>NC_044324.1:108865663-109168693 GCF_007399415.2 Gopherus evgoodei
TGTAAATGTGCTTTGTGCAGACTGTTCATATGGCAAGTTTGCTTGGGGATAAACACACTTACATTGGGCTGGCCTGATAGTGTAGCAGGAGCAATTATGAAGTTGATTTTAACTGAACCCTTTATTCCATGTAGTGGGAGCACCATATCTATGAAATGTGCATCACATAGGAACAGGGAGTGTTGTGCCTCCTGTATGTGGTTTTGTTAGATACTGGGTTTTAGCTTTGGGAGCAAGGGGTAGTTTTGCATTCATCCTCATAATGCAACAGGGGAGATTCTGATGCAAAAAGATCAGTTCCAGCACAATGGAAAGTATTCCTTTTCAAAAGGATTACACCCTTTCATGAAGAGCAGGGGAAGGAAATAGGGAAAAGTTGGAAATACGTGGACTTCCATGGAGGTCTGGAGCTGCAAGTTCTACTCCTTGTGATATTGATTCCCTTAAGTCCTCTAATGGTCAGAAGATACTGTGAAAGATTAGCAGGGTTTCTATAGGGAAAATGGGCAAATCCATGGGGAAGCTGATAGGTGGATGCAGGTGAGATGGTCATCCCTTCCAGTTCTAGTCCTGGAAAAGAAAAAGAAAAAGCAACATAATTTGAAATTATTAGAATCTCAAAATATTTCTTTCAAATTTGGTTTAAAAATGAGGTATGGTCCCTAGTTAAGCTCCCCATCACCTTTGCTTTCCTACTTCTAAAGACTTCTGATAAAGGTTCTGTTCTATTGTTCATGTTTTGAGTTGTATTTTAGCTGCTAGTGCCTTTAGAAAGCAAGCTTTCAGAGGCAGAGACTCTGCTATTCAAATAGCATGTTTAGTGCTTTGAACAGTGCCAGATACACCATGTGGAGCGAGCTATATAAAAAATAGAATGGCTGGAAGCGAGAGGGAGACATATTACTTCATCTGAAGCAGTTCTCCCATTCCCAGTTATGAAATGTGTACAGCACTTTCATGGATGTATACTCTGAACTCCTTATTTCATGATTTTGTGTTGCTCAAACATCACTTTGAGGATTTTCATCTGGTTCAGTATAATCTTTTATGAAGTGAACCGGTTGATTATCTTTTGGAACAGAACCAGTTGATTTCCCATGAGTGAAACCACAGAAAATGAACTTCTGCCTTATTACTGAGTTCCTCCGTAAACTTAATAGGAATAGTGTCATGGAGAAGAAAATTGCAAAAGGGAGAGTTATTTGTTTGGTTTTGTTTGGTTTATATACATGACATTGCAGAACTGGGACACTACATGCTGAAAGAGAGACATGATGGAGCTAGGCAACTGTGACAAGTTAAACTGAGAAAGGCTGGAACGTGAAAACAACAGGATAGAACTCAGGCTAGTACTATAAAAACTCAGTATAGCAGTCGGTGGGAAAAACTCCTTAAGAGACACTGCTGTCAGTGGAAGGCAGGATGAAATCAAAGCAAAATTTTCTGCAAAACAACCACCAAATTAGAAAAAAGTCATTATGGGGAGAGAGATGAATGGGAAAAAATCATTTAATCCATTTTTATTACTACAGTTATGGAAAGGAAAAGTAAGACCAATAGAAATAGGATATGATAATGCCTTTAAGATAATTTTTCACAGCTGTATGGATGGTTTCATCATGTTGGTAAAGTACTTTTTTTACTTACAGACTTTTGTAAAGCTTGAGCATTTAGGTTTGTATGCAATGGAGTTGTTTATGCATCTGCAGCTGTGTTTTAAAATATATCTGTAATATGGGCTATGATTTTGAACATTTGGAGCCAGATATAAACAGAGTTAAGAAAAATTATGAATATCGATGTTTTGTGAGTACCCAGCCTGATCAAAAAATATCAAAAGCCGTTAGTATCAAGAACCTATTAGTATTTATCTACCCCAGAGCTATGTTCCAGGATGGTCTAATGTAGTAGTATTGCTGATTCATGCTTGAGAAAAAGAAACCTTCTGTGAAGCGGCCATGCACACTCTCTCCTCCTTAACTTGTGTCCATCTAAGGTCTGACTGGCCCTAATGGCTGCTTGGGAAGAAGTTCCCTACAGCCACCAGGGCAGGATTCCCATAATGCACACCACAGAAGGGATCCTGGAGTGAAGTTCAGCTGTTCTTTAGAGCTCTTGGCCAACAGAAAGCAAAGAAAGTCACACTTTCATTAGAGATGTAGTTTAGGCTGAGACACCAGTTTTTTCAAACTTGGATGCCTAAAATTGGGCACATAAACCCATATTTATATATCAAAATGAGGCCTGTTTTTCAGAGATGTTGAGGAGCATCAGCTCCTGTTGAAGTTTGAGGGAGCAGCAGTCAGGGTCTTATTTAGGTAGTTGCATGCTCAAACCTCAGTGCCTCAAATTAAGCTCTTAAATCTGTACTTAATTTTCTCAATAAACTTAGCCTCATTTTCAAAGATGCTGAGCACCTACAAATTCCATTTGACTTTGCAAATCACATTTGACTTTGGGATTTGTGGGTACTCAGTACAAATGAACATTAGTGCCCTTTTATTTATGTTCCTAAATAGGGATATAGGATCATAATTTTAGACACTCCTGTTTGAAAATATTAATCAGAACTTTCCCCCTAAAAAGTGTTTGAACAAGAAAGTTACAAACACACTGGAGTTGGAACATATATGTAAACTGAAAAACATTATGTTGTTTTTTCTGAAGAGCCACTGCTGAAGTTTTGAGTAAATGAGTCTAGGCCTTTCTGCTGTCCCATCTCTGTTCACAGCTGTATTCTGTAGGAACTGTGTGTACTATGGTGTAAATTAAGTGCCAGATGTTTGGAATTTATTAAACCAGTGTCTGTGTCCACTTATTTCTCTCCTAAAAGAGATACAACCCACTTTTTGAGTCCTAAATCTTAATGATTACACAAAAGTTGTGGCATTATTTTGGATTCTGAAAGTAGATCTTTGCAGTCTCAGTTCAGAGACCCTCTAATTTAGTGGATCAAAGCCCCTTCTGTTGACCTGCCTCTCCTGGCTCAAATCACATGGTTGGGACTTGTTAAACTAATACTTTAGGGAGCAACGTAGACTTATAGACTTTAGGGTCAGAAGGGACCAACATGATCATCTAGTCTGACCTCCTGCAAAAGCAGGCCACAGAACCCTACCCATCCACTTCTATAACAAACCCCTAACCTATGTCCGAGTTATTGAAGTCTTCAAATTGTGGTTTGAAGTCCTCAAGCTGCAGAGAATACACCAGCAAGTGACCCATGCCCCATGCTGCAGAGGAAGGCTCGCCGACCTCATCAAGAGAGCTTTAAACTAGGAAGTTGGGGGAGATGGTTGGGAGATGTTCAGGAGATCTCCACGCCGAAATATAACCTGGAGAGGGAAGTAAACAAAGTGAGAGGGGATATCCTTGCGGACCAAAGAATTGATCCAAGGAGGAATAGTGGAGTAGAAACCAGATTAACGGGTGATCCTGGTGGTAGAAGGTCTGTGCACGACGGGAGAAAGAATGTCACTGAGGCCAAACGCCAATAATTAAAATGCCTGTACACTAATGTGAGGAGCCTAGGTAACAAGATGGAGGAACTAGAGCTACTGGTGCAGGAAGTGAAATCGGATATTATAGGGATAACAGAAACCTGGTGGAATAGTACTCATGACTGGAGTACAGGTATTGAAGGCTATGTGCTGTTTAGAAAAGACAGGAAGAAAGGCAAAGGTGGTGGAGTAGCCTTGTACATCAATGATGAGATTAACTGTAATGAAATAAGAAGCGATGGAATGGATAAGACAGAGTCTGTCTGGGCAAAAATCACACTGGGTAAAAAAGCAACTAGAGCTTCCCCTGAGATAGTGCTTGGGGTGTGCTATAGACCACCGGGATCTGATTTGGATATGGATAGAGACCTCTTTAATGTCTTTAATGAAGTAAACACAAAGGGGAAATGTGTGATTATGGGAGACTTCAACTTCCCGGATATAGACTGGAGGACGAGTGCTTGCAAGAATAATAGGGGTCAGATTTTTCTGGATGTGATAGCGGATGGATTTCTTCATCAAGTAGTTGAAGTACCTACGAGAGGGGATGCCATTTTAGATTTGGTTTTGGTGAGCAGTGAGGACCTCGTAGAAGAAATGGTGGTAGGGGAAAACCTTGGTTCGAGTGATCATGAGCTGATTCAGTTCAAACTAGATGGAAGGATAAACTAATGTAGATCTGGGATTAGGGTTTTCGACTTCTCGAGGGCTAATTTTAAAGAGTTAAGGAAATTAGTTAGGGAAGTGGATTGGACGGAGGAACTTGTGGATTTAAATGCGGAGGAGGCCTGGAATTACTTTAAGTCGCAGCTGCGGAAATTATCAGAAGCCTGGATCCCAAGAAAGGGGAAAAAAAACATGGGTAGGAGTTGTAGGCCAAGCTGGATGAGCAAGCAACTCAGAAAGGGGATTAGGAAAAAGCAGAAAGCTTACAGGGAGTGGAAGAAAGGCGGGATTAGCAAGGGAAGCTACCTTGGTGAGGTCAGAACATGTAGGGATAAAGTGAGGAAGGCTAAAAGCCACATTGAACTGGACCTTGCAAAGGGAATCAAAACCAATAGTAAAAGGTTCTACAGCCACATAAATAAGAAGAAAACAAAGAAAGAAGAAGTGGGGCCGCTATACACTGAGGATGGAATGGAGGTTAAGGATAACCTAGGCATGGCCCAATATCTAAATAAGTACTTTGCCTCAGTTTTTAATAAGACTAGTGAGGAGTTTAGCGATGATGGAGGGATGATAAATGGGAATGTGGATATGGAGGTGGATATTACCGCAACTGAGGTAGAGGCCAAACTTGAACAGCTTAATGGGACAAAATCGTAGGGGACAATCTCCATCCGAGGATATTAAAGGAACTGGCGCGTGAAATTGCGAGCCCGTTAGCGAGAATTTTTAAGCAATCGATAAACTCGGGGGTTGTGCCATACGACTGGAGAATTGCTAACGTAGTTCCTATTTTTAAGAAAGGGAATAAAAATGATCCAGGTAATTATAGGCCTGTTAGCTTGACGTCTGTAGTATGTAAGGTCTTGGAAAAAATTTTAAGGGAGAAAGTAGTTAAGGACATAGAGGTCAATGGTATTTGGGACGAATTGCAACATGGATTTACTAAAGGTAGATCGTGCCAAACCAATCTGATCTCCTTCTTTGAGAAGGTGACGGATTACTTAGATAAAGGAAATGCGGTAGATCTAATTTACCTCGATTTCAGTAAGGTGTTTGACATGGTTCCACATGGGGAACTGTTAGTTAAATTGGAAAAGATGCGGATGAATATGAAAGTTGTAAGGTGGATAAGGAACTGGTTAAAGGGGAGACTCCAGCGGGTCGTTATTGAAGGGTGAACTGTCAGGCTGGAAGGAGGTTACTAGTGGAGTCCCTCAAGGATCGGTTTTGGAACCGATCTTATTTAACCTTTTTATTACTGACCTTGGCACAAAGAGCGGGATGTGCTAATAAAGTTTGCGGATGACACAAAGCTGGGGGGTATTGCTAACACGGAGAAGGACAGGGATACTATTCAGGAAGATCTGGACCACCTTGTAAACTGGAGTAATAGTAATAGGATGAAATACAATAGTGGAAAGTGCAAGGTCATGCACTTAGGGATTAATAATAAGAATTTTAGATATACGTTGGGGACGCATCAGTTCGAAGCGACAGAGGAGGAGAAGGACCTTGGGGTATTGGTTGATAGCAGGATGACTATGAGCCGCCAATGTGATACGGCTGTTAAAAAAGCAAATGCGATTTTAGGATGCATTAGGCGAGGTATTTCCAGCAAGGATAAGGAGGTGTTAGTACCGTTATATAAGGCGCTGGTGAGACCCCATCTGGAATATTGTGTGCAGTTCTGGTGTCCCATGTTCAAGAAGGATGAATTCAAACTGGAACAGGTCCAGAGACGGGCTACTAGGATGATCCGAGGAATGGAAAACCTGCCTTATGAAAGGAGACTCAAAGAGCTTGGCTTGTTTAGCCTGGCCAAAAGAAGGCTGCGGGGGGATATGCTTGCTCTATATAAATATATCAGGGGGGTTAATGTTAGGGAGGGAGAGGAATTATTTAAGTTTAGTACTAATGTAGGCACAAGGACGAATGGGTACAAACTGGATATTAGGAAGTTTAGACTTGAAATTAGACGAAGGTTTCTAACCATTAGGGGAATGAAGTTCTGGAACAGCCTTCCGAGGGAAGTAGTGGGGGCAAAAGACTTATCTGGCTTTAAGACTAAGCTTGATAAGTATATGGAGGGGATGTTTTGATAGAACAGTTTAATTTGGGCAATTGATCTTGGATTATCACCAGATAAGTCTGCTCAATGGTCTGCGGGGAGATGTTGGATGGGATGGGAACTGAATTACTGCAGAGAATTCCTTCTTGGGTGCTGGCTGGTGAGTCTTGCCCACATGCTCAGGGTTTAGCTGATCGCCATATTTGGGGTCGGGAAGGAATTTTCCTCCAGGGCGGACTGGCAGGGGCCCTGGAGTTTTTTCGCCTTCCCCTGCAGCATGGGGCATGGGTCACTTGCTGGTGGATTCTCTGCAGCTTGAGGTCTTCAAACCAATTTTGAGGATTTCAATAATTCAGTCCTGGGTTAGGGGTTGTTATAAAAGTGGACGGGTAGGGTTCTGTGGTCTGCCTTGTGCAGGAGGTCAGACTAGATGATCATATTGGTCCCTTCTGACCTACGAGTCTATGAGTCTATGAGTAAACCTCCAGCGCCTCTGCCAATCTGCCCCGGAGGAAAATTCCTTCCCAACCCCAAATATTGTGATCAGCTAAACCCTGAGCATGTGGGCAAGACTCACCAGCCAGCACTCAGAAAAGAATTCTCTGCAGTAACTCAGATCCCATCCCATCCAACATCCCATCACAGACCACTGGGCATACTTATCTGCTGATAATCAAAAATCAATTGCCAAAATTAAGCTATCCCATCATACCATTCCTTCCATAAACTTATCAAGCTTAGTCTTAAAGCCAGATATGTCTTTTGCCCCCACTACTGCCCTTGGAAGGCTGTTCCAGAACTTCACTCCTCTAATGGTTAGAAACCTTCGTCTCTCTTCCAAAGTAACTTACGGTAGAGTAGTAGGAAATGTTACTCACACAATAGGGTTTCTATTTTGTTTATTATTTTGTTGCTGTAATTGAAAATGGCTATCCAAGGGGTGGTTGGTGAACCAGAATCTGTTTTGCCTCACAGCCATATTGCAGTGACGCTTGACACCATTGATATGGTCCATGCTGTAGTAGGTAGAAACTAGTCCTAGACATCTGTGCCAAACTTTGATCTTAACACTGTGCTGTAAGCCATTTTCTTGCCTCCAAGGAAGGGGAGTAATGTTTCTCAGATTGAAATTTTATGTGATGTAATAAACCACCTTTTCATATCTGAACTTCTGGCCTCAAAGATTAGGGTAAGGAGGCAGAGAATAAAGGATTGGTTTTGCTGCGTGCTAATCTTCATGCCATTGGTTTAGAGTGGAGATGGTAGAAATTATATTAGTCAATTTTAATTCCACTGGGACTTTGTGTGTTAGGAATGTATTTACATCCATGCTTTTTACATACCTTTACTTAGATATCTGACCAATGGGAAAAAAAAAAGCCAGATCTCCTGGGCTTTAGATGTTTTTGACAAAAATCAAAGTATAGTTACATAAAAGATAAAGCCAGCAGCTTCCCTCCACCCCAAAAGCAGAGTGTAACCAAATAGGGATTAGATCAAATCCAAATTGTGCACCTCATTACCAACAAATGCCAGCCTCTATTATACTGGGATAAAGAGGGCAGTGTGCACCGAAAATCAACCGAGTAAGTCCTGGGACACAAGAAAGAGGGCTCCGGAAAAGAGAGAGAACTAAGTTTGGAATATTGAAAGAGATCTAGCTCTGGAGGCCCTGAGAGATTCAGCCAGGGCCTGCAACTCAGAGATTGATTTTATATAGTTGTTTGTATTTTTTACAATATAGTAGAAGTAAATTAAGCTAACTATTTAAAATATTATAGTTTTTGAGAATTTGGAAACTTTAAGATTCTTGCAAGGAAGCCCTTGATTCTTATATACATAAAAGCGCCTTTACACCAGTCTGATGATGTAAAGGGTCTTAAAGTGGATGTGAATTATATTTGTTACAATCATACTTACTCTTACTTGAGACTCTCTTATTTTGCCAGAATGGTGAAAAAGAGGCCTAGAGTAAAAGAATGAGGACCTCATTTCTAAGAAACATCCAGCCAAATTTCTCATACATGAGAAGCTTTTTTAAGCCGTTGAACTTTTGGATACTTATCAGAATTTAAGCTGAACTCTGATCCTTTTGAGAGTCGCTCATCACTACTTCAGGTTTTTACTTTGCTGGTACTAAGGGACATAAACAAAATAGTGATCTATAGTATGTGGCAGATAATATTTTCCTCCTGAGTTCTCAAGGACTCTTTCCCTGAAATATTTGCCTGCTGGAGCTGAAGTTATTTTATAATTGTGCTCATTGTTTCTGATCATTTAAAGCAATTCTGCCATCAGTTTCTGATAACAAATATGCTGAGGATATATAATCATAAAAAATATTTTTTAAAAACAAACAGAACTGTGGTAAGTGTTTTGACAACATAGTTAGCTTTTTAATCACTACCTCTGTAGTGTGTATTGTACCTAGCATACCTCCTACTCTGTATTTTTCCCTGCCTTTTCCTCTGTTTGTTTAAAATATGCTTTTACAAAATTCATAACGATGTACATACATTGCTGATAATGTCAACCCCAGTAGAGTCCTGCCCCAGAACAATACAGTATTTACTATTTCCTCCACACTCCTACTCCTCAGACAAATGTCCAAGCAAATAGATTAACCTTTCATCAAGATTAGCAAATGCAGGTTCTTCCTTACCACCATGGGAAAGGAGTTCTAGAGCAAAGGATTCTCCAAGAGAAGCTCTTCTATTTTTAACGGCTGAATGCTTAAGACATGATTGTCAATAAAACCAGTCTAGTTGATCTCTACTTTTGTGACAGTACATAAGAAAGACAGGCTTCTCTTGGATAGCCAGGAGACAAAACATACATAGGGAAGCCATACCTTTCAGTTGCAACCTAAATTGGTTAGGAAGCAAATATATCCCTCCAAGAAGAGTCGTAATATCCTCTGTGTACAGAAAACACAGCTAACTTATTAGGTAATTGGGTTGCCAATAAATCTCTTCGGAATTATGCTCCCCAATCTCTTGAACTCATTACTGAGTCAGACCACACAATTTTTATTGCCTTGTGGTCTGGAAGATTTCGTACTAACTTGTTTTTCTCACCCCCACATCAGAACATATACTGGCAAAGAACAAAAATGCTTCAGAATTTTCAGAAAGAGAAACTCTTTCAGTTTCTTGTTTCATTTTTTTCCCCAGATGACGGAAGTATTGATTAATATTATGTAAGCAGAGTCAGGATGAGCTCTACCCTGACATCTGGTGGAAAGAATTTCAGAGAGTGTATTTGCATAGGCACGCCTACCCCATCCCAGGCTGCCTAGCTGTGGGACTGATTTGTGACAGAAATGACTCAACCTCAGTTGGGTGGTACTTGCTAGACAAGGGACATGGGTTCCAAAACCCAGTGAATTGAGAGAGGCTGGGGACAGGTATCTGTGCCTGATGGTGCAGTCTCCTTGTGGAGCCAGAAGTACCAGTTCCACCCCCTCCTCTCTCCACTGTAGAACGTCAGAGTTGATTTTTTTATTCCCTCAAGAATCTAGATACAGGTTACTGAGCTGAACTCACTTTGGGCTAATGGTGCACTAGCACTGGGGCTCCCCTACTAAGAGCTGAGATCACTAAGAGTTGAAATCACTAAAGAGCTGAAATTACTGAGCTGAGAACACTGAGTACTGTGCTAACTAGTGGGGGAGCCTGAAGCTATACTGTGAAACAGAGCAGCTGGCAGAGAGGAGCAGTTTGTGGGGATGGCTGGAGCGGATCACTGGACAGCTGGTGGAGCGGAGCAGCTGGCAGAGCGGAGTAGCTCTGGGACGGATGGAGCGGCCCACAGAGCAAGCGGAGCCGAGCAGTTTGCAGGGAGAACTGGAGCAGCTCATGGAGCAGAGCAGCTGGTGGAGCGGAGCAGTTTGTGAGGACGGCTGGAGGAGCAGAGCGGAGCGGCTGGTAAAGCGGAGCAGTTCGTGGAGAAGGTGGAAGCAGAACCCACGGAGAGGCAGGGCAGTTGGCTCCGGACCACGTAAGGTGCCCCTTTCTACCCAGGCTGGGGGGAGGGACCTCTACAGATAAACTCTTGAACTCTGGGGTGGCATTGACCAGAGACTTTTGGGTTGTTGGACTTTGGGGTGATTGGACTTAAGACCCTAAGGGGGAAAAAGGACATTGCCAATCGTACTTGGAGGTGGGTTTTTGTTTATGGTTTGTGTTATAACCCTGTTTGTGGTGTTTCTCTAATGGGATGCTGCATTGATTCCTTCCTTTATTAAAAAGATTTTGCTACACTCAGACTCCGTGCTTGCGAGAAGGGAAGTATTGCCTCCTAGAGGCTTCCAGGGGGGTGTGGTATGTAAGTGTCCCAGGTCACTGGGTGGGGGCTCGAGCCAGTTATGCATTATGTTACTGAAACGGAACCCCTGGATACTGAACCTGGCCCTTGTTGCTGCCAACTCAGAGGGGCAGAAGGGTTACAATTATTTTTCCTCCTTCCCATTCTGACTGTTACTATAGTGGCATTTGCCTTTCTATCAATGGTCAGATAGTTTCAGGATATGTGTCCTGAATACTGTGTTGTGCCTCTAAATCCCAGATGACACACTGTGACCTAATGCACGCCTGTATTCATATCCTGCACACTACTGTAATAGTCTTTGTCCAAAATATGCCTTGTGAGGTATCATTTGAAAACTAATAACTCACTAATCAATAATATATGGTAAAATGTGTAGCAACATTATATGTAAAATTATGAACATAAGCTGAAATTATGACTGAAATGTGTTTGCCAATCAAATTTTACACCTGGCCAGAGGCATTAGCTTGTCCTTTGTCTTTGAGGAATAGGTTTAACCCCTCCCCAGATTTGTCTGGTAATCACCTGTCAAGTGGCCATTCTTTGGCAACAGAAGGGAGCAGGAACAGAAAAAACTGCATTTTAACAAACCAACAACATGGAATCTCTCTCACCACAAGACTCCATATGTCTGTCCTCACAATGGGAAGGAATTTTATCTAGGGTAACCTTCAAGAAAATGCATTTTAAAGGGTGACTGGACTAGGAGGGGGAGAGATAGCTCAGTGATTTGCACATTGGCCTGCTAAACCCACAGTTATGAGCTCAATCCTTGAGGAGACAATTTGGGGCAAAAATCTGTCTGAGGATTGGTCTTGCTTTGAGCAGGGGGTTGGACTAGATGACCTCCTGAGGTCCCTTCCAACCCTGATATTCTATGAATGTAGGGTCAAAAACAACACAAGTATTCTCTCTGTCTCTTGCTCTCTTTCGACAAAGAAACCAGCTTTTGGATTTTCGGTAGGCATTCTGACATGAGAATTTGGTGAGCCCTGTTGCTGGAAACATGTGGTAAAGATTTTACCTTGAACCAAGTCTGGTTGTTAAATTTTAGTTACTAGAAAGAGTTTTATCTTTATTTTTGTCACCATTTTTTTAATATCTGTTGTACATATACTCACTTAAAATGTAGCTCTTTGTCGTTAAATAAACTTGTTTTATTTTTTAAGCAATACTAATCCAATGTTGTGTTTAAACTGAATTGTTTGGGTAACTTCAGTTAAAGTAGCAAACTATTGCATGTTGACCCGGTGTAGGGGCAATGAACCTATAATATCTGAACAGTCTAGGAGAGGGCTGAACAGTGCAAAACACATGTTTTGGGGGAAAATCCAGGACTGGAGGTATGTTGGGGTCACCCTGCAAGTGGTAACCAAGGCTGGTGGAAGCTAGAGTGTTGACTGGAGTGTTGCTGACAGGCTGAAGTGATACACAGAAACTTAGGGTATGACCTGCATGCTGTTTGGCTGTTTGTGAGGGGGCCGAGGTTGGACGCTACAGCAGCAAAGCATTGTGAGGCACCAAAAGTTGCGGAACATTTGGTGACACAAGTTCTCATTGGTCTAGATTGCACCCCAGAATGTGATACACACACACACACACACACACACTGGTGCATTCCAAAATGATTATATTTATGACTGTGTTTTATTAGCAAGTCCTCTACTGAACAGAGTCCACAGAGAGTCTGAGAGACTGGTAGCATGACAGGTAGTAGAAGAATCTAAGTCTTGGTCAGATTTTGCTCCTCTTGCTGAAATGTGTTATAACTGCACAGTTGTCAGTGAATAAAAAACAAATCCTTAATAATTGATTTTTCTGGTGTACTATATGGGAATGCTGATGGTCATAAAATATGGCAGTGGTACCATTACAGCAGCCATTTATCACAAAATCATTATTGAAATGTAGGATCCATGCTAAAGCTAAAAGAAATTTAAGAGCAGCAAGATTCTGTGGTAGCTGTTGTGTCACAGGTGATGTGTGTGTGTGTGGTGGGGGTATGTGTGTGTGTGGGTATATGTACAGCCGCTCCTCAGATTTCTACTTGGCCTCACGTAGGGGAGGGAGAGGAGCTCTGTCCTTCTCCCACTGCACCTGTCCCCCTGGCATGCTCGGCTCCTGTCCCCAGCAGGTAGGCCCGGGCAGGGAGCAGAAGGGGCGGGAGCAGCCGCTTCTCATGCTTGCCATTCTGGCTTGCTGCTGTATGCAGCGTGGCAGTTGGCTGCCAGATCCCAGATGGGGAGGCAGTGCCTTCTGCCCCCCAGCTCAGGCCCAGCTGCCGGGGACACGGGCTGAGTGAGCTGGAGCCCTCCCCCTGGCAGATTTCCAGCTCTCTTGGCTCCTGTCCCTGGCAGCCGGGCCCAGGTGAAGAGTGGGCCACTGCCTCCACAGCCAGGCTCTCTCTGTCAGGCAGCTGTTGTGCTGTGTGGAGCAATGACACAGAGCAGACAGCTTCAGCCGGTTTGACAAGTGGCTCCCTCCCACTCCCCACCTGGGCCCAGCTGCCAGGGAGAATGGCTGAACATGTAGGGGGAGAGGGAGGTGCCCCATTTTCCATAGGTAACTCTGGTGGGGTTGTGATGGTATCTTTCCCCAATCTGAACTTTAGAGTCCAAAAGTTGGGGTACCAGCATGAGTTCCCCTAAGCTTAATTACCAGCTTAGATCTGATACACTGCCACCACCCAAAAATATATAGTGTTTTGGGGAACTCTGGTCCCCCTAAAAACCTTCCCTGGGGATCCCAAGACCCAAATTCCTTGAGTCTTACAACACAGAGGAATAAACCATTTTCCTCCCCTGCTCTTCCCTTCCAGGTGCTCCCTCCCTGGGCTCCTGGAGAGAGAGACAGATTCAAGCTCCGTGAATCTAAACAAAGGGATTCCCCCTTCTCCCCTCCCTTCCCCTTCCCTGTTAAGTACAGACTCAATTCCCTTGAGCCTCAACAAGGGGAAAAAATCAAACAGGTCTTAAAAACAAAACTTTTAATAAAAAAGAAAGAAAAAGGTAAAAGTTATCTCTGTAATTTAGATGGTAAAAGTTACAGGGTCTGTCAGCTTCTAGAAACTGGAGAAAAAGCCTCCTCCAGCAGAAATACAATTTAAAATACTTCCAGCAAACTACACATTTGGAAATACAGAAAACAATCAAAAGACTATAACCTCCTTCTCTACTAAATACTCACTATTCTGAATATATAAGAGACTGTAGCAGGGAGATTGGCAAGAAACCTGGTTGCACGTCTAGTCCCTTCCAGGACCCAGAGAGAACAAAGCAAAACCCAAAAAACACAAACAAAGGCTTCCCTGCACCGAGATTTGAAAGTATCTTGTTTCCTGATTGGTCCTCTGGTCAGGTGTGTTTGGTTCCCTGTTTGTTAACCCTTTACAGATAAAAGAGACATTAACCCTTAACTATCTGTTTATGACAGGGGTAGGGAGAGCATGGTGGCCCCGGGCTAGGCGCAGGGTGGTGGGTGTCACTGGACAGAGAAGACAAGTGGAGCAGTCATGTGTCCTCCCCTTTAGATTGTCCTCCCCCCCCACCTCCTGTTATCAGGAAGTACGAGTCCTCTATATGTGGTGTTATGAAAGCCCATGATGATAAAAGCAGGATGATATCAGCAGACCTAGTAGGAGGTTGGTTATTGATTGATTAAGTTGCTTTTGGTGGTATATTGGCTTTATGGTCATAGGGCCTAATTCTGCAATGAGCACCCTAATGGAAGTTCAGGATGCTAAACAACTTGCTGTAGGAATTCAGCAGCTTGCAGGATTGGGTCAATAGTAAGAAACTGACCTACTGACATTTGCTTTATTTCCTGCCCTTTTTTGTATTAGCTGATTTTAGACTGTAAATATTATTTTAAATATTTAATAAGATACCATCATCCCTGACAATATGGGTTACATGCCAGGACATCGCCTAGGCCAGACCATTGCATTTGAAAAGATGACTTGTCAGCAGCCTCAACCCAGCAGTGTTCTAGAATCACCCCAAGGTAATAATGGTGTAGTGATAATAAAGTAAACATTTTGGCAGAACCTGAGGTTCTTCTTCAAGTGATTGCTCATATCCATTCCAGTTAGGTGTGCGCGCTGCGCGTGCATGTTCGTCGGAAGATTTTTACCCTAGCAACTCCGGTGGGTCGGCAGGTCGCCCCCTGGAGTGGCACCGCTATGGCGCCTGATATATACACCTGCCGGCCCGTCCGCTCCTCAGTTCCTTCTTACCGCCATGTCGGTCGTTGGAACTGTGGAGCGCGGCATAGCTATCCTCCGCGTACCTAGCTTCTCCTTGTTCACTCATTGTATATAGGTATCGTTAGTGAATAGAGTAATTAGTTCATAGTTGTCAATCAGCTATTGTGTATAGTTTAGCGGGTTCGGGCTCTAGCCCTTCCGTGCACCTGGCGCCCGGGCTCATGCCCAGTTCGCTGGCATTCAAGCCGTGCTCGGCCTGTAAAAAGCCGATGCCCACAAGCGATCCCCACGATACCTGCCTAAAGTGCCTGGGGGAATCGCACGTATCTGAGAAGTGCCGCATTTGTAAGGCCTTCAAGCCACGGACTGAGAAGGAGAGAGACCATCGTTTAAAGACTCTCCTTATGGAGGCAGCTCTTAACCCTCCTTTCTCGGCACCTAGTGCTGACACCACTCCTGCACCGGACCGCACCGGCACCGCGAAGACGCCTCGGCACCGGCCTTCCCCAGCACAGGGTCCCGACCGAAGAACATTGGCTTCCTCTACTCCTGCGAAGCAGGCTCATGCGGACCGCCCGGCACTGACTCCTGCCGCAGCCCCGACACCAGTGATACTGTCGACTCCGGCCCCGAGAGGTCCATCGAGTCCGGTCTTGGAGAGCTCCCCAGTGAGACATGTGGTCGAGCTGACGGTCCCCTCTATGCCAGAAACATTCTCCTCAGCCAGGGACCTTATTGCTCTGCTCTGCCTCAACCTCCGGCACCGCCGGTGTGGGTTCTTCAGTCCAGAGGCAAGACTGCAGCCATGAGACCTCCCTCCCTGGAGTTGGTGGGCCGGCACCGATCACCTAGGTCCAGGCACTGCTTCAGGTCCGTGGAAGATTTCGATCGAGGTGCCGCTCGCAGTCCCGGCACCACTCACCACTGCGGTACCGGTCGTACTCGCAGCGCAGATCCACCTCTTGGTGCTCTTGGCACCACTCCGGTTCTAGTCATCACTACCAGCACTGAGACTTCCACAGCCGCTCGTGCTGTCGGCGTTCCCGATCCCGGTCGACCTCCCGGCACCGAGCTGGTGGAAGGTCCTGGTCGCGATCTCGGCACCGTCATGATTCCCGGTACCGGTCTCCGGCACCGAGGAGGTCTCCACCAACGGGGGCGAGGGACCCATACCAGCCTCATTCTGGCCCCCCACCCCCCCCAGCCGTCCCGCCAGCCGTCTGTGTCCTCTCAGGCGGATAGCCTATATGCCGTGGACACGGACGTACCTGCTACCTTGTTCCACGAACCCCAGCCTCAAGAGCATGGAACGCAGCAGTGGGGGTTCTGGACGCCTTTGGCATACCGTCAAGCTCAAGGCCTTCAGCCAGGTCCCTCACGTTCCAATGTCTCGGAGCACAGGGTTCCTGAGGCCACGATTTCCCGTCCTCCTCCCCCTCCCACGGAAGAAGGATTGTTCCAGCCTCAGGACCCCGAACCCCCTGCGGAGTTGGACGCAGTTTTTCAGGAGGAGCCCTCCGCAGACCCACTCCTCCCAGGTCTCTCCTCTTCATCCTCCCCGGACGAGGCTGTGGCTGGAACATCATCTACCAGCCCACCTCCGCTTGACCTTAGGGCGCACCAGGACCTTCTCAGGCGTGTTGCACAGAACATGAACCTGCAGGCCAAGGAGGTCTCGGAGATACAAGATCCAGTGGTGGACATATTGTCAGTGGATGCCCCCACTAGGGTTGCCCTTCCGTTTATTAAAACCATTCAAGCTAACGCCAGTACCATCTGGCAGTCTCCAGCTTCTGTTCCCCCTGCTGCGCGAGGGATGGAACATAAATACATGGTCCCCTCAAAGGGGTATGAATACTTGTATGTCCACCCTCCCCCTTGTTCCCTTGTTGTCCAATCTGTGAACGAGAGGGAGTGACATGGTCAGCAGGCCCTAGCCCCAAAATCCAAGGAGGCGAGACGCATGGACTACTCTGCAGGGGCCCTCCAGCTCCACGTCTCCAATCAGCAGGCCCTCCTTAGCCGCTACAGCTATAACACCTGGGCCACAGCGGACAAATTTAAGGAACTGCTCCCTCAGGAAGCTCGTCAGGAGTTCTCCGCGATCCTCGACGAGGGCAAAAAGGTCGCGAGAACTTCCCTGCAGGCTTCCCTAGATGCCGTGGACTCAGCTGCACGTACTCTGGCATCTGGTGTTACTATGCACCGTATCTCGTGGTTGCAGGTCTCCGGCCTCCCCCCGGAACTCCAGTATACCATTCAAGACCTCCCATTTGAAGGCCAAGGCCTGTTTTCCAACAAAACTGACCCTAGGCTCCAAAGCCTAAAAGAGAATAGGGTCATTATGCGCTCCTTAGGGATGCATACACCTGTAACGCAGCGCAGACCCTTCTGGCCACAGCAACAACACCGGCCTTACCCCCAACCCCAGCAGAGGCAAGACTTTGCCAGACGGCGAGGCAGGAATGGTCGCCGCAGACAATCCGGCAACCAAGGAGGCCAGAACCAGAACCCCTCCAAGCCTTCTTCCAGGCCAAAACCTTCCTTTTGAAGGTGCGCCCGTGGGCATTGTACCAGTTTCGTTGATGGATCCGTCCCCCCCTTTTTCCAACCGTCTTTCCCTTTTCCTCCCTGCGTGGTCCCAGCTAACATTGGACCGCTGGGTCTTACGCACGTTGGAACTTGGATATCACCTGCAATTTGTTTCAAACCCTCCCTCCCACCCCCCTTGTCCCTCTTCAGGGACCCCTCTCACGAGCAACTCCTCCTACAGGAGGTGCAAGCGCTCCTTGCCAAAGGAGCCGTAGAGGAGGTTCCCGAGCTCGAGTGGGGCAAGGGGTTTTATTCCCGCTACTTTCTAATCCCCAAGGCGAAGGGAGGTCTCAGACCTATTCTCGATCTGAGGGAACTCAACAGATACCTAGTAAAGTTGAAGTTCCGTATGGTATCCTGGGAACCATTATCCCATCCCTGGATTCTGGAGACTGGTACGCCGCACTCGACATGCAAGATGCCTACCTCCATATAGCCATCTTCCCACCCCACAGGAGGTTCCTCCGGTTTGTGGTCAACCGGCAACATTTCCAATTCGCGGTCCTCCCGTTCAGCCTATCTACAGCCCCAAGAGTGTTCACCAAGTGTATGGCTGTAGTCGTCACCCACCTTCGCCACAGTCGGATACACGTATTCCCATGCCTAGATGACTGGCTTATCCAGGGGACTTCCGAGGCGCAAGTCCTCAGTCACATCCGCATTGTCAATGACCTTCTCTTAAGCCTAGGTCTAATGATCAATGTGGAGAAATTGACGCTAATCCCCACACAGAGGATAGAGTTTATCGGCGCCACCCTGGACTCCACTCTTGCCAAAGCCTCTCTGCCTCTGTCAAGGTTCCAAACTATGGCAGCCATCATATGGAGACTGCAAGCAGTGCCCCTGACCTCGGTGTGCACCTGCCTTACCCTCCTGGGCCACATGGCGGCCTGCACATTCGTAACGAACTACGCAAGACTCCGCCTAAGACCCCTCCAGTCCTGGCTCAACGCACAATACCGTCCGGCCAGAGATTCTATCGACATGATTGTCACCATTCCCCAGGACTTCTTAGACTCCCTCCAGTGGTGGCTGGACCCTTCTGTAGTGTGTTCGGGGCTCCCATTCCATCCGCCCCAACCCTCGGTGTCCCTGACAACAGATGCCTCCTCCCTGGGTTGGGGGGCTCACTTCGGGCTCCTGCAAACCCAAGGCCTGTGGTCACCTCGCGAGCTAGCCCTCCACATCAACGTCCGGGAGTTGAGAGCGGTCTGTCCTGCTTGTCAGGCGTTTCGTCCGCATCTGCAGGGCCGTTGTGTCTTGGTATTCACTGACAACATGACGACCATGCATTATATAAACAAGCAGGGCAGCACGAGATCCTCTCCCCTGTGTCAAGAGACCTTACGGCTCTGGGACTTCTGTATAGCCCATTCTATTCACCTCATCGCGTCCTTTCTCCCATGGGTTCGGAACACGCTGGCAGATCATCTCATCAGGTCCTTCCTTTCCCACGAATGGTCCCTTCGCCCGGATGTTGCTCTTTCGCTCTTCCGGAGGTGGGGGTTTCCTTGAATGGACCTCTTCGCATCCCGCGGGAATAGGAAATGCCACATGTTCTGCTTCTTTCAAGGCCTCTCACCGGGTTCGGTGGCGGACGCCTTCCTTGTTCCGTGGATGACGCACCTGCTGTATGCCTTTCCACCGTTTCCGCTCGTCCACAAGATCCTATTGAAGGTGCGCAGGGACAAGGCCCGTTTGATCATGATAGCTCCAGCGTGGCCCCGGCAGCACTGGTACTCCATGCTGCTGGGCCTTTCCATAGCCGACCCTGTCCCTCTGCCCCTTCATGTGGATCTGATCACTTGGGCCCACGGCAAGCTCCGTCACCCGGATCCTCAATCGCTCCACCTCACGGCGTGGCTCCTGAGTGGCTGACCCGGTCTGAGCTCCGTTGCTCTACCCCAGTGCGGCAGGTGCTCCTAGGCAGCAGGAAGCCTTCCACTAGAGCGACGTATTCGGCAAAATGGAAGCGTTTCACCGGCTGGTGCTTGGAACGGAACTTTCTTCCCACCGAGGTCTCCATTGCTAATATCTTAGACTACATCTGGTCCTTCAAGCAACAGGGCCTAGCGGTATCATCTCTCCGGGTTCACCTGGCGGCCATCTCCACCTTTCACTCAGGGGGGGATGGCCGCTCGGTGTTCTCTCACCCTATGGTGACTAGATTCCTTAAGGGCTTGGAGTGTCTCTACCCCCAGGTTCGCCGCCCTGCCCCTACCTGGGACCTTAACCTGGTTCTGACCTAGCTCATGTCCCCTCCATTTGAACCATTAGCGACTTGCTACCTTCTCTACCTCTCATGGAAAACCGCTTTCCTGGTGGCCATCACATCAGCGAGACGGGTCTCGGAGCTTCGGGCCCTCACAGTAGATCCCCCGTATACTGTGTTCCACAGGGACAAGGTGCAGCTGAGACCGCACCCAGCCTTTCTCCCCAAAGTGGTATCGGTTTTACATGTTAACCAGGAGATCTTCCTACCTGTCTTCTTCCCAAAATCCCATTCGACTCGCAGGGAGCAGCAGCTACACTCACTGGACGTCCGTAGGGCGCTCGCCTTTTACATAGAGCGAACTAATCCATTCTGCAAAACCCCCCAACTCTTTGTTGCAGTGGCTGAACGTGTCAAGGGGTTACCCGTCTCCTCGCAGAGGATTTCCTCATGGGTAACATCCTGCATCCGCGCCTGTTATGACTTGGCGCACGCCCCCCTGGGCCACGTGACTGCGCACTCTACCAGGGCTCAAGCCTCATCGGCTGCTTTTCTTGCTCATGTGCCCATTCAGGAAATCTGCCGGGCAGCAACCTGGTCTTCTGTCCATACTTTCGCTTCCCACTACACCCTGGTTCAGCAATCTAGGGATGACGCAGCCTTCAGCTCCGCCGTGTTGCACTCTGCGACAGCTCTCTCCGACCCCACCGCCTAGGTAAGGCTTGGGAATCACCTAACTGGAATGGATATGAGCAATCACTCGAAGAAGAAAAGACGGTTACTCACCTTTGTAACTATTGTTCTTCGAGATGTGTTGCTCATATCCATCCCACACCCGCCCTCCTTCCCCACTGTCGGGGTAGCCGGCAAGAAGGAACTGAGGAGCAGACGGGCCGGCAGGTGTATATATCAGGCGCCATAGTGGCGCCACTCCAGGGGGCGACCTGCCGACCCACCGGAGTTGCTAGGGTAAAAATCTTCCGACAAACGTGCATGCGCGGCGCGCACACCTAACTGGAATGGATATGAGCAACACATCTCAAAGAACAACAGTTACAAAGGTGAGTAACTGTCTTTTGTTGAAAGGCACCCAAGGTTTATTGATTCAAGATGAGGAATGTGTATGTGCGCCTTTTTCCTTTAAAGATGGGAAAATTCATTTGTTGCAGGCAATAATACTCTCTGTTTCTGCTCAGTTAAATCCATGTGCAGCAGTGTGCTGCAGAAGTGCTCGGGGAGTCACTTTTCAGTGATTCAGTTTAAACAAAAAGAAAAGACACTCATTAACACATGCCTCTTGCTCTTTGATATTCTAAGTCACTGAACATACTTAACAAGGAGGATATTTATTGTGTCTCTTCTAAACACCAGATAGTAGAGGTTTGGTCTTTCCTTACATAAAGTTTACAGTTTTATTGCCAAGGAACAGCTTTTGCTTGACTCTTGATCTTGAAATATTACAGTTTCCTAGGGAAATTATTTTTATATGGATGACATAATTTCTCTTAATACTTTTTCATTGGAGAGTCCATTCTTTATGGTCCTTCACCCCCCAACCTCATCCATGCTATCTTGTGCTTATATTTAAAGTAGTCCTCAAAGTACTTTGAAAATATTTGGTTCAGTTAAGCACCCAAAAATTCAGATGCTTAGCAGAATGTGCACAAATTTCTCTGAACTGCAAATCTCATAACCTTTTTTGTGTGAAATTTCTAATGCTCCCTGGCATCAGCCGGGTTGGAAACACTGCCAGAACTGTCTTTTACAGTATTTCCACTTCCAGTCCCAGGTGAAGCAAAGAAGAGCAGAGATGAGGAGCCATTAAAGAAAACAAACAGCTGTATAATTTAACTTTAACAAAACTTTTTCTGGTCATATGACAATCTGCAGTTTGAGTTGGAGATTTGTTTGAAGGTTTGTGTCAGTTCAGTAGTACTTCTTCTATTATTCAGTTTATCCATTCATATTATTATTATTTATGTGTCTACATAAATAATTTCAAGTGTCTAAATGATATAGGAGCTTAAATCCTGTTTTCAGAAGTGTCTTAGGGCTGGTCTACACTACGGGGGAAAATCGATCTTAAATACGCAACTTCAGCTACATGAATAACGTAGCTGAAGTCGAAGTATCTAAGATCGAATTACTCACTGTCCTCACGGTGCGGGATCGATGTCCGCGGTTCCCTCTGTCGATTCTGCAACTCCGTTCGGATTGGTGGAATTATGGAATCAATATAAGTGCGTTCGGGGATTGATATATCGAGTCTAGATGAGACGTGATATATCGATCCCCGAGCAATCGATTGCTACCCACCAATATGGCAGGTAGTGAAGACGTACCCTTAGGCACATAGGAACCTAAGTTGCATGGAAAGTCAATGAGACACAGGCTCTTAAATGCCTAAATTACTTTTGAGAATGGGACACACACTCCTAAGTCATTTAGATCCCTTTGCAAATGTTATCCCTAAGTTAAAATGAGTCTTTTGGATTTGGTGTTTTAAGAGTAACCCTCCCCTCCCAGTCTATTTGAAAACAGTCGGATTTTCACTAGAACAGTCTAAGCATACTCACTAAGATTTCAGTAGAAACATACAAAGATTTTAAATGTCAATTATATTAAAGTTGCTTTCTGCTCAGTGGTACAGAAGTTTCACAGACATGTGCTGTATCCTTTCCAAAGTGGGTAACAGATGGGTGTCACCTAAGATTAAAAATAAGCATTTGTTTATATACTATTCATGTAATTTTTTTCCACTGAATAGAAAAGTACAGAAATCATAAAAATGAATAAAATCTTTAGATTTCACATTCATAAAACTGTTTAATGTTGTGCGAACTTGCTGTCACTTGTACATAAAGCAAATCCTAAACAATTTCAGTGAGAAAATTAGGCTTTCTTTGGGTAAGATAGCTTAGTGCATGTTGTACCTTTATCTGACCAAAATAGTTTTATTTGTTTCGATGTTAATATTAAGGTTCCTGTGGTGGAAATAAAGCATATATTAAAGTGGAGGATATTATTGATGGTGTTTTGAGTCATTATTGGAATCTAAATGATCTTTCATTGTTGTAGGGTTGACTCTATAATCAATGCTGAGATTGAGAGTGACATTGTAAATAACTGGAACTCCTGATCAATGGATTCCAGAAGGTTTCAAATGGCACCTGTAGAATTGCTGCCATCACTGCCAACAACTCAAGCATTCAGACAGCTCACTTTGGAATGAAGTAGGTGAGAGGAGCCCCAGTGGAATTTCCATTAAAGCACATGAAAACTCTCATTGTCTTTAATGGGAGCTGGATTGGCCTCAAAATTAACATCCCTTATTCCCACTATACCCCACCATGAGTGCAGTTCTGGCTTGCAAAGAAAAAAAAAAGCATCCCAGCCTGTCTTTCTTGAAAGTAATAAGAATATAAGAATGGCCATACTGGGTCAGACCAAAGGTCCATCTAGCCCAGTATCCTGTCTTCCGACAGTGGCTAATGCCAGGGAATGAAAAGAACAGGTAATCATCAAGTGATCCATCCCCTGTCACCCATTCCCAGCTTCCGACAAACAGAAGCAAGGGACACCGTCCCTGCCCATCCTAGCTATTAGCCATTGATGAACTTATCCTTCATGAATTTATCTAGTTCTTTTTTGAACCCTGTTATAGTCTTGGCCTACTGCACAACATCATCTGGCAAGGAGTTCCATAGGTTGACTGCGTTGTGTGAAAAAAATACTTCCTTTTGTTTGTTCTCTCCATGGAAAGAAATGTAGAGCCATAGGAAATAAAGAAATGTAAGTTGCTTTCTCCCACTGTAATACAGGGGAAGTGACTGGGAAAGACTAACTTTGATCCTAAACTCTGGTTTGATAAAGGCTAAAGACAAGAAGCAGCAAAAGTTGTCCAGAGACAGCAACTAATCCTTTATAGGCCTTGACAACTAAGCAGTAAGTTCAGAAAGTAGAGAGAATCACAAAGAACTGAGGCTGCTAGAAACTATGCTGGCACTTATGCTCCTCACTCAGCTGAATGTGTCTCTCAGGCCTGGTCCACACTACAGCATTAAATCGATTTAAACAGCATTGAATCGATTTAACGCTGTACCCGTCCACACTACAAGGCACTTTAAATCGATTTTAAGGGCTCTTAAAATTGATTTCTGTACTCCTCCCCAACGAGAGGAGTAACCCTAAAATCGATATTACTATATCGATTTAGGGTTAGTGTGGATGGAAATCGAAGTTATTGGTCTCATTCTTTTACTGAGCTACCCAGAATGCACAGCTCCGGAAATCGATGGTAGCCTAGGACCATGGACGCACACCACCGAATTAATGTGCCCTAGTATGGGCGCGTAAAATCGATTTTATAAAACCAGTTTTATAAAACCGGTTTTAATAATTTCAATTTTATGCTGTAGTGTAGACGTGGCCTCAGGGTATGTCTCCACTAGGGGATTATTCCAATTTTGGATAAACCGGTTTTGTAAAACAGATTGTATAAAGTCGAGTGCACGCGGCCACACTAAGCACATTAATTCGGTGGTGTGCGTCCATGGTCCTAGGCTAGCGTCGATTTCTGGAGCGTTGCACTGTGGTAGCTATTCTGTAGCTATCCCATAGTTCCTGCAGTCTCCCCCACCGCTTGGACTTCTGGGTTGAGATCCCGTATGTCTACCTGATGCCGCTGACAGAGGCGATACTGCAGCGCTACACAGCAGCATTCATTTGCTTTTGCATGACAGCAGAGACGGTTATCAGTCATTCTGTACCATCTGCTGCCATTGTAAATTGGCAATGAGATGACGGTTATCTGTCGTTCTGTACTGTCTGCTGCTATCATGGGTACCCCTGGCTGAGGTCGGCCGGGGGTGCAAAGGCAAAAATGGGAATGACTCACTGAGTCAACCCCTCCTTTATGGTATCTAAAAATAGAATCAGTCCTGCCTAGAATATGGGGCAAGTGTACTAGAGAACCAGTGTATCAGAGAGCACAGCTGCTCCACGTCAGATCCCGCAGAAATGAAGAGCTGCATGCCATTTTAGGGGGTGTCCCTGCAACAACCCCACTCGTTGCTTCCCTCCTCCCCCAACCCTCCTGGGCTACCGTGGCAGTGTCCCCCCCATTTGTGTCATGACGTTATAAAGAATGCGGGAATAAGAAACAGTGACTTGTTAGTGAGATAAAATGAGAGGGAGGCAGCCTCCCGCTGCTATGACAGTCCAGGCAGAACATTAAGCGGTGTGGGGGAGAGGAGCCCAGCATCCCGCTGCTATGATAGTCCAGGCAGTACAGAATCTTTTCTTTATACAGGAAAGGGAGGGGGCTGATGGAGCTCAGCCCCCCCAGTTGCTATGATAAGGACAGTTACCAGCCGTTCTGTACCATCTACTGGGAATGACCGAGAATCATTCCTATTTTTACCCATGTGCCCCCTGCCAGCCTCACCTGAGGCCAGCCAGGAGCACTCACGGGCTGATGATAAGGATGGCTAGCAGTCCTACTGCACCATCTGCCACCGGGGAGGGGAGAGGAGCGGATACTGCTCTTCACTGCCGCAGCATCACATCTACCAGCAGCATTCAGTAGACATAGGGTGACACTGAAAGAAGTCAAGAAACGATTTCTTTCCCTTTTCTTTCACTTGGGGTGGGAGGGAGTAAATTGTCAAGCTATACCCTGAACCACGCCAGACAATGTGTTTGAACCTACAGGCACTGGGAGCTCAGCCAAGAATGTAAATATTTTTTGGAGACTGCTGTGGACTGTGGGATAGCTGGAGTCCTCAGTACCCCCTCCCTCCCTCCATGAGCGTCCATTTGATTCTTTGGCTTTCTGTTATGCTTGTCATGCAGCACTGTGTAGCCTGGAGATTTTTTTCAAACGCTTTGGCATTTCGTCTTCTGTAATGGAGCTCTGATAGAACAGATTTGTCTCCCCCTACAGCAATCAGCTCCAGTATCTCCCGTATGGTCCATGCTGGAGCTCTTTTTGGATTTGGGACTGCATTGCCACCCGTGCTGATCAGAGCTCCACGCTGGGCAAACAGGAAATGAAATTCAAAAGTTCGCGGGGCTTTTCCTGTTTACCTGGCCACTGCATCCGAGTTCAGATTGCTGTCCAGAGCGGTCACAGTGGTGCACTGTGGGATACTGCCCGGAGGCCAATACCATTGATTTGCGGCCACACTAACCCTAATCCGATATAGTAATATCTATTTTAGTGCTACTCCTCTCGTCGGGGAGGAGTACAGAAACTGATTTAAAGAGCGCTTTATATCGATATAAAGGGCCTCGTAGTGTGGACAGGTACAGCGTTAAATCGGTTTAACGCTGCTAAAATCTGTTTAAATGCGTAGTGTAGACCAGGCCTCAGTATTCAGCATCTGGACAGATTGGGAGTCAGGTCTGGTTTTGCAGTGCTCTGGCTTTTAACAGAGTGCTTGTTTTTTGTTTTGTTTTATTTTGGTAGACTTCCCCTTTAAATGTTACAATAATGAGATGAATTCTATTGCTCTACTGCTTAGAGCATTATCAAAATGTGAGAGCTGTTATGTTAGTAAAGTATCTAGTTTTCTTAAGAAGAACATGTTTTTTAGAGGCTCTGTGGTCACTCTGATGGTTAAAGGTGGTGGTAGTGGAGAAAGCTGGAACCAGGAAAAAAAGCATTTTTATATTCTTATTTAGGGTACATTTCTCAAATGATACATTTGATTGTATTGATTAACAGAATTGAAATGTCCATATGAGTGAATATTATTGTTTCATGAGGAAGATAAATACAATTTCTAATTGGAAAATGGATAGATTTACAGATATTTAGATTTTTGGGGTTCACTATGTCAAAGCTTTTCCCACATTTGCCTCCAAAATCTGTTCACTGGCACCTTATTTTCTGTGACACTCTCCTCATGATATTTTAACAGGACAAAGAGTCCCACCTTCATCAGTTGTAACTAGTGAAGTCTGTCACATTATAGAGAAACTACCTTGGAATCAAGCATATGCTGCTTTAAGCCCAAGCTCCCCATCTGGTAGGAGCATTTCAGCTGGCAGCAACTTAGATGAGCAGGAGAGAGATACTGTCATTAGAAGGCAAACTACAGCATGGTACGGAGCTGTTCGGTTCTCTAAATTGATATTAGTTGACTCCTGCTAAGCATCTTTTTTCCCCATGCTGGCATTTTCAATTATAGCTTCTCTGACTGTGAGAGCAGAATGTTTGAAAGTGATGTGACTGTCTCTCTCATGACAAAGTGTTAGCAAGAAATTTACATGGCAGCTTGAGGAGTTCTGAGAGAAATGCAATTCTTAAATGAGTTTCTTTTCCACATCTGAATTGGGCTTTATAGTTTTAAAAGTTGCTGACGTGAAGAAAGCTGCTAATTTTATTAAAATATCCACTACTTTAAAAATTCTGATGTGAAAGATTCCTATCTTCTGTCAGAAATGAAAGAGGCACATGATTTAAACTCTTGTAATGGTCTCTGACCACATGCCATAATCGACAAATGACTTCCTACATGGGGCATAGGGAACTGAGTGCATGATGGCTGTCTTCAAAAGCATGAGCTGCTACACCAAGTACTAATCAAAAACCAGCTTAATAGCTATCAATAGTAGTTGGATTTAGTATTTCTTTCAGATGTAAAAGCCATTAGAAAGCAAAACTATTACAAAATGACAAACACTGCAGGTCTAATATTTCATCCAGTGGAGAGATGTGTTGTTCTGCATACCAAGAAAGCAGTATACACTGTTAATGATGATTTTAAAATATGGATAGGAAACTAACTGTGTAGTACAGGAATTGACATTGTATTAATTTCATTTGGATGGTGATTATATTTGGATTTCCTGATGCACGGGTGATGTTCGGCACAAAAATCTGACTATTAGAATACTATTATTCATCTGAGGACTCCTTACTCTCTCACCCCAGCTGGCTCTGAGATCCTCTCTTACTAATATATGCATTTCAATATTACTCATCACCAAAGTATCATCTGGGCTTGGACTAGTCCCTCCTTTTTAATCAGGGTGAGGTGTCTACTCTTCCCATGTCCTCAGAAGTAAAGGTCCTCTGCAAGGCATTCTGCAACAGTGGAAACAGGAAATGTTCTTGCTGCTTATGTCAGCCCTGATTCACTGGCTCCAGGCTGAGTTGCTTCATGAGCTTATCTGTGTTGCTGCTAGCCCAGGGGTGGAAAAACTTTTTGGCCTGAGGGCCACAATGGGGTTCTGAAACTATGGAGGGCCGGGTAGGGAAGGCTGTGCCTCCCCAAACAGCCTGCCCCCTGCCCCCTATCTGCTCCCTCCCACTTCCCGCCCCCTGACTGCCTCCCTCAGAACTCCTGACCCATCCAACACCCCCTGCTTCCTGTCCCCTGACTACTCCAACCCCTATCCACACCCCCGCTCCCTGACAGCCCCCCCGGGACTCCCACCCCCTATACAACTGCCCTCTGCTCCTGGTCCCCTGACCACCTCCTCCCGGAACCCCCAGCCCCTAACTGCCCCCGGGATCCTACCCCATTATCCAACTCCCCCTTCTCCCTGTCTCCTGACTGCCCTCCTGACCCCATCCACATCCCTGCTTTCCGACAGGCCCCCTGGGATTCCCCTCCCAACCCTCCCTGTTCCCCATCCCCTGACTGCCCCCCCAAAACCTCCGCCCCATCCAACCGCCCCTTCCTCCCTGACTGCCCCCCAGGAACCCCCGCCCCCTTACCCAAGCTCCTCCCTCCCGCCCCCTTACCAGCAGCAGGAGCTTGCAGCCGCAACACCTGGCCAGAGCCAGCTGCGCTCCTCACACTGCTCAGCAGAAGCAGCGGAGCAGAGTGCAGCCCATGTGGCAGCATGGCTGTGGTGGAGGGGCATAGTGAGAGAGGGGCCAGGGCCAGGTAGGACAGTCCCATGGGCCGTAGTTTGCCCATGTCTGTGCTAGAGAAATCCCAAGTTTTCAGATATGGGCAACTTAAATACTGAAACATCCCTTTGTCCTGGTTCATTATCCACCACTGCATCCAGCATTAGTATATGTTTCTTGTAAAATGATCAGCAGTAAAACAGTTAACAATGTTGACATCCCATTTATTATCATTGCATTCCAGAGTTAATGCATTATTGAGATGAATGGGTAGTTCATACCTATCAGAGTTGTTTTAGGTTGCCTGTTTGTAAATTCAGGAAGATGAACTGACTATAAACAATGCTGGTGTTAAGTTTAGGAGGATATTTTTGCAACCATAAGGATTAAAAATTAATTATGTATGGAAAAAAAACCTCTTAGATTTATCAACACAATTTGTGGAATGAGGTTAATTATGTTCATACATCTTATGCATCTAAATAAGAATATAAACCTTTGTCCAAATTCTGAATGCCACATGTATGTTACAGTTTACCTGATTGATGTATAGAAGAAAAATCAAAGAGAGAGCTATAACAAGAAAGAAACAAGTAAAGAAACATTTTGCCTCAGATTGTTGGTATAACTCTGAGACATTAGCCCTGTTTTTCGGAATGAGGATTCTGAGATTTTGGGCAATATTCTATATAATTGGTCATTATAATTGGTAATTAATTTGTGATGCTATTCTGAATTACAAAAAAAATGCTATTAGCTGATGGATTAATTTTTGAAATAGACGAGCTGGTGGGAGTAACATACAAGGAAATTCCTGCTTCATTGGCTAACCTTATGCAGGTTAATGATTCACTTCAGCACAATCTGAATGATATTAGTGTAGCGAATTATCCTGGACAGTAGGATACACTTTCCTATATCTTCTGAGCCATTCTTGAGAAGACAGTGCTGTAACATATGGAAGTGTATTTTTCAATGTGTGTTTTGAAGACTTTGCTGCTGAGATAATTAGCAATGAAAATGAGACCCAAGACTCATTTTGTATATCATCATGAGGCCCATTCTGTCTATAATTTGGGAGAGACTCAGAGGGCTATTTAGAGTATTCCCCTACTAATTATGTTATCGTCACATGAATGAAGTAACTGGAAACAGCTCCATCTATACAGTGGCTGCTGTGCTAATTGGCTGCTATATGCCACTAGGCAGTTTGGTACTGCTCTGCTCTTTTTTCACATTCAGATTGGCAAACGTTGATTACCAGGTTGTATTCCATAGGAATTGTGTAAAAAGAGAGATACTCTAAGATTGAACTATTATGATATTATTTACATGTATCAGCCTACTGATCCGATCAATCAGAAAGATGTATTCCATGAAATACCCTCTGGGAACAAGCTCAGAGTGAACATTTCGCTAAGAATTTTGACTCCAGCTAGTAGAACTGGTTCACTTTTTGTGTCATTGTGAAATAAACATGATGACAATGTGACATAAGTGCAGTAAAGCTCAAAAATACTTTAGGTTTTATCTGTATTTGAGCACACAGTCGCTGAGTTCCAGTTGGTTGTATTGTGCTAACTGAAGCACCATTGACAAGTCTACCCACACTAAGGTAAGGTTGCACTCACACCAGGAGTGCCTTACACTAATTCAGGTGGGATGGCTGTCGTCTTTGACAAGCTACCTGAACTAGAAAACCTCGTTTATCCACTAGCTGAGAGTTCTCTCTCAGTTACCCATCTTGCCACACCCCACCAGTGCCCCACAGTACCCCCCTCAAAATCTTCCTGAGTCCTGGTTTCTTGCCAAGCCTCCCACATTATCCACTGAAAATTCCCTGGCTTTGTGTTTATGAGTACTGTTCAATCATGTTTTGTATGTGTGTGTGTATTTTCAGATGGTGTTAATCAATGGAGTTTATTGACTTACACCAACTGAGGTATCTGACACTGAACATTTACTTATTTAATGGTGCATATTGTAGCATTGCCAGCCTGCTCAAAAAAAATTGTTTCTCCCTGATCTCCTACTGGTGTGCACTTCCACAACTCTCCCAATGCATGTCTATGTCCAAATGGGACCATTTAGTCCACATTCTTTTGTGGAGTTAAAGAAAAGCAGGAATAAATTAATTTAATTCCCAAATTAGGCTATTCTATTGCATGGCCCAGCCTGAAGGAATAATCTTGTTTTATTACAAAGACACCCTCTTTCGGGTCAGCTGATGAATGGAGACATGAACTAGAAAAATGGAATGTGTTTCATAACTCCATGGAATGTAAATAATTTGGCATCATTTCAAAAGCTACTTCTGGAATTCTCAAATCAAAGGCAAGACAGAGACAATGCTCTGGGTCAGCTCAAAACTCTAACTAGTGTGTGTTTCAAAATGAATCTTTATGTATTACACTAAAGTGTTTTCTTAAGTTAAGAAAAAAATTCCATGAGCTGCAGCATGTCAACTGTTTATTTTCTTTCCCTTTATATTTTCTTCCAAACTTTATTGTACTTTTCTTAACACAAACAAAACCAAAAGATATGTAATCAACTGATAACTCATCCATAATGTGCAATATCTCAATGGAATACAAGAGAAAGGAATTAGGATAAGTCTTCTGCAGTATACACAGGACACTTACTAAAGTATGATTTCAATCTGAAGAATGATTATAAAATGGCACCTTCATACTCAACAAGTTTGCTTACTTTAGTTGTAAAAGCAACCTTTTACTTTCCTTTATTTCTGTTAGCCCTGCAGAGCCCAACACAACTGAGAGTGTTAAGTGAACACTGGCAGCAGTTTTTGCAGCAATGAGAACATCTATTTGAGCGATGATGATATTGGAGAGTGAGGGTATTCAGCACTAGAAAATACTCCTAGTCCATCTCTGTTTTTCAGTGAATACTGTAGGGTTGTCAGACCAAACAATACACTTCTCATTTGCTATCATGTATTTCAGTGAGATTGCACAGATTTCAGCAGTTCTGCTGTTGTCCTAATATCTGAGCTTCGAGTATAAACTCAAATACTAAAGCATTTGTTAGGAATACTTCACATTGAGATCTCTGGACTGGATGTTTTGAGCCAAAAAAGTTTACATGGCTGGACTAGATAAGACATATTAGTGTAATATGAAATTATTTAGTTCAATGGAGCCATTACCCATGCAAAAAAAAAGTCCAAAATAACTTTCTGAATGAATATATCAGAAATGGTCTCCTAGACAATGCAGTTTTTTCTTAACAATTACAATATGATGTTTGAAAAAAAAATTATTGAGCACTCCAATTAGATTGTTTCTTTCCCAACAACATAATTTTGTGAGGGGATAAAATAAAGTTTAGCTATTTTTAAACCATCTTACACCATTTACAGTAAATGACATATGTTAGTGTGATCTGGTGTGGCTGTAATTTATGGCTGCAATCCAATCTGTCAGTAAGTGGGAACAATGAAGAGAGTAAGGGGCATGTATGAAATAGGATTAGAGTGATTGAACGAGAGCAATGAATAGTGCGGTTAGTCTTTCCTAGCTCAGGGGTTTGTTGGTTTATATGCTGATATACATCCACCAAGAATAGTGTTCATAACCAAGTTCTAATGCCATGAGTGGACACAGTAATACTCACCATCTAAGGCAACCCTCAACAAATCCACTCCCATACACATGTTTTTCAAGTTGAAAAACAGATGGCAAGTGCTGTGACAGTATGGTGCTTGAAATTACTGCAGGAGTTTCTTTTTAAGAGGGCAGAGAACAGGGAGCTACTCTTGCCTGCCCCTAATCCCATCCCAAAGCTCTGCAAGCATTGTTAATACTTGGGCTTCACAGAGGGCAGAATTCACCTCTTGAAACTGCACTGTGAATCTTAACTATTTTGTTCTTGGTATATGCCTGGAGGGCAGAATGATGGAGTTGAGGTGTAGATCTGATAATTTTTCGTCATATATGTTCTTCAGAGTTACTCTCCCAAATCCAACATTGAAGCTATTAAGCCAGAAATTAGCACAATATTCTCCCTCCGGCCTTCTTCTGTATGTGCTCACGACATTACTTTATAGAAAGGTGACTCTAACTATTAATTCACTGTGCATTCATCACTTCTAACAGGGACCTATGCTGTCACTCCTCTGCTTCATTGTTAGCGCTCTGGTATCTGTATGTTATTAGGGGAAAAGATGATGCATCATTAGCAAATGTCGTTCTGGAGCTACAAATGTAACTACTGTTTGTGGCTCGAATCCCAGCAACCAGAATAGCAGAAAAAAACCTTGATAAATCAACTGGAAAGACAGATGAAGCAGACAATAATGTGTTGATTACATGCTATTATTCTGTTTATAGTGACATTTCATAAGAACATAAGAATGGCCATACTGGGTCAGACCAAAGGTACAGCCCAGTATCCTGTCTACTGACAGTGGCCAATGCCAGGTGCCCAGAGGGAGTGAACCTAATCAAGTGATCTCTCTCCTGCCGTCCATCACCACCCTCTGACAAACAGAGGCTAAGGACACCATTCCTACATTTAAGATCTGTTATAGTCCTAGCCTTCACAACCTCCTCAGGCAAGGAGTTCCACAAGTGTATCATGTATCTCTATCCTATAAGGCTTATTTATGGCAGCTGTACAGAAACCATGTGATGTGGCCAAGAATGTTTTATGGAGAGATTTCATATGACATGATTACCCACTAGTGTCTTAACCACAGAGTTTCACTTAAAAGAGAGAATCATAATCGAGTTTGGGAAATGGGTAACTGTTACAAAAGGGGTGTGTGTGTATGTATGCACAAATGCATGCATATATGCACATACTGATATATAGTAAATTGTACACATGTAAATACCATATGCAAAGATAAAATTTTGAATATTTCAAATGAAAATGAAGGAGAAGTTTGGCAATTCTCTAGTGAGTTAGATTGACTTTGGAGGGTTATTTTTTACCACACTTCAAAAAGTCTGGGCTGTTTCAGTGGAACTTTCTTTCTTGCAGAAATTTTACTGGAGAAGGGATATTTTCACTGTCAAAGAGTTTCACTGCAAGGTGTTGCCTCCTTTCATTTTCAGGGAAAAATTCTCAAATAAGAATTGGCTATATTTAGCTTTTTTACTTTGGCAGAAAACGAATATATAAATACACATTTACGTATATTTTTAATTGGTTCTCCAGGTATTCCAGATTGCTTATGTTATTGTGAAAGCAGCTAATGCCCCTCGACCTGGGAACTGGATTTTGGAGCGTTCACTGGATGGTGTTAACTATCAGCCATGGCAGTATTATGCTGTAACAGACACAGAATGCTTGACACGTTACAACATTCATCCGCGCAGAGGGCCTCCATCCTATGCAAAAGATGATGAAGTTATATGCACTTCATTTTACTCCAAGATCCAACCACTGGAGAATGGAGAGGTAAGATGGGAAATATACTGCAGCAAACATGCCAACAGAAATATTCTTTTGCTTGATTGATAAGTATGCCTTGTGCAGACAATGTATTTGTATGGGCTTTATATATGAAGGATGGGGCTCTTTTCCTTATATATGCATCAATAGAGGTTGCCACATACCCCATTTAACAGGGAGAAATGCACACTAATAAACACATGCAGTGTGAGTGAACTGTGTGGACCTTAATCTCTAATACTTGCAGGCAACTCCTTTGTAGTTAGATAGGCAGCAATTCCAATAAGAAGCAAAGAAAGATACTGGGTGAAACTCCCATTGACTTCAGGGGGGTTATAAATTCACTCGCTGCATTTAAATGTACCACTTACAGCTGTAAGCAGCTTTCCCCTTCCCTTTTCTTATTAAAGTGGCAAGAAATGATATTTTTCACAGAATACATTTTCATATTTATTAAACTTACTCACATCCTGATAATTCATAAAAATAAAATGACAGTTGAATATGAAATAGATTTTAGGCAACACATTTTGGTGTACATTAGTCACAGAGTGGGATATTTTTCTATTATTGTACTGACTCTGATTGCTGACTAATTCCTAACTATCATGCAAAATCTCACTTTTTTTTTTTAAACCAAAACTGCTTTTGAGTTTGTGGAGCTTCTGAACTTTCAGCTTTTCTTCTTTCATACTCCGTGCCTATTTCACCACAACTATACAACTCACTACATATCCCAGCTAGATTTTTTTTTAATGAATGGAATGGCATAGCTTCTAGTTATGGGTGACTTTATTGCATCTTTTTTTCAGTAGTTTATATTTCAAGGCCCATGGATGCCTGACATGCTGCAGTCAGGAATGCTCTCTACAGACTTTTCACAGTTCTGGACAATACTCAGAACATGCACATTTCTGAGCTCTCAAAATGCTATCTGTCTAGAGACACAGTGGATTGAACTCGGAAGCCGGAGGTCTGCACGGAAGAATTTGTGTATTTGCAGGCTTATGTTTGTGTGTGTAATTACCATGATTATCTGTGCAAATTGGACACTGAAGCATGGAAAAAGGCCATTTCCTAATGCGGTTGCAGAAATAATACATATAAATGTAAGCATGGAAATTACACAATTTCTTGCAAAGAAATTTTCAAAGGGATCTAAATCTGCCCTTCTAGCATGTGCAATCAGATGTGTAATCAGTTGCACACAAGATACAACTCAAGACAGACACTATTTGTGTTCACTTTTCATGTGAAGTAGAGTTTACACATGTGAGCACAGGTGTCATATTTCTAAAATATTTATGAGTAAATCCAGGAAATGAATAGGGGATCTGAAGCATCAATTTTACTAATCTAGACATTTCAGACAGTTTAGTTTGATGAGAACATTTGTATAGTTAAACCTGATGCCACCAGAACCCTTTCAGCTTCTCAGTTGATTTAAATTAATTCTCTTTCTTTAAGAGCATAATTCTCTTCTGAGAATTGAAGGCAAATCTTAACTCCAATCTTCTGCTGTCCCATGAATGAAACTGTTCAATCAGATCCATGCCTCCTTATGTTCTTAAAGTAGATTAAATTGCTTTCAGTGAGCTATGGGCTCCTAAGTAACAAAGGGCCCCACTTCAGTAAAGCACTTAAGTATGTACTTAACTCTGAACATGTGCTTAAGTCTTATTGATTTCAGTGGAATTTAGCACATGCTTAAAGTTAATCACTTGCTTTAGTTCTTTGATGAATTGTGTTCCATGTGTTGTTAGATTGGGATGTTGCATCAAAGCTCATAAAAAACACATATCAGTGATTATGATGCTTAAACAGGGTTCTGATTTTAAGAAAAGGAGACCGGTTTGAACAAGGGATGTATTCAGCATGATGTCCAGCTAAAGCAATTCTTATCCAAAAACTCTAGACCACTGGAGGCATAATAATAAAAATATCCCTCTGGAAGCTTATCTCACACTTTTTAAGTATCCTTCCATGATGCATATCTATATGGAAAGTCAGCTATCTCCAGTGGAGAACATCCAGTGGAGTTTGCACAATCATTGGAAGAGTTTGATTCCATGCAAATTAATAAACATAACCTGTAGCCTATACAAAACTGTTACCATATGTGTAATGTCAATCTTATCTATTTTATTTATTACAGACAGCACTATGAAATAAAGGACAGCCACAGCCAGTTTTTTAATGTTCAGTCAAAATGCACATGAGGTGGGAGAAATGATAAAATAGAAATCCATACAGACTTCATAGCTAGCCATATCTTACATTGCGGAAGATTTGATTGGATCCTGGTCTTTCAGCAGACCTAAATACGTGCATTACTTATTTCACTTTCCAATATAGAACTGTGATCTATATACTAGTTACTGAAACCAAGATTTGCATGCATGACTAGTGATTGTGTGTGTCTTCATATCTTGGTGTCCTGCTTGGGATACCTTGAAGGAGCCTGATTTTCAAACAGTGTGTTCTCATCATCAAGCCTGACCACATGCAGGATGTGTATGGATCTACAAGACATTGCCAAAGTCAGATATATGCTCTGGTATTACACATTTGTTCATAGCAACATTTGAAATTAAAACTGGGCAAATTAGAGGGGGGAAACTCCTGTGTTGGAACCCTTTTAGTGCACATTATCTACATATATTTTAGTCGATGAGTTTATTGATGATCATATTAATGGAAATGGCAATTTTAATTAAATATTAGATATATTAATCAAAATGCAGATTTGGAATTCATTAACATGGTATTTGCTCCAGAAACAAGTTTGTAAGATATATTCTCAGCCAGTCAAGGAATAGAAACAGTACCACATGACTTGTCTCCAAGCCAGCCTAGCCAACACAGCTGAATTTCATATATCAAATTCTTTACAATCAAGTGCTTGTAAACAATCTACAAGGAAAGAATTATTTACAGAGATGATTCAGTGACTAATTTTTTTAACGAATAAATTTGAGAAAATCAAAACCTGCTCAAGAAAATTTGCTGGATTACTTGATCAGCTCTATTTGAATAGCACCCTGAAAAATGTTGACTTAATTAAATGCATCGATACCACCGAAACATTCAAAGCCACCACACATTTCTGAAGTCATTGGGACTTATTGATTATAGCAGGGGTCAGCAACCTTTCAGAAGTGATGTGCCGAATCTTCATTTATTCACTGTAATGTAAGGTTTCGTGTGCCAATAATACGTTAACCTTTTTAGAAGGGCTCTTTCTATATGTCTATAATATATAACTAAACTATTGGTGTATGTAAAGTAAATAAGGTTTCAGAATGTTTAAGAAATTTCATTTAAAATTAAATTAAAATGCAGAACCCCCTGGACTGGTGGCCAGGATACAGGCAGTGTGAGTGCCACTGAAAATCAGCTCATGTGCTGCCATTGGCACCTGTGCCATAGGTTGCCTACCCCTGGCTTATAGGAAAGGTAAAATGTTAGTCACACTCCACTGCAAAGACTGTGACGTTTTGATTATTGCATGTTTCTCAAAGAACATCAATACATGAAAGGACCTGCAGTATGGTGAAAGCTTATTTTCAGTATGAAAACATGTCTTCCAATATCTCAGATATTTTCAGATGAGGGTTTCTTTCACATATATATTAGTGGATGGCATGTTCTTTGTTTTTAGAAAGCAGGTTCCTTGATTTAATTTTATTTTGTTTGACAGTCGGAGGATATATGAGGAGACTGTGACTGCCATGTTTTGGTGTGGGGAGAGGACCATAAGAACTGGACCATGTTTCTTCTGGTTTCATAACATTTCCACCTTTCCTTGCTGGGATTACTACTTTTGATTTCCTCAGATCATCATTAGTCTGAGAACTAAAAATTAATAGTTACCATAGTGATTTTTTGCTTCATTTCCCTGGCACAGAAGTCTATTATTTACATCTAATTTGTTCCTTTTTTACTGCAATGACTTTCTTGTTTTTCTGGACTGTAACCAGTGCCTGGACTTCTGTTTGATGCTATAAGGTAGATATTGGTCTCTGGAACATCATCTTAGTACCACTTATTTTTCTGAAGACTGTATAGAGTTTTCATCTATTTTGATGTTTTAAACAGCATGTATAATGTCACATACTGTAAGTTTTATACTTAGGCACATGACGTTCCCCCATGTATCCTGTCAGTCTTTGCTAGATGCTCCTAAGTGCATCTGAAGAAGAATGGGAACTGAGATGCTTCTGCCTCTCACTGTAACTCATTAAATGTTTTTTAGACATTTTCATCAAAAATGACCTTTTCTGCTGGGCTGCAGCTTGATTTGGCATGGGGGCAAAATGGGGAAGTCATCTCTTTTCATCTCCACCTACAGAAACATTCCCTCAGGCACAGACAGATGTTTCAAGCCTATTATAGGGAACAGGCAGAAAATTAGGGGAAAATAAATTGTTTTGCCATTTTCTACATAACCAATTGTCCCTGCAAGCAGAGCTTGCAACTCTAATCTACTGAAAAAGGGCAGAGAGAGCTCTACTTGTGGTCTATGCCAAAGGCATTCAGGGTCACTGGTGAAGCAATAAGAGGGATAACTCATCATCAGGAGGCTGCATGCTTCCTGATTGGGCTTTCAGCCTTTGGCAACTCCTACAAAAGGGAAGATAGGATTTGAATTTAGATTCCTCCTTTGACAGTGATGAAGGAATCTAAATCCAAATAGCCATTTGACTACCTGGTTCACTTTACTGTGATCCCATACAAGAGATCTGAAAAACTGCTTTTCAGAAGATATGATTAATATTGATGCACAGCAATTATGTAAACTTGCAAGGAGGAGAAATATCTCTCCCTGTGTGAGTACAGTCTGTCTTCCTGAGCTATTGCTTCAAAGTATCAGTCTGCAGTAAGTTTAATAAAAATGGGAATAGCTGAGAGTACATATAAATTGCAAAAGCTAGTTCAATTTGCAGATTTAAAAGGTGCACAGATTTGTATATGAGGAAGACAGGATCAGGGAATCAGAGCTGGGAATGATTCTGTTGTGAATGGAGAGTGGGCATGCCTTGGATTGGTGACATGGTCACTTAGCATGAATGGTGGGCCAAGCCACTAGGGGAAAGAAGATAGTCTGTATCCAGATACCCTGCACAAGGAATAATTATTGTTCAGTCTCTTTTTAAAGTCCCACCCCGCCCCACCCAGGGGGCATGAATTTTCAGATGTAATGATCCCTGCTGAGTGGAAATTGGATTAATTCTGGAAAGCCACACAGCTGGCTTTTCCTTGTACACATTGCACTTACCACGTCTCCTCTTCATTAGACCCAGCAGCAGAAAGGCAACAATGTTTAGGCCCCTGCCTATTATCCTGGACTGCTATCACAATTGGAGCCATTTTTACACCTGATCTGTTAGACATATGACCTTGACAGGTCAGCACTAAGCATGGAAGGCAGAGGAGTTGGTTTTCAAGCAGAGCCTAACTGTGTGGTGCATAGTGGAAGAGAAGTGTGCATAAAGCAGATAAGCTGACTCTATCCCAACATGGAAAGAAGTTGCTAGAATGGAAGCATCATGTTAAACTGCAGCTCTCTGAAAGTCAGAGGAGAGCACAGCCAGGTGTAAGTCACAATCACTTTACTTTTGCCTTTAAGGCTCATATGCAGGGGGCTTATTTAGTCACTGAAAGTTCCCTCTCACTGGTTCCCTCCCTTCTCTGTGAGCACGTTCAATTTACTAATACTGGTCAGTCTTCTATATATTGGAAAGAATTACTTCGTCCTAGACTGTAGTCAAGGGAAGGTTGTTGTAGCCCTGGCTCTGTTCTGTGACAGCAGAGCTGAGACTTCCAGTTTGTCTTATAATCCTAAAATTTCATGCTTCAAACTTTAGCCAGTTCTCTGCAAAGGCCAGAAATGGATCACCTCTGCCCCCCTCTATCCCCCCGCCCAATTCCCCATGTATTTTGGCTAATTTTTTTGTCTCTTTCCTCTAAAGTATCAGAGATGGCTAAGCTGGAGATGGGACACTGTACGGAGTGGGCCAGTGGTCTGAGGTGATACTAAACATTCTCTTTCAGGTGCTTAGCTGACTAGTTCTTGTTCACATGCTCAGGGTCTAAGCATATGTAGGATTGGTAAGGAATTTTCCCCCAGTTCAGATTATCAGTGGTTGGGTGGGTTTCACCTTTGTCTGCAGTGTGGGGTGCAGATCACTCTCTGGGATCATCTCAGTTAATCATTTCCCTGCCATTGTGGGGACCTCAGCTATCAGTGCTCCTTGGTCCCTCCTATTCTCTGCTAATGGTAAGTACTAGCCTACTCTCCTTTGCATTGTAATACTTTAGTCTAATGTTGGGTGTTGAATTTAGTGTGTGGGTGCTGGGTGGTGATGGTGGCCTGTGATATACAGGAGGTCACACTTGATGATCTGGTGGTCCCTTCCTGCCTTAATCTCTATGACTTCACATGGACATCATTGCTCTGGAAAAGCAATCTGAGAAGTAACAATTTAGCTAAGCACTGATGCATGCTTTTAAATTAAACCTTTCACAGTAATAATAATAATATATATATTCTTTTTTCTGTCACACTCCTTTCCCCCTCCTCCATCACCTAGAGAGTAATCAAATTAACTAGGATAATTGTGAGCTTTTCTGCTTTCCATCGCATTGTAATTTTACTATGTTCTGTTTCATTTTTCATGACAGTATAAGCTTCAGTGTTCAGATTAGTTATGTCAGGATTGTTAAACATCAGTCACTGGTAACCTAATACAAAGCCAATATGGTATCATAGCACAGAAAACACGAGTGCATACACTCATCTCACCCTCGCCCCCCCCCACACATACAGCACACAACATGCCACTAATGGGGAAAAAAAGCATCCTGAAAGCCACACGCTCCTGAATCTGGAGTTGGTATGGGAGAACTCAGAGTTTCAGGCACTAGGAAGTATATTGTGATAGAGATGGGGAAATTATTACTGTTGATAAATACCTAACCCCCTTGTGGGAGATGCTTTTCATTAAGAAAATTAAGTCAGGAAGGTTTAATTTTGGGATGTCTTCCATTCCTTACCTCATTTGTATTTCTTGCTGGGGGTAGTACTAGTATTTGCTGATTCCCGGAATCTGTAAAGTTATGAAACTTTTTAGCTGTATTTTTGCAAGAAATACCTGCCTGGTAATAGGAATCTGGCATAGATGGATTTTGACCATATTTGCCATTTCCTAACATGTAGGCCAGGAATTTCAGTTCAAACCTAACATCTCTTCTCTGATCTTTCTGAGCCAGTGGCAGTAGATCAGTAGCATGCTGGAAGCAAAATACCTGTCTGTAGATAAAGTTAAGCATACAGTGGACTTCCTAGAATCTGTAAGCAGATACTGTATTTTCTAACCCATTAAAGTTACTTACTTGATTCTGAGCCATTTCAGCCCAAATGTACCTTTAGTGGGTCATAAGTACTTAAGCAGTGGGTTATTTACTTTAACAATGTCAAGCTACTCTCACTGTCTCATTTAATTTGATAAGTCTGCAGTATAATGGATAAAAGCATGCTATCCATGGCCAGATGTACAGTATTAATGTAATATTGATTCTTCATAAATAGAGCAGGGAAATAAGAGGGGTTTAGAAAGAAGCTATTAGACGTCAGAGACAGCAAGGCAGACAAACAGGAGAAGAATACTGGAGACAAATAAAAGGACATGTATTGATCATGCATTCTCTCACAGTCATTGTGTTCTGCCTGATTTGCTATTTGGAGAACTACAGTTATTCATTGTGGGAACCACATATATTCACTGGCTTATATTTTATGCAATCTTATGTATAAATAATGCTTCAGCTCCATATCTGCTCCATAAGCAAATATGAAATTGCAGAACTACTAAGTGTGGTATGTAACCTATTGTTTATATGAGCCTCTGTACCAGATGGCTGGAGGATAGCTAATGTAATACCAATTTGTAAAAAGGGTTCCAGAAGTGAACCTGCCAATTACAGGCTGGTAAATCTAACTTCAGTACGAGCCAAACTGGTTGAAACTATAGTAAAGAACATAATTATCAGACATGTACAGGAACACAGTATGTTGGGGAAGAGTCAACATAGTTTTGTAAAGGGAAATCATGCCTCACCAATCTATTAGAATTCTTTGAGGGTGTCAACAAGCATGTGGACAAGAGTGGTTCAGTGGACATAATGTTCTTGGACTTTCAGAAAGCCTTTGACAAGGTCCTTCACTGAAGGCTCTTAAGCAAACTAGGCAGTAATGGAATAAGAGGGAAGGTCCTCTCATGCATCAGTAACTGCTTAAAAAGAGGAAACAAGGATTCCCCCAAGGATCTGTACTGGGACCAATGCTGTTCAACATATTCATAAATGATCTGGAAAAAAATCATTCCACAGATACAGGGGCCACTTTAATAGTATTGTGCCCCTAAATTTTGTCCCACTTGGACCTCATTCTTTCACTTTCTGTCTTTGGCTTTTGCTGTTAAGATTCTTCTTTCCCCACGTTGTTGCCTTCTCTCTTTCATTTCTTCATCCTTATTTGCTTTCTACCTCCTCTTCCCTTCAGACTTCTTGTTCTTGCTCCCTGATTTTTTGGCTGCTTAGGATCTGATTCTTCATCTCACAGAAACATTTGGTAATTACACTTCTCTTCTTCTTCTCTATAGTTGTTCTTGAAGCACTTGAGATGCCATGGTAATAAGTGCAGTACAAATGCCTAGATATGTAGATCGATAAAAATGTAGTGTGCCAGTGTCTCATAGATAACTGTAACAAGGACTATAAAAATGTTGCTGATAAGTTGAGCCAGTGTGTGACATTAGCCAAAAAAGAAAGACCAAAAAGAGTGAAGGAAAGAATCTCAGAGGAAATGAGGAATTTGCTAGAGAAGCAGAGGAATATGAAGCAAAATGATGGTGACAAACTTGAGTACTCTCTCCTCTGCAAGCTGCTAAGAAGAAGACTAAAAGAGAACTTTGAGAATCACCGAAATGTAAGGGTCTTAAAGACATCTGAAGATTGCAGAAGCCTCAAAAAATGCAAATGTGAATTAACGCTGTACAGGTTGACAATAATGGTGCTGAAGAACAAGGATAGAAAAGCAGTAATTGACAGAACAGGGATGGAAGTGATCGGAAAAGATTTCTACACTGAACTCTTTGTGTCTCATATTAATGGTCCCACTATCAACACTTCAACAGACCAACGAGCGCGTACTTCCAGTCCTTGTCCGCAAAGTTCAACATGCAATTTACCAAATGAAGGATGGAAAAGCTCCAGGAAAAGATGCATTGACAACTGAAATTATAAGAACTGGAGGTCATGACCTCTGGAAAACCCTTGTTCAGAGGTTTAGCCGTTACTTGGAAATGCAAAATATACCATCTGAATGGAATGAGTCCAACACCAGTTTGCTGTACAAGAAAGGCAAACATGAAGATCTAACGAACTATCATCCAATATGCCTGCTCTCACGTCTACAAGCTATTTACTAAAATAATAACAAATCAACTCTCACAGAGTCTAGATGAGCAGCAGCTAAGAGAGTAGGCATGTTTTCAAAGGAAATTCAGTACATTGGACCTTTTCTTTACTATAAACCAGCTATTAGAGCACTCAAGGGAATACAAATTCCATTTATGCGTTGCCTTCATTGACTATGAAAAAGCATTTGACAGCATAGAGATCAGTGCAATGCTGCAAACTTTTGCAGAGCAGGGCATTGATACAAACTACATCAAACTACTAAAGGAAGCAAACTCTGACTGTACTATGGATATAACTCTATTTGACACTTTCCTTCTCATCCAAGTCAAAAAAGGTGTAAAGCAAGGAGACACAGTTTCACTGAAAATCTTCACAGACTGCCTTGAAATGGTAATGAGGTGGATGAACTGGAAGGGAGGAATCAGCATCAATGGAGAGCAGTTAAGCCACCTCAGATTCATGACTGATATTGTGTTGATTGCTGAAAACACTACTACAGAAAATGCTGCGAGAATTCAACGCAAAAAGCAGCTAAGTTGGACTGAAAATGAACCACTCTAAAACAAAATGTATGTGATTTGATGCCTTGCCAAAAGTCCAAATATTAATCGAAGGAGAACAAATAGAAGAAGTTGAACAATACGTCTATATAGGCCAAGAAATTAACATGCGCCACGACCAGGAAGGGGAACTCTCGCAAAGAAAGAAAACCGGTTGACGTGCATTCGGTTCTATCAAGGATGTCTTCTGAGGAAAAATCAAAAAGGCAACGCACATCAACCTCTTCGACTCAACAGTACAGCCAGCAAAGTTGTACGCCAGTGAAACATGGGTGCTGACGAAGATAGAGAGGACAGTGGAAAGAAGAATTCTGGGGATTTAAATCTGTGACTGAGTTCCCAATGAAGTAATCAGATAGCAGAGTGGAATGCAGAACATCATTGTTCAAACTAGGTACAGTAAAATGTGATGGGCCAGGCATATAGCTAGGCTCACTGACAATTGATGGACTGCAGCTGTCACCAAGTGGTACCCACAGGAACTGAAACGACCTCTCAGCCGTACTCCAAAGAGATGAGACGATTTTATTATGTAAAGGCATGGCTACACATGGAGAAGGTAGGCCAGGATAAGAGAAGAATAGGAGACCTGTTATGATTGGTGCAATCTATCTGAGGGCTGAAGGACTGATTGGTCAAGGAGCCAATGTAACAATTTTGGTGGATTGTGTGGGTATTTCTCATCTCCCCACAACCATCATTGACATGATTTTCCTGTTAAAACAAATGTCAGATATTAGAATGAAATATCTGTCTCTTCTACACTTCTTGTAACTACTGTTTCCAAGGCACATAGTGCTAACATTATATTTAATAAGCCCCTTTTGGTGTTCTGTAAGAGCCTGCCTGTGGAAAGTAAAGATTTGGGAAGAGAGGCAATCCACAAGAGGATCTTTCTCTCAAAATGTGGGAGAACCATTGCTCTGAACTACCCATATCCTCAAAGCCTTCTGAAAAGGATTTCAATTATAGATTCCTAGGAGGCACAAGCTGTTCTATAAATTACTGAACACTTAGCAGATGCAGCTTCTTCAGCTGTTTTTTAAAGCATTGTTTGTGTTAGATGGGGAACAGTGTTTTGAGGATATTTTCACAAAGAAGTTAATACCTCAGTCTTTCATTTTCCTGGCAGTGGCACACAGCAGTGTAGTCTTCTGAGGACTAAAATACTTTAATTTAACTGAAGCATTTGGTCTCAACATAGGGGTATTTGGGTGAAATATAATGGCATGTGATATGTAGGAGGTCAAACTAGATCATCCAAGGATCCCTCCTGGCATTAAACTCTATGAAACAATGAAATCAATATTTCAATTTTCTAGAGCCCCTTCCAGATGAAGATTCACTGATGTGGGAAAATGAGAGGCCAAATGACTTTCCCTGTGACTGACATAGGGTGATCCAGGAATAGAAACCAGGTTTTTTGGATTCCAATCCAAGGCTTTAATAACAAGACTTCCCTTCCTCCCTAAGATCAGTTGCCGAAGCCAAATGATAAACTGAGGATGTAGAGGAGGTGATGTAATCTTCTGTTGTCATTTTCCTTTTCCTTCCCTTTCCTCACATGAGTTTTCCTGACACTATTTTTACTATGGTGAAAATGTTGATATAGCGATGTTGGCAACGCTGTGTTGCTACCTCAAACTCTTTACTCCATGGTCTTCCTGAGATGGTAATAACATAAGTGCCAAGGTCAAGAGGTAATTTCCTGTTTCTGTGCTTAAAAAAAAAGGCTGATCTGACAGAACAGATGCATCAGTCTTTGTTTATTTCCTCCATACAAGTGGAAGCCTGAAGTACACATTAAGGGACTGAAGGAATATGAGAATCCTTAAATAAACAGAAGAAAAATATGCTTTCATTAGAACAAATATAGACACATTTTAAAATTACACGTATGGCTGCAGCTGAGAAACAAGTGGTTTGATTTTAAAATGTTGCCATTCCATTAACTTGCCATGTGTTCAACTTCTATCTCATTGCTCCTTCTTCCAGTCCTCTTTGTGTTGCAGGTACTGATCCCTTGACTCCCTCAGATATTTTTTGGGGGCTAAGTGGAAATTCCTCTCCCTCTGCAGGGACTTTGTTCCAGTCCATGATCACTTTCCCTCCCACATAGAGATGATGGGTTTTGCTTGGATGGAGAGCCTCCCCTCTCTCTTACACGCTAAAGGCATGAGCTGGTGTCTCTAAGAGTTGAGTTCTTGGTGGACTCTCCTGCACTCTGCTTTACAGGTATAGACTCCTCATGCATCAGGTCACAACACTATTTATTTGGCCCAGTTACTTCTCCATCTGGAAGAGGAGTGGCCAGTCAAATTTCAATGGCGTCGCAATGCCGCACATTGAAATTTGGCCCACACTCCCCTCTGTCTTTAGGGAGGGGTTGCTGGGTCCAATTTCAGTGGCATTGCAATTCTCAGACTGTAGCCATACTGATTTAATACAGGTCTGCTTAAAACTGGCTGGGCCATGGCACCTCCCCCGCCACCCCTCATCCCCCCGGCTCTGCAGCCTATGGAACTTTGAGGGAGTGCAAAAACTTGGGAGGCATTCACCCCATCAGGCCCCTTTCATAAGCACCACTGCTTCCAAGACCCCACTTATTTGGGAATTTACAGCTCCTTTGTGCTAGTATCAGACCAATTATGTCAAGAGTGTTGAACTCTGCCACTGCTCAATACTTGCCAACAGTACTCAAAACTAAAAGGTATTCAATTCAGTGCCAGTGAGATTGAAAATTTGCTATGACATCTTTCTACCTAATAAAAGATAACTTGGTTCACATAGTGATTCCAGCATACATAAAAAGGGGTTTTGCATAGGAATTTATGGATAAACTCAATCATACCTACGTTACTATTTCCATTCTTACTTTGACCTTCTGAGCATGCAAACTGCATTTTGTATGTTGTCTTTGCCTGTGGGAATCTGACTCCAGACCTTGAACTGTCAATTTGCCTTGCGTTGCTACCATAGTTCTCTGCAACAGCAGCAGGTACAGAGAAGATGCCTGCAACGTGAATAATAATGCAAATAATCTCTCTCTCCATGGGATCTGTTGCAATCTCTCAAGGCATTTCTCATGGACATGAAAAATTTCAATTTCTCTGAAATTATTATACAATTAAAAACAAGACACCTGTACTGTGCATTCCCCTAGAGTATTTATTTGTAAATGTGTGCACAGAAAGATGTTACTTTGCACCAATATTCAGTGAAGACACAGGGTACATCTACACTGCAGCTGGGAGTATGCTTCCCAGCTCAGATAGACAGATATTCACTAACTTGCTTGATCCAGCATGCTAAAAATAGTAGTGTAGGTGGGGGTAGCACAGCTGGCAGCCTGAGTAACAAACCCACCAGAAACCCCTGTTACATACTCATGCTGTTAATCTGAGCTACTGCCGGTGCTACTCTGGCTACACTTTTAGTATGGTAGCCCTGAGCTAGAGCATGTCTGTCCAGCTGGGAAGCATGCTTCCAGCTCCATTATAGATGTACCTACTTGTTTGTTGCACAAAGGATAGTGGGAAAACTTGTAGTAACAGTCATTTATTATTAACAAATTCTGAAATTTGGCCTGGCTGTCCTAAGCATTTCCTTCAAACAATTTACACTTGAGCAAGAATCAGACTCTAGACACAGGCAACCTGGTCTCCTACATGTAACTTGGCACTTGGGAGTCCTGAGTGCTAATCCTGACTTTCCCACTGACTTGTTGTGCAGTCTTGGGAAGACAATTAATGTCTCTGTCTCAAGTTTCCCATCTGCAAAACAGAATTTTTTGTCATGTTATAGATATATTGGACCTAATCTTAAGTCCACTGTAGTTAACAGAAAGACTCCCATTGACTTCAGCGGGCATTGGATCAGGCCCTCATTCAATGCTTTGAAAATATACAGTGCTATACTAACATAAAGGTGTGGACAGTGCAATCCGTACTCACATTATTTACTAGAATGAATAGTTCCATTGATTTGAATAGGATTACTCATGTAAATAAGTGCTTACCTGTGGGAGTAAGAATAGTACAAACTAGCCCAAAATATTAAGTCTGCAAAACTGGGCTGGAGACCACCCTTTCTTCCAGTGTTTTGGCATTTACACTTTTAGCTGGAGTTAGAAAGTTCAAATGAGAACACAAACATGAAAAAAAAAACAAGTGTACAAAAAGTTTATCCAATCTTTTCCCAAACTAATACGAGGCAGTGCAGATGAGTTTTTGGCAAAGGTTCACACCTGGCTCTACTATATTTTTTGTCTCATTGAGTAAAATGGAACTTGAGTGACCCACATAGAAATATCTATCTGTCTATCTCTTACAAATGAGTGCCATATAAGAATACATTTTACATATTGGACTTCCACAATCATATATTGTCTCATTAACTAATATGGAAATAATGACTAATATTTCATATAATGCAGTTCAAAAACATGTAACATATAGTAAAATATGACATACTGTCTATGTATGTGACACATTTATGCTTGTTCCACATGGGGAAATTGTCTGGGCAAACTTTTATTATGTGGAAGGACCTATAGGTGCTATTAAATTACAAATAATGATAATAAATCAACTGTTTAACTGGTGTGCACCTCACTACTATACATTGTAGCAAGCTACACCCTTTGGTGTTGAGCCAGAAGAAGAAAACTATACTAGTTCTTTCTTCAAAATTTTGTGCTATTTGCAGAGCATTAGCATCTCTTTCTTTGAGTTAAACCTGGCTTGTGACCTTTTCAACTTGTAAAATGTAGTGAGGATATACAATTACTATTAGATAAGAATATTTAAATTATGAACCAGAATGAAAGTGACTCTTAAAAGATATTAATAAGCTGGACAGCAATCTGTCATTAGTTTGAAAACAAGGGGGAAAGAAGTTTGCTGTCATTTCCCTGGGGGCCAACTTGGAATGAAAACTTCCTCCTGGTAGCACATGAGACAATCCATTTTTCCATTTTGGCATTTCCTCTGTTCTTCAGCAGACACTCTGTTGTAATTTCTGCCATTTGTGGAAAACAGAACAGTGATTTATAACATGAATCATAAAGCTTTCTGGGATAATGTGTTGCAAATTATTTAAAAGTAACAATTTACAAAGTACATACTGTACAGAACAAGGTTTCATAGTTTGGGGGTGGAGGATAGAAAGGATTAGATAACCTGTTTGGTCTTTTCTCTGCCTAATTTTTATGATTCTATTGACTGTAATTATTAACTGGAAATTGAAATCTTACAAATAGCTCAGATTTATATAAATATCTTCCAATATCACCAAATAATAATCCAAAGATTTATACCTATACTTGCTAATCATATTTGTATATCATACTTGAAACCTGACTCACTGTTTTAGGGCTACGTAAACTTGAGAGGTTCCTGAGGGAAATGCACTTCAGAATTTCAGCATTTACTTGGGTCATGGGGATGACAATTGCAATGCTGCTCTTTTTCTTTTAGACTGGCAGCCATGCTGTGGCCAGTGGTTGGTTTCATTCCAGCAGAAGAATATCATGGTGCACTAAGCAAACTATACATATTTTTTTCTTCTTGTGCATGAGAGGAAGGAATTTAGGGTCCCTAAATAATTACTTTAAGGGAGTGGATATCTGAATACCCTGCACCGATGTCTGAAATATACAGTTGAAAATGTCATGTATATTGAATAAGATCATTAATTACTTTTCAGAACCTCTCTCTCTCTCTCTCTCTCTCTCTCTCTCCTATAGGGCCCCAAAGTGAACCAGCATAGAGGAGAATGTGAAAGAGTTAATGTGGTTGATTACTTGTTTCATTTTGTTGATTAGTAAATTCCAGGAAAGACTTAGTGCAGGGCTGAGAGAGGGTTGGTTTGGTGTTGGACATGTGTGTGGTAGGGTGACTTGGAGAAAATATCAGAAGATAGATGAGGGGATGGGAGCCGGTGAGATGAAGAGAAGGAGGAGCAGGCATTCATTAGAACCAGGTGAGAGAGGAGGTAAAGGAGAGTGAAACAAAGGGCAGGAGAAGGACAAGGGATCACTTTTTTATACATTTATAGTGGACTTTATGTTGTATTCTTTTAAACATGGAATTACAAAAACTCATTAAAAGTTTGACAAAACCCTCTCAAAACTTGTATTTATAGCCACTCTGAGTAAGTACTCCAGTTTTTGTAATATTACAGCAATTAGTGAAAGAAGTCAGGAGAAAGATATAATTATTTCCATGGCTTTAATTTTGAAATCTGCTATATTTTAAATTAGTTTGTTTAGACAGATTTATGATACTGCTGCTGACCTTTGCTGTTCTCTCTGTACTACTTTGAAATGGATTTGTTCTGTTTCTTCTATTAGCCCCCATAAAATAACACCAAATTTGGAAAGGCCTGGAACAGAGTGGGAGAGGGATCAAAACAATACTTACGTTCCACAGCAGAATGTCTTGTGTCTTCTCCTGTTTTGTTTTTAAAACATCTGAATGATTTCAAAGACATTGAATGCTTCCCATTCAAGAGCATCCCATCTGTTTTTTCAAAACTATTCGTCAAGTTTATGTTCCATTTGAAATAACAGGTTCTGGAACTTTGGATAGAGCTTAAGCACCAGCATTGTAGTGTAATTGTAACTGGCTCTTCCACATGTGGAACTGAAGTACAAAAACAAAGAAAAAGCACAATGTATTACTTAAATTTCCCCTGATCCATCATTCTTGCAAATCATAGCTCAAAACATGCATGGCTGGTATAATGTAAAGGCACATCAGTGCAGTTTATGTAACAATATTCTGTAGCAGGTGTATTTGTTTGGTGTTTTAAAATGTACTGTTTTTGTACTATCCTCACCCTCCTTACCCTTTATTAAAGAAAAGATCATTCAAATCCTCACACTCCTCATCCTTTACACCCTATTTGGGATCCCCTCAGAACTGCTTAAAAATCTGATCACAATCAGGTGGGTTCTTTCCTCTAGTCATTGTCATGCTCTGGCCATGAATTGTCTGTGATCCCACAGTGCACACCATAAATGCTCTCTTATCAGAAGGTATGCTAGGACATTTGTGGAACATGCAGTGGGATCACAGAACAGCCTCACGGTGAACAAGTGAAATCAAGACTCTGCACATTTGGGGAGTATGTTGGGAGTTGGGGAGGAAGAGAGGTCTCTTATCATTATTTAGATCCCCTGTTGTTTAAACTTGTGAATCAGTACTTTTCTTTTTTTAGTATTCCCCTTAAGAAAGCTTACAATTTAATAAATACTTGTCTGTTTTTGTATACCTTTGCTTATGGAATGGTTTGTTCTTTAACAATCACTGTCCAAAAATATCAGAGGGGTAGCCGTATTAGTCTGGATCTATAAGAGCAGCAAAGAATCCTGTGGCGCCTTATAGACTAACGTACGTTTTGGAGCATGAGCTTTCGTGGGTGAATACCCACTTTGTCAGATGGATGTAGTGGAAATTTCCAGGGGCAGGTATATATGTATATGCAGGCAAGCTAGAGATAATGAGGTAGTTCAATCAGGGAGGATGAGGCCCTGTTCTAGCAGTTGAGGTGTGAAAACCAAGGGAGGAGAAACTGGTTTTGTAATTGGCAAGCCATTCACAGTCTTTGTTTAATCCTGAGCTGATGGTGTCAAATTTGCAGATGAACTGAAGCTCAGCAGTTTCTCTTTGAAGTCTGGTCCTGAAGTTTTTTTGCTGCAGGATGGCCACCTTAAGGTCTGCTATAGTGTGGCCAGGGAGGTTGAAGTGTTCTCCTACAGGTTTTTAACCAGATCAGCCACACCCTTAACCAGATCAGCCACACCATCACCGGTTCATTCACCTGCACCTCCACCAATGTAATATACGCTATCATATGCCAGCAATGCCCCTCTGCTATGTACATTGGCCAAACTGGACAGTCGCTACGGAAAAGGATAAATGGACACAAATCAGATATTAGGAATGGCAATATACAAAAATCTGTAGGAGAACACTTCAACCTCCCTGGCCACACTATAGCAGACCTTAAGGTGGCCATCCTGCAGCAAAAAAACTTCAGGACCAGACTTCAAAGAGAAACTGCTGAGCTTCAGTTCATCTGCAAATTTGACACCATCAGCTCAGGATTAAACAAAGACTGTGAATGGCTTGCCAATTACAAAGCCAGTTTCTCCTCCCTTGGTTTTCACACCTCAACTGCTAGAACAGAGCCTCATCCTCCCTGATTGAACTACCTCATTATCTCTAGCTTGCCTGCATATACATATATACCTGCCCCTGGAAATTTCCACTACATCCATCTGACAAAGTGGGTATTCACCCATGAAAGCTCATGCTCCAAAACGTATGTTAGTCTATAAGGTGCCACAGGATTCTTTGCTGCTTGTCCAAAAATAATAATAAAAATAAGCTCATAACTATCAAAAGAAAATTATTGTGAACTAATGAAAACTATGTCATATTAGGAAAATGTGCCATTTATTTTTTAAATGAATTTTTTAGTGCTTGTGAAAGATGTCAGATTGACAACCCCAGAGACTGAAGTACTTTATTTATAGAGTACAAGGTAAGAGGTAGAGTAAGCACACTAGTGTTATCTAGTGTACTTCAACCCTGTGAAGAGGGACCACTTGCAGGAGGAAGAGCTTATTTAATAATGTTCAGAGGTGCTATGCATCTACAGCTCCCACTTGCCATGAAGCAGTAAATTAGTACAGTCTCTGTGTTCTCTGTGGGTATGTCTACAATTAAAAATCTGTGGCTGGCCTGGGTGTGCGAAGCTTGCGCTAAAAGGACCATTTAAATGTAGTGTAGCTGTAACACTGACAGACTCCAGTTGATGGCAGGGGAGATTGAACTTGGGATCTAAAAACCATATACTTCTTAGCTAAGGCTGTAAAGCAGACTCATTAATCTCTCTCTTTAAATAGTCTCGGTGCCACTAGATGGGACAGAACACCACACCCAGGAGGTGTGTGGGTTACATAGACATTTGGGCTTAGGCTGGGGCTCTGGTTCTAGGATGGTGGGAGGGTCCCAGAGTTCAAGCTGCATCCTGAATGTCTACTCCGAAATTAAACAGCCCCCTAGCCTGAGCCCTGTGAGCCTGAGTCAGCTGGCACAGGCCAGCCACAGGTGTTTAATTGCAGTGTAGCCACACCTTCAGTCCTTAGCCTGACTGCTAAAGCTACCAGTTTAGGCAGTAGTTTTGCGATGTTGACATCTGTAAACTTGGACTGACACCACCAATTAATTTTTCAGAGGGATCAAGGGCCTGATCCCCAATATCTTTAATAGAATTTGGATCAAGCACCAAATAGCCAACAAATGATAATTTTGAATTGCTGACAAACTGACAAAGGTTCAAACTGGCAATCTGGACGTTGAAGATTCTAGAGCCTTTTACCAATCTCCTTAAAAAAAAACAACCCAATTTAAAAAGGGCTCCAGAATTTTGCATTTTTGAGAAAATTGTACTTCCTGTAAGAGATGAGCCTTCAGGCTTTTTTCCCAACCAATTTAGCACATTCTGCTGTTTAGTCTTGAACAAAAAGGCAGCAAGAGCCTTTTTTAAGGGTTTAAGGAGTCTCCAGAGTGATATGAATGAGATTCACATTTACAAGTATATTCTGAGAAGTCAGTAGTACAGAACCAAGCTGTACTGTCTTTGTAAGGGTATGGTACCTCGTATCTATTGGCTAAATCCTTTATGGGTTTAGATATGCACAACTGTTGCTGAAATTTTCAACCTAATGTAATATTTCCTCTTAGCTGCTGCAGCAACAAAGGAAAAATAAAAAAATGAAAATGACAAATATGCTTTCAGGAGAATTGAATTCCATATTATACTATGATTTATTAATAATCATTGCTTTGACAAGGAACAATCTGTTTAAATATCTCGTGGAGGACAATGTCTCTGACAAATTATTTTTCATCCAAAAATGACAAATGTGAGAACTGCAGTACTGTAAAAAAGGAATGGCTAGGGGAAGCAATTCAAGTTTCAGGTGCAACTGGAACAAGAAGATGTGAAAAGCAAGCAAAGTAGAACTGAAGAGAGGAAGTCCTACTTAGCCTAAGCTGTAGGGCATAGCTGTCAATGACACAATAGTATTTGCTAAACAGTTCATTAAGCTGATATTTGCGTGTATTCTTTGGGGGAATGAGTTAGCTGAGGTAGAGTCTTCATGCACAGCCGTTGACATTTTTCTGCAAGTTTAAAGCATTGCATTTCAAACAGCTCTGTACTCATTAACAATACATAGAACAGGAACTGGTCTTTGGTATAATAAACTATTAATTTTACTAAGAGAGTCAGATGTTTATTAGAAATGCTGTACACTCTGTTTAATACACAGTGTATTATACAGAGAAAGGAATTCTAACTATTTTATGTAGGAACATTATGACACAGGCTGTGAGAAATCATCTGGATAGAAATCATCTGTTACATGTGCTTCCAGTCTATTTTTTTTTCTGTTTTGAAAACAACTCTAATGATGTCTGAAATTATGAGTTTAGGCTTCTAATTTAAAAGCTCATACTAAGAAACACCCACAGAGTTTTTTCTTTAGGCTCCATGAACTAGCTGCTAAGGGATTGATTTGCCAATAGTAATTTAAATGAGTTGAAAATGAATTGTTTACAATGGGTTTATTCCATCATTAAAGGCTGCAGCAAATAAAACTACCAGTAGAAATAATTGGGAAAAAATGGTGGATTAAACCAGATATGTTGTAGCTGAGCTAAAATATTTGGATAACCAGCAAATGGGACCTACACAAAAAACTGTATAAAACTCATTTGACTGTTATACTGCTTATTGTCCATCTTCATATATTTAATACTTTTGCATAATGTTTCAGGATTATTTCACATTATGTCTTGCTTTTAATAATTTTAAGAATAAAATGTCTGCCTCCCACTCCTCAATAATTTATGCTTCACGACAGAAGCTTCCTGCAGGGGCCAGAAAGGAATTTTCCCCTCCATTGCACTACTGGTAAGGTGCATAAAGGAGGATATTTATCTTCCTCAGAAATATCTCAAGTACTCCCCACTGTCTTGCCCTAGGTAGAGTAACGGGCTTGATATGCCAATGGCTTTACTCTGAAATCCAAAGCAAACTGGTGAGGAGTGGAACAAAGGGGTGCTATGTTGGTAAACAAAGGTTATTTTGAAGGTCTGGTATTCTCCTAATGCATCTCTGCGACAGGTTCCACTGAGATGCATTCATCTTTTACAAAAGAATTACAACTTCCAGTAAAATCAGGACCTAGACTAGTTTATTTAACCATCAGCAGATAGATATGCACCAGTGAAAACATCCCAGCCAGTGGTTTAGTTTATTTGAAAGGAAAATAAACATGAAGATTTCAAACAACATAGCCAAACAGCTGGGGTTTTTTTATATCCTCGAAACAGCTTGGGACTGACTGCACTCAGTAGATGGCTTGGCAAAGTAACTCACTTCAAATACCAAAGCTGTGAGTAGAAGAAATACTGTTTTGTTGAATTCCTCGAGTAGCTATCATATGGTTTATTAATTTAAATGAGAAAATGTGCATGATTTAAAATAAGAAACAACCTTATTTGTTGAAATATGCTTTGATTTTAAGCTGAAACCATACTGCCATATGAAGCACAAGTGTTGTGTCTATTTTATTAATCTAAACAAAAAGAGAAAAAGTCCCCTTTGACACTGCAGGTGCTTTACAGAAAGCTTTAAGGTCATCGTTGGGGTTTTTCTCTACTCCAAGCACAAGATCTATTAGAAATGGAAGAACAAGGAAAAGTAAACGTGAGTAAGGTTTAAGCAGACGATATGCAGTAGTTGTAAAAGAGCTTAGACTCCAAAATGAATCTAGAAAAGAGTTTATTTGGTAGCTATTTGAGGACATAAAGCTATCACTGCAGATATCAGGCCAGATTCTGATGCCCTTGTATTGAATAGTACCTAATTCAGCAAAGTGCTCCATTGAAATAAACGGCCTGTTGAATAAGTTATTAATCAATGCCACTGCAAGATGAGAAAAGCATGAGGTGTTTTGCCATGGTGGCAAACACCTTGGGCTGACCCTGAGCAAGGACCACATCTTCCTTTTTCATTGATTATCATCCAGCATGCTAATAGTGCTTTCAGTAAGTGCAAGAGTTTGAAAAAATGAAAGTATGCTCTTGAAAAACACTAACATCTTATTATAAAAGTGTTAAATTGAAACAAAATTTTATCTGTCTAGAGCTGAAACTTCTTTTTAAAAAATACATATTTAAATGAGTCATAGTTAAAATTCTAGCTTCATATTCCTGATTTAATGGCAAATGTTTCCTGGGTACTTTTAGTTCTTTCCTGTTCTCTTCTAAGAAGTAGGAACATCTTAGTTTGCACTATTAATGGAGATTCTAAAATGTTTCTTGCGGGAAATTAATGATTTCTTCCCAGATGCTGAAAAGAAGGAGAAATTATTTGGGTAATTACATTTTGCCTACTTAAAATTCCCCCTACACATTCAATTTGATAAAATAATACTCACTTATTCTCCTATACCGAGGTGTAGTGATTGTATGCAACGTTTAACAGGCACCACATTTCACCAAAGAGGTGACTACGTTTCATTGGGCATGTGAAGTGATGCCTATATAGATTTAAAATTGGATTATATAGTACTTAACGATCATTCTGTATGAAAGATGCAGTATAATTGGAAATCATTACTATTACTGTGTTGGCTTGCAGAAGAGGTGGGTTCGTGGCAGATAGACCTCTTGAGCCTTTTAAAGTGTAGTTTTATTCTGAAAAGGCATTCCATAAAACTACAGTTATGGGGGATCTGTGTCCATGTCACAATGACTTCCAGAGTCAACTTGGTCTTTTTGTAAGTAAAAAAAGTGTCATTCCTAGTTGCTAACTGTATTGGTTCATGGACACCTGTAATCTCTCTCCCAGTCTCTCCTGTAGGCACTTTCTCTGCACTTTTCCCACAAGGCTACAGAAAACCCCATTCCCAGCATGCTGTCACAGCTACGGGCTGAGTGGCATCTTATACAGCCCCTTTGCAGCCCCTCTGAAGGGTATCCCTCAGGTGGCAGGTTCTGCTACCTTCACCACTCTCCAGGTGGTGTCCTACGGTTCTACCACTCTCTGACTAAATACCAGGGTATCAGCCTCCCTCTTTCCAAATGTTTTGTTTATTCATCCAAAAGTACACAGCAGGCAGATAAGTGTTTAAACAAAAAAATCTATAGGCATCTGGTCTCACCTAAACTTTATCCTTCCCTTGCAAGTTTTGGTAGTTACCACCTAGGCCAGCTAACTTCGTCGCTGGGCTGGAAAAGAGAGTCTGGAAGCATGTTCCCCTGCAGTTCTCTCTCTCTCTCTCACATTCATGTTTTCCCTCTGAACAGCTGCTGCCTGCTCACACCCCCTTTCTCTCAAGGTTAGGCTCTTTAATAGTTTAGTGCCCCATTGATCAGAGGTTCAGAACTGAGAAAAATTAACCTGCCAGCATGCTTGGAGACAGGTAGGTGGGCATTTCCTAACAAATAGGTCCCCTATTGTTTCCATAAAAACCCTTGATATGCTCTCTGGTGGTAACTGATCTTGGTCCTTGTATTGTTCTCTGTTTGCATCCCCTCTGGCAGCACCCTTTGATTTAATTCCATTCAGTCAGGCAGGATTATATCAAATAGGTGAACTCAGGTGAATAGGATAGTGATAAAAATAATACAGACAAATCCTTTGTAAAGCAACTGCTCAGTCCAACAAAACAAGACAAGTCTGTACACTAATGCGAGGAGCCTAGGTAACAAGATGGAGGAACTGGAGCTACTGGTGCAGGAAGTGAAACTGGATATTATAGGGATAACAGAAACCTGGTGGAATAGTACTCATGACTGGAGTACAGGTATTGAAGGCTATGTGCTGTTTAGAAAAGACAGGAAGAAAGGCAAAGGTGGTGGAGTAGCCTTGTACATCAATGATGAGATTAACTGTAATGAAATAAGAAGCGATGGAATGGATAAGACAGAGTCTGTCTGGGCAAAAATCACACTGGGTAAAAAACCAACTAGAGTTTCCCCTGAGATAGTGCTTGGGGTGTACTATAGACCGCCGGGATCTGATTTGGATATGGATAGAGACCTCTTTAATGTCTTTAATGAAGTAAACACAAAGGGGAAATGTGTGATTATGGGAGACTTCAACTTCCCGGATATAGACTGGAGGACGAGTGCTTGCAAGAATAATAGGGGTCAGATTTTTCTGGATGTGATAGCGGATGGATTTCTTCATCAAGTAGTTGAAGTACCTATGAGAGGGGATGCCATTTTAGATTTGGTTTTGGTGAGCAGTGAGGACCTCGTAGAAGAAATGGTGGTAGGGGAAAACCTTGGTTCGAGTGATCATGAGCTGATTCAGTTCAAACTAGATGGAAGGATAAACAAATGTAGATCTGGGATTAGGGTTTTTGACTTCTCGAGGGCTAATTTTAAAGAGTTAAGGAAATTAGTTAGGGAAGTGGATTGGACGGAGGAACTTGTGGATTTAAATGCGGAGGAGGCCTGGAATTACTTTAAGTCGCAGCTGCAGAAATTGTCGGAAGCCTGCATCCCAAGAAAGGGGAAAAAAAACATGGGCAGGAGTTGTAGGCCAAGCTGGATGAGCAAGCAACTCAGAAAGGGGATTAGGAGAAAGCAGAAAGCTTACAGGGAGTGGAAGAAAGGCGGGATTAGCAAGGGAAGCTACCTTGGTGAGGTCAGAACATGTAGGGATAAAGTGAGGAAGGCTAAAAGCCGCATTGAACTGGACTTTGCAAAGGGAATCAAAACCAATAGTAAAAGGTTCTACAGCCACATAAATAAGAAGAAAACAAAGAAAGAAGAAGTGGGGCCGCTATACACTGAGGATGGAATGCTGGTTAAGGACAACCTAGGCATGGCCCAATATCTAAATAAGTACTTTGCCTCAGTTTTTAATAAGACTAGTGAGGAGTTTAGCAATGATGGAGGTATGATAAGCGGGAATGTAGATATGGAGGTGGATATTACCGCAACTGAGGTAGAGGCCAAACTTGAACAGCTTGATGGGACAAAATCGGAGGGCCCGGACAATCTCCATCCGAGGATATTAAAGGAACTGGCGCGTGAAATTGCGAGCCCGTTAGCGAGAATTTTTAAGCAATCGATAAACTCGGGGGTTGTGCCATACGACTGGAGGATTGCTAACGTAGTCCCTATTTTTAAGAAAGGGAATAAAAGTGATCCGGGTAATTATAGGCCTGTTAGCTTGACGTCTGTAGTATGTCAGGTCATAGAAAAAATTTTAAGGGAGAAAGTAGTCAAGGACATAGAGGTCAATGGTAATTGGGACGAATTACAACATGGATTTACTAAAGGTAGATCGTGCCAAACCAATCTGATCTCCTTCTTTGAGAAGGTGACGGATTACTTAGATAAAGGAAATGCGGTAGATCTAATTTACCTCGATTTCAGTAAGGCGTTTGACATGGTTCCACATGGGGAACTGTTAGTTAAATTGGAAAAGATGGGGATGAATATGAAAGTTGTAAGGTGGATAAGGAACTGGTTAAAGGGGAGACTCCAGCGGGTCGTATTGAAGGGTGAACTGTCAGGCTGGAAGGAGGTTACTAGTGGAGTCCCTCAAGGATCGGTTTTGGAACCGATCTTATTTAACCTTTTTATTACTGACCTTGGCACAAAGAGCGGGAATGTGCTAATAAAGTTTGCAGATGACACAAAGTTGGGGGGTATTGCTAACACGGAGAAGGACAGGGATACTATTCAGGAAGATCTGGACCACCTTGTAAACTGGAGTAAGAGTAATAGGATGAAATACAATAGTGGAAAGTGCAAGGTCATGCACTTAGGGATTAATAATAAGAATTTTAGATATACGTTGGGGACGCATCAGTTGGAAGCGACAGAGGAGGAGAAGGACCTTGGGGTATTGGTTGATAGCAGGATGACTATGAGCCGCCAATGTGATACAGCTGTCAAAAAAGCAAATGCGATTTTAGGATGCATTAGGCGAGGTATTTCCAGCAAGGATAAGGAGGTGTTAGTACCGTTATATAAGGCGCTGGTGAGACCCCATCTGGAATATTGTGTGCAGTTCTGGTGTCCCATGTTCAAGAAGGATGAATTCAAACTGGAACAGGTCCAGAGACGGGCTACTAGGATGATCCGAGGAATGGAAAACCTGCCTTATGAAAGGAGACTCAAAGAGCTTGGCTTGTTTAGCCTGGCCAAAAGAAGGCTGCGGGGGGATATGCTTGCTCTATATAAATATATCAGGGGGGTTAACGTTAGGGAGGGAGAGGAATTATTTAAGTTTACTTCTAATGTAGGCACGAGGACGAATGGGTACAAACTGGATATTAGGAAGTTTAGACTTGAAATTAGACGAAGGTTTCTAACCATTAGGGGAGTGAAGTTTTGGAACAGCCTTCCGAGGGAAGTAGTGGGGGCAAAAGACTTATCTGGCTTCAAGACTAAGCTTGATAAGTATATGGAGGGGATGTTATGATAGGATAGTTTAATTTGGGCAATTGATCTTGGATTATCACCAGATAAGTCTGCTCAATGGTCTGCGGGGAGATGTAACTGAGTTACTGTGGAGAATTCCTTCTTGGGTGCTGGCTGGTGAGTCTTGCCCACATGCTCAGGGTTTAGCTGATCGCCATATTTGGGGTCGGGAAGGAATTTTCCTCCAGGGCGGATTGGCAGGGGCCCTGGAGGTTTTTTGCCTTCCTCTGCAGCGTGGGGCATGGGTCGCTTGCTGCTGGATTCTCTGCAGTTTGAGGTCTTCAAACCAGTTTTGAGGATTTCAATAACTCAGTCCTGGATTAGGGGTTGTATAAAAGGGGATGGGTAGGGTTCTGTGGCCTGCCTTGTGCAGGAGGTCAGACTAGATGATCATATTGGTCCCTTCTGACCTATGAGTCTATGAGTCTAAGACAGGACTGTAGACAGGAATTTGCTTTATTCCACTGCCTCAAAAGTGTGTGTGGGAGGGAGAAAACTCTTACTTTCAAAACAGGAAGTCAGGGAGGAGTGGTGCATGGCTCTATATCCTGTAACAATCTGGGCAACCTAGTTAACCCTATCATGATCACTTAACTAAAACTCCTTCATTCTCCACTCCAGCCCTGCATATTCAGTCTGGGATCTGAAAATGCAGTCATGTTCTTTTTGTTCATCAGCTAGTAATAGAATAATAGAATGTAGTTTCTGGAAGGGACCTCAAGAAATCATCTAATAAAGTCACACCAATCAAAAGTTAACACTCCAGACCATAGAGTAAAATGTTTTGGTTTTCCACAAGTGCTCAAGAATAGTATTTTATTACATGTGATGTTTTCTTCTGGCAGAACTTTTCCTAGAACACTTCCCCTGTAATCCCTTTTCTTAAATTTCTTGCTTAAAGACTTAATAGGAGATCAGTCTAGAACAGGAGAAGTTATCTGCCTTAGGTTTGGACATATTATTATTTATGATTTATATATTAGTTGGAGTCAGTTGTGCTAAAAGCTGTTCAATATACAATAAATCATTTTTTGGGTGGGCAGAGCGATATTTGCTTTCTAAAAAAGAAAATGTTTGAAATAGTACATGCTCACCTGCCTCCTTATTTTTTTTGACACCATAACCATGACATTTGCTGGTATCTTCACAAGCAATATTCATGTAACCTGATCATTTCAATAATTCTGTCTTTAGATTCACACATCATTGATCAATGGAAGACCTAGTGCTGATGATCCTTCCCGAGTATTGCTGGAATTCACCTCAGCTCGCTTTATTCGACTGAGGTTTCAGAGGATACGGACGCTGAATGCTGATTTAATGATGTTTGCTCACAAAGATCCCAGTGAAATTGACCACATAGTTACAAGGAGGGTAAGTTCTGGTAAAGACACAGAATTGTATAATAGATGCTGGACTATCCTTACTAATATTGTATCTGCCTTTGATCACCACAGGAAATCTTGACAGAATATGAATAACTTCAGTTAGCTGTCAAACTCCCAGTGGCAAATAAATGGTTTTCCCTTTCTTCAGTCTTTTTTTTTTTCACCTTAGCAGAAGGGAAAGTTTGTTTATATTTTCTGTTTAATGGTGTTATTAACTTGAAGAACCAGTAGCAGTGCAACTCTGGCTGTAAAGATTTATGGGATTATTGTGCAAATGATCTGCAGGAGATTGTTGTCAGATAATATCAGAGGGGTAGCCGTGTTAGTCTGGATCTGTAAAAGCAATCTACACAGGAGGTCCACTTCCTAGACACCACGGTGCAAATAAGTGATGGTCACATTACCACCACCCTATACCGAAAACCTACCGACCGCTATGCCTACCTTCATGCCTCCAGCTTCCATCCCGGGTACATCACATGATCCATTGTCTGCAGCCAAGCACTGAGGTACAACCGCATGTGCTCTAACCCCTCAGAGAGAGACCAACACCTACAAAATCTCCACCAAGCATTCTCAAAACTACAATACCCGCACGAGGAAATAAGGAAACAGATCAACAGAACCAGACATGTACCCAGAAGCCTCCTACTGCAAGACAAACCCAAGAAAGAAATCAACAGGACTCCACTGGCCATCACATACAGTCCCCAGCTAAAACGTCTCCAACACAACATCAGGGATCTAAAACCCATCCTGGACAATGATCTCACACTTTCACAGGCCTTAGGTGGCAGGCCAGTCCTTGCCCGCAGGCAACCTGCCAACCTGAAACATATTCTCACCAGTAATTGCACACCGCACCATAGTAACTCTAGCTCAGGAACCAATCCATGCGACAAACCTCGATGCCAACTCTGCCCACATATCTACACCAGCGACACCATCACAGGACCTAACCAGATCAGCCACACCATCACTGGTTCATTCACCTGCACCTCCACCAATGTAATATACACCATCATATGCCAGCAATGCCCCTCTGCTATGTACATCGGCCAGACTGGACAGTCACTATGGAAAAGGATAAACAGACACAAATCAGATATTAGGAATGGCAATATACAAAAACCTGTAGGAGAACGCTTCAACCTCCCTGGCCACACTATAGCAGACCTTAAGGTGGCCATCCTGCAGCAAAAAAACTTCAGGACCAGACTTCAAAAAGAAACTGCTGAGCTTCAGTTCATCTGCAAATTTGATACCATCAGCTCAGGATTAAACAAAGACTGTGAATGGCTTGCCAATTACAAAGCCAGTTTCTCCTCCCTTGGTTTTCAAACCTCGACTGCTAGAACAGGGCCTCATCCTCCCTTATTGAACTACCTCATTATCTCTAGCTTGCCTGCATGTATATATATATACCTGCCCCTGGAAATTTCCACTACATCCATCTGATGAAGTGGGTATTCACCCACGAAAGCTCATGCTCCAAAACGTCTGTAGTCTATAAGGTGCCACAGGATTCTTTGCTGCTTTGTCAGATAATGTCTTTTGCTCCTCATGCCATCCCCTCAATATCCTTTGGATCATTGCACAATACTGGCGTTAACATTTTAATTCAAGAGCAGGGGCGGCCCAAGCACGGCGGCATGCCGCAGGGGGCACTCTGCCAGTCACCAGTCCTGCGGCTCCTGTGGACCTCCCGCAGCTGTGCCTGCAGAGGGTCCGCTGGTCCTGCGGCTCCACCGAAGCCTGTGGGAGGTCCACCGGAGCCACAGGACCAGCGGACCCTCCGCAGGCAAGCCGGCAGAGTGCCCCCAACAGCATGCCACCCCATGCAAGCGCTTGGCATGCTCGGGTCAGGAGCCACCCCGTTCAAGAGATTTCTTTCATTATTATTAATCATATCAGTTTTAAAACACGTTTTATTGTATAAGAAAAGGGGGTGTGCAGTGCTTTCATTCTCATCTCTGCACAGTTTAGTGTTTTACTCTATATGTTGTCATTTCGAAGACATATTCCATTTGGTAACTAAAGTTTTAGGACTTTGGTGTTACACTAGTGCTTGTAGGAAACTTCCCAGCTGTGTGAATACCAGCTAGCAACTAGGTATACTTGATAGTTTGGGTGTGGGGAAGAGACTTGAAATAATTTTTATGAGGGGAAAATAAACCTCGTAAATCCTAAGGTCAAAATCTGATTATCCTTCCCCACTTACTGACAATATGTCTTTAAGGTGAAACAATGATTCTTCCATTGCTGTGAATGTTATTTATTTTAATAGTTCTTAACTGTAGACGGTAATATTCTGGAAGCTAATTGCTCATATCTCAAGACAGGATGCACAGCTGATCTAAACTAAACAGGTTTGACAACTGAATCCTCTAGCTAAGGCCGCCTTGTGCTGCTCAAGCCCCAGTAGGAGGATCCACAGGTAGTTAGAACTAGCACAGTGGTTTCTATACTACTTCCTACCTGTGGTTGCTGCATCCAGATGTTGTGGACAGGGGAAAGATTCCCTTGTATCCCATCCACTCATTCCCTGCTGCCTCAACAGCCCCTTTGGGGCCATATTGACTGACACATGTTTAGAGTAAACTTTAGGCTAAGTGACAGAAAACAAAGGTTAGGCAAAAATGGTCAATTTTCAATATGGCAACAGTTTAACAATTTTCAATATGTGTCCAAGGTTACATACTAGATCTTCTATTGTTTAATGTAATGAAAAGGGGATGAGTAGTAAATTAGCAACATTTGAAAATAACCCAAAATTACACAGGCTAGCCAAGATTATAGAAGAATGTGAGGTGCTTCAGTGAATGCTAATCAGACTAAGTGAATAGTCAACAAGATGGCAGTTGAAATTAGCTTTTGACAAATGCACAGTGGAAGGAATTATTTGAACTGCTCATATATTTTTGCTGGTTTAAAATTAATTGTAACTACTCATGAAAAAAAACATTGCAATAGCTCAGTGAAAAGGCTTTCTTCAAGATGCACCAGTGGTTTAAAAAATGTTAGAATGGAAAGTAATACTAATAGTATTATAATGCCATTAGGTCGGAGTGGGCAAACTTTTTGGCCTGTGGGCCTCATTGGGATTGCAGAACTGTATGGAGGGCCAGGTACGGAGAGGCTGTGCCTCTCCAAACAGCCTGGCCCCCGCCCCCTATCTCACCCCTCCCACTTCTGGCCCCCTGACTGCACCCCTCAGAACCTCCCACCCATCCAACCTCCCCTGCTCCTTGTCCCCTAACTGCCCCCTCCCAGGCTCCCACACCCTATCCAACTCCCCACTCCAAGTCCCCTGACTTCTTTGACTCTTACCCACAGCCCTGCCCCTTGACAGGTGCCCCAGGACCCCACGCCTATCCAACCCCCCCGCTCCCCATCCACTCACCCCTATCAACACCCCCCCCTGACAGGCCCCCCAGGACTCTCATGCTTATCCAATCCTCCTTGTCTCCTGACCGTCCCCCAGAACCTCCACCCCATCCAACCACATCCTGCTCCCTGTCCCCTGACTGCCCCTCGGGACCCTCCACCCCTTATCCAAACCCCTGACTCCCACCCCCTTACCATGCTGCTCAGAGCAGCATGTCTGGCAGCCATGCCCCCTGGCTGGAGCCAGACACACTGCCATGCTGCTCAGTAGGAGCCTGAGTGTTGCCCACGCGGTGGCGTGGCTGCAGGGGAGGGGCCAGGGGCTAGCCTCCTCACCTGGGAGCTCAAGGGCAGGGCAGGACAGTCCTGTGGGCCATAGTTTGCCCACTTCTGCTTTAGGTAAATCAGTGGTGTGTCCTCATCTGAAGAACAGTGTGCAGTTCTGATCCCTCGTTGGGAAAAGGATATGGCAGAAATATAACATGTGCAAAGACAGGCAATGACAAATATCAGAGTAATGTGAAGACTTCCATCTGAGGAAAGACTAAGAGTGAGTGTGTTCAGCTTAGTTAGGGGATATTTTCAGTGTAATTAAGCTGGGTGAGAGGTCCCTGCCAAGCCAGACCTTGTCTTCAGTCTTCTACAGAATCTTGTGCAGCTATGCTACTGCCAATTAAGTTTTGTATGGTTATATGCATCTGGGGGTTCTAGTGTGGAATCTGCAAGACCAGCCATAAATCTCTCTCATATATAAGCAGTTTAGCCCTACTGAAGTCTATTTATGTGAAGGGTCTTGCAAGTATTTTTTCACTACCATGGATGCATTCCTGGCTTTTGTCTGGGCCATTTAGCCCCACCAAAATCAGAAGGGAATCATCAATGGGTGGACTGACAAACTATGAGGATAGGTTATTGGTTTGAGATTGGCCTACTAAACCCAGGGTTGTGAGTTCAATCCTTGAGGGGGCCATTTTGGCGTCTGGGGATTCGTCCTGGTTTGAGCAGGGGGTTGGATTAGAAGATGACCTCCTGAGGTCCCTTCCAGCCCTGATATTCCATATTATTAAACAGGAGAGGGAATTCTCCCTTCTCTCCACCCCCATTTCCTATCAAGTCAATCTGCAGACCAGCTGGAAATTTTAACTGTACTTCTCACTGTCTGGGGCATGCCAAAACATTACCTTTTGAGATGACCAAAGGCCTTTGATAGATAGCATTTGTTTAAAAAAAAAGAGAGTTCTTTCTTTAATACATAGTATGTATTTGCTGAGTAATTTTGTACTATTACTATCAATGTATTTTCATCATGTGTTCTGAGCTTTCTTCCTTCACAGGTGTAAAATCTACATATATGACCTGCTTATTTATGTTGTGAATATTTAGCCTTTATTTTTTCTATATCTGTGTGCTGTATATAAACTGTGAGCCAAATTCTATGGTGTATTAATTGGTGCTGTTCCCCTGACTTTAATGGAATAATGACAACTTACACCAGCAGAGAATTTGATCCCTTTTCTTTTTCACTGAGGCCCGAATCTGATGTTCAGGAAGCAGTTACCTATCTACCATCTGCTGTATTTATAATACATAAAAAGGAAATAAAATAAGCAGTTTCAGTACTTGGCCACCTGCAGCTTGCAATCCATTTGGCAATTCCTTCTCTGTTTTGTCTTACAGTATTACTATTCTGTAAAAGATATATCTGTTGGAGGCATGTGTATCTGTTCTGGCCATGCAAGGGCTTGTCCTTTGGATCCAGCAACTAACGTATGTATATTTCTAGATTCCTTGTTCATGGTGTAGAAAATGAATATTCCCCACTGACAGAGTTCTGTGAGTTGATGTCTGTTCCCCACTTAGACAATATAACCAAAACCTGTGCCAGGGTGAAATAACGTTGGCAGTCAGAATGATGAACTTTGAAATCCACCATCACGGTAACAGTGAACGATTTTCTCTTAAAAAATAAAGACGTTGAATAAATCCATTCATTTTGAAAACTCTCCAGCTCTGATAGCAAGTTACATGATTTAGCTTTGGAGACTGAAAGCCCTCAGTCTTTCTATTCCTTCCATGGTATTAATCATGATTCTTCTTAAACAAACAAACATCAACAATTTAATGGTTATAATTTCTTCTATATTTTTAGCTTTCCACTCAAGTTCAACTCTATCAGAACATAATCAAGTAAAGAATTCAGTGTAAGACTGATTCTCCAGCTTCTTCCCAATTCCATACACATGCGTGAAATGAAATTGCTGAATTTATCTATAATGCTACTAGCATGCAACAGGGTGAGATCACACCCAGGTTTCCTTGATGGAGAAATCCTATAAAATTTTATAGAAAATAATAATCTTTATATAGGATTCTGAACCATCCTATATAATTTAATAGAAAATCATATCCCTGCTATAAAATGAAATAGGATATTTCAAAAGCCCTCTAGAAAAATCTTGTTCTGTAAAAATATCTATAGTTCTGAATAATTTCTATAGAATCCTGTTGGTTTTATTCTTATAAGCCTTTTAAATAAGATCTGCATAAGAAATGCTGCACCATTTCTGCAGTTATTCTCAAAGAACAGCTGTCACACTACCACCAGAACCTTAGAGCTATGCCTATCCATTGGGCTTGCCTTGGAAGAGTGATGGTAACATTGCAGACCCAGAAAGGGTTCTCTAGAAAATTCTGTTTCGAAGTTCTGCCTATGCAACACAGGGAGGGGTTGCAGTGAGATGAAGTATCCTATTCTGCCACTATGCAAATATTTGTCCGAATTGTGTTAAATAATACATAGAAAAAAATAAATGAAATATACATGGAATCTGGTGTAGATCACTTTGTTTGCAATAATTTGCATAAATGTATTGCTGGAAGGGGACGGGTGTCAAATATTTAAGATCATTATAAAAATATGATGAATAGATTTTAAAGGACCACTGAAGAAAACAGGATAATATAAGAGAGAGTGTCAGTCATAGGTGGGCTGGTTTGCATGTATTCCTAACCTCCATCTGTCTCAGAGCTCTTCTCTTTGCTTTGTTCTAACATCATGCTGTGTTAATACTTTGTTTTCTTTTTTTTAATGTCAATTAGAGATCGACTTGTCAATGTGAGCACAACACATGTGGAGAAAGTTGTGATCATTGCTGTCCCGGTTTTAATCAAAAGCCCTGGCGAGCTGGGACATTCCTGGTCAAATCTGAGTGTGAAGGTAAGTTATAAAAAAGCAAAGCAAAATAAAAAAGTGTTAGCTTAACTCCTGATCAGCTCTGAGTAGTATTTAGTCCTTAAGACTCTGCAGAATTCATTTAACTTCAAAATAACACTTGCAAGTGATTGTAAATGTAAACCACATGTTGTTCAGATCCACTATGCTATTTTTTACCACATAATAAATACATGTGGTTGAAAAAGTTTTGATTAAACAGATTTCCACCAAAAAATGGAGTTTTGTCAAAATTGAAATGTTTTGAGAATTGAAAATTTAATCAAAATTGGCACAGGAGAATATCAAAACAATTTGTTTTGACTTTCTCATTTTGTTTTGATAAGGTAAAGATGGTTAATTTCAATTCAATTCATTTTGACTAAGATATTTATATATTTATATGAAATGTTTCAACATTATCTAATGAAATAATTTGATATTTCCAAATCATTTTTTCAAACTTTACATTTTGTGAAAAATATTGATATTCAACTTTTCATTCTGGTTTGAAATGAAAACAAGGTTCAAAAAGCTGGAATTTCTCCCATCTCTAATAGTAATAGTTAACACTAATGTTCACAAACTACCTTAATTTCTGAACCTATTAAAATGCAATGTTACTACTGTACATGAATGTTCATGTGGCTACAGGAGTGCAGATGCATTTATTCTAATGCTCTTTGCAGCCCTTTAGGTCCAGGGCTGTACCTAAATAGTGCAAACGAGCCCATAGGGTCTGATCCAAAGCATGCTGAAGTCAATGGAAAGACTCCCTCTGAGTTCAACGGGCTTTGGATTAGGGATTCCTCTTTATTAAAATTTAGAAATGATAATTACCAACATTTTACTTATATACAAACCAGGCACCAAACTTGTTTATAACACACAGGAAAATATTAGAGGTTGGCCAGGGAAGTGGAATTTAGATCCCGGTTAAGTTGAGCCTAAGGTTGGGGATCTGAGGCCAAATCATGGTAAAAGGGTTGATTCAATAGTGCTGAAATCTTGCGGACTGTTTTACACATTTTAATACTGGAAATCTCACGAAACAAACCAGAATATTGTTCTCCTGTAATTTTGGGTCCAGCATGGAACAAAAGCCAAAGGGGGCAATTTTGGATCTGAAGATTCAAATTTGAACTGCCCTGAAATTTGAAGGGGGTTGGATTCAAAGTCTCTGTTCTGACCATCTCCAACATGCATTATATGTAGATGAAGTACTTCCAATGAGCTTCCTTTTTAGCTTTGATGAATATTAATATAGCTAACAGTTTTAACATTTCAATAGATTCTTTGTAGTTCTTGTATCTTCTTCTTGTCTTGTACTATCCAACTTTCTCATGAGCAACATATGCATTCAGCAAAATGTTATGGGATCACCAATTTAAAATGGCATATTGCAGCATTTTTTTTTTAAAAAAGAGCTTTTAGGGCTTTTTCCAAAGACAAGACTCCTAGAAAGAAATATTATCTGAAGGAACTCCAGGCACCATTTGTGAGTGGACCTTATTATATTTAAGAGCTGAAGAAGTGGTATGCTCATGAGTAAAGGTGCTATTTGTTTCAATGTTCATGGCATAGATGTCAAAAAGATGAAATAATGCTGTTAAGACTTCAGTAAAAATTTTATTTCTGAATGTCTGTAGCCTGGGTGTGAGGTTTGCTATTATAGTTGTCTCTTTTTCAGAATGCAATTGTCATGGGAAGACTAAGGAATGTTACTATGATCAGACTGTTGCAGACAGAAATCAGAGTTTGAATATCCATGGAGAATACACTGGGGGTGGAGTGTGTATTAATTGTACATACAACACTGCAGGCATAAACTGTGAGACCTGCACTGATGGCTACTTCAGGCCGAAAGGGGTAAAGTATGCTCTGCTGTCACTTCTGTGTAGTTCAAGCTATCACTTCTGTGTGGGGAGTTAGGTTATTAAGTAGAGAAGACACACTTTTGATTGCTATTTTATGAAGGTTAAGTTCTAAATCTGACAGCAAACTAGTCGCCTTTCACAGTTGGAAATCTGTAAAGTAGATGTTCACAGGAATATGAAAGCAAATTGTGTTGATACGAAGGAATGTACTTAAGGTCAGGGCCTCCAGCTAATACTTCAGTTTGAATTAAAGGATGATGAACTCCTGTAAACACAGCTTTTGCATCATAGAGAATTTCAGCATACATTCTCAGAAAGCAGAGAGATATTTCTGTAGTTGTTGGGGGTAGTGAGGAAATTGGGAGAAAGGAGAATCTCTAATTTGTTTAAGATCTTAAAATATAATGTAGTAGTACTTCTAAATCAATCTGTTAGCATCTCCTGACCTTTATCAGCCATGGCCAAAATGCAGTTGCAAACCAGACATAATCAACAAAATTCTACAATGTATCCTGGGGATGCCTTCCACTTCAGTAGAAAGAGATACGGTCTGTGGAAATGCTACGCTAAATTCCAGAAGGTGATGCTCCATCTCAGTTTGAATTGAGGCCATGAGAAGAAGCATGACATACTGGGATCCATTAGCTCCATGGGCTGTCGTCACTCTGTATTAAAGATCCAGAGAGCTGCTCTCTATTCTGTTTATGTGTGCCTCTTGGGTGACTGGAGGTTCCTGGTACATTATCATTGTGGCCCTCAGTTCAGCAAAGTTTGGCCACTGGGCCTGATTGTTCTTCCCTCTACTACCATGGAGACTAACAACAAATGAACAAAATTAAAAATTCCCCCTATATAGCAAGGTTGGACTTTGTCTTTAAAGCATATAGAAGAAAGAGTTTTGGTCTCTTGTCACCAGCTGGATGGTTAAACTGATTTTGGAGCAAAATTTAAGCAGTCCTCCAACTACTAATTTTTGTGTCCACAATCAACTGCGAGTATAGAAAATGTGGACAAGCTTTTGAAAATACAGCAGGAAGGCTAGGCTTTTGAAAATATAGGGCTAAATGACTTGTCCAAGGTCACAAAGAAAGAGTATGGCCAGCCTGGGAATAGAACTCTCACGTCCCAAGTCATATGGTGGTATTTTCAAAAATGAATGAATGACATATAGGAGCACAAGTTCCATTAACTGTCAATAAGAATTGTGCTCTGAAGTCACTTAGGCACTTTTGAAAATACCACTCTAACGTCTTTGTCTTAACCACGAGAATGTTCTCTCTTCCTAATAATGGAAAAAGACTGTGAAAACATTCTCAAGTTTCAGTGTGTCTTTAGCAGCTTTCAGTGTTCAGAGATGCTGGTTTATCAATGCTAAAAATGCTGAATCTTGGAATAAGAGTGAGGATACAAAAGGTTCAATCTGTGCTGGGTCTTGTCTCCTGAGTTGTTGGGGATCAGGCACAGAATGGAAGTGTTAATAAGCTTTTACAACCAATATGATAGCTCTTTACTGCTTGTGCCCAATTCATCAGGCAACACCAAGTAGAGGTCAACTGACCTTAAGGACACTTGAAATGAACAGCTACATGGGGTCCCAAAATGATGGGGGTACTTACAGAGGGAAATATGTTTGCACTTGCCAGTCATAATCAATACAAATTCCATCCCCTTCCATGTAAATCCTCTGCTGCCCTCAGGAAAAAAAGAATGATGGAATCTGGACATCTAGAGTTCTCTGCACTTTTTACTTTTTGTCCCAGGCACAACAACATCTGGGTCTTGTCTGGTTCCTTTTCTAAGATGAAAAAATGGAAGGTGAAAGCAAATTGTTCAATTGTCTAGTGTTCATTTTTCTTCATTTATCCTGTAGTTATTGTTTTTAACTCATCTCGGACTGTGTAACTGAACTACTAGAAACCAAAAAAGCTTTAAAAACTAAAGAATGCTTTCACTCACCATAATTAAAAACGATAAAAATATTTCTGTTAACATTAGTTTATATACAACTGTTTTTCTTTAACAAACTAAATTTGGAACCTCAATTACTTGAGTGTCTCTTTGGTAAAAATTTGCTAAGATTAACATGCAGACTGAATAACAAACTAATAGACTGAATGAACAATGCTGTTTCAGTGTTTGTTAAAACTTGCACATTTATTTGAAACAAACAAACAAACCCTAAACCCAGTATGATTCAATCCTGATTTTGTTGTTGTTGGGTTTTTTTTAAATTAAGTACCAGTTTCTAATATTTAAAAGGTAAGATTTAGCTTTGAAACTCACTGGGTTTTGTTTTTTGTTGTACTTTTATTTATTTATTTAGGTATTACCAGATGACCCTAACCCGTGCCAGCCATGTTCCTGTGATCCAGTTGGGTCTTTACATACTACTTGTGTCAAGGATGAGAAACATGTGGAAGGAGGTAAGATTACAGTTAGATTACAGTTACAGTGTTAGACATTGTGCACAACATTGTTAAAATGAAAACTAAATCATCTCCCTTCACCAAGCCAGCCCTCACAGCAGACCAGTGGTAATTCATTCACATGGTCACTAATCCGCCTGTGCTCTCCCAGCGTTCTCTCATACTGTCTTTCAGTTTTGCAGCCTGCAGGCATGTGCACGTTGGGAAGAATATTCCCAACTGGACTCTCTTTATGTTGGCTTTTCCCATTATTCCATGGTTCTCTGAAATGTAATAGATACTGGCATTCAAATGTACACACACACTAAACCTCTCCCCAAACTTAGCTTATAGCATGTCTCCTGATTCTGTGCTGGGAAGCAGGATGCATGCATGAAGCACACAGCATGCAGTTGCATCCTTGTAAAGGATTTTCTAGTCCTCTTGCCAACAGCAAAGAGCTTTCTCTTTCAGAGACAGAGATTAAAATAAAGCAGAATCTTAATCTTATCCTCTCTTTTCTTCTGAGTGCCTATTTGCATTTGAAAACTAGGAAAAGTCCCTTTGAAAGATGTCACATTTACCTACCATCTCTATTATTACTGTAGGATTATAAATTTTTTACCTTAGTTTCTTTATAAAAGCCATCTTCAAATAGAGAACATGCTGCTTTCTTGTAGCTTGGAAACAATGTTTTTGTTGTTGTTGTTGACATTTGGTTGGAGTGCAGCAGAACTTCAAGGTCAGGTTTTAAGAAAGTTTTTAAATTGGACTAATTGTACACCATTGATAAGAAATACTCTAATGATCTTTTTTTCCCCAAGTAATTCAATGGAACATAAAAGAAGCACAACAGAGCTGTAAATACAGAACCCAGAGGTACAAAATCTACTACATCAGCCATGTACTGCTTACATGAGTTAAATAGCATGATTAAAGATTCTAGATAGAATGATAGAGTGATTAATACAGAAGTGAAAGGAACAGTATATCACACAGATTAATAGGAAATTGTATAGAAACTGAAGAGAACATGACTCCCAGGGTTAGAAAAGACACAGCAAGACAATGTGATGTCTTTAGCAAACCTGTGGATGAGAGTGCACAGGTTATAGATGAAGGGTTTAAAAAACTAAAGGCTACCTTCATGCTATTAAAAGGGATACCTTTTATTCAAACATCTGCTACTGCTGATGTTCAGTCTCTTTAGTAAAATAATGAGGCTATCATTTTGAGAGAAAAAGGCCTTAAATTAAAGAAAGGTGGTGCCATGCATGCATGCATGTCTCCAGGTAGCTGTCAGCTACAGTAGTTTATTTTTCATACCTGCTGAATGAACCACAGGGGGCATTCTACAGTTTTGTACTGCGGTGATCAGGATTTTAAACCTGATTCAAAATAACTATATCCACCATGCCCTTCTTGAAACCTTGTCCTCCCTTGCTTTTGTGATTCTTGTCTTCCCCTGGTTCTCCTCCTACCTCTGTAGTCATTGCGCCAGTGTTTCTTCTGATAGGTTCTGCTGCTCCCCTCTTCCTCTTTCTGGTGGTGTCCTTCAGAGCTTTATCATTTGTCCACTCCTCATCTTTCTCCACAGTCATTCTCTAGTGTCTCAATCCATCCAATTCCATATTTCAGTGTCTCTCTTTAACACGTCTACCTGGATGTCTTGACATTTTTTCCCTCTCTTCACACCATTAAACCTTTTGTCTAGGCCCTCATCATCTCCTAGCTTGACAGAAGCTCCTCCTTCCTGACAACCCTCTTCAGCTCCATCTAGGTTAGAACACTCTTTTAGTTTCTCTACTGGCTCTGTCTTCTCTATTGTATCAGATACAGCCCCAACCCCACCCCCCTTTAAGGTCTCTAACACCTCTGTCTCTCCTTGCTTACTTGTTCTTGTAACTTGTCATATTGCCCTATAACTCTTAATTCTTCCAGTGATGCCAGCCTCAGTTGTCCATTTGTCCACATCTCCAACAAACTCCTCCAGTCTTTTTTTCCATCTCAGCCTTCATTCATGGAATACCGTCCCTGAAGCAGTCCATGCAGAAGGACAGAATACCTTCCCTGAAAAAGGCTGTAAAGCCACTCTTCCTCCTTCCTTGAAGTCCCTCCACAAGATCCTTTTATACTATGTTGCTTATGGAAAAGGACAATTTGTGATGGCTGGCTAGAAGGCCAGTAAGGGAGTTCTGACACTTATCTTATATATATTTAAAATTAGCAAACTCAAAACCATCTGTGCATACAACTAGGCTACATAATCACATTTCTGGCCACAGTACCTATATCCTTGCTCCCCTGTTACCTCCAGTTATTTGTTACTCAATGCCTGTTGTCTTAGATTTTAAACGCTTTGGGACTGGAACTCTTGGTGGTGTTATTGTTGTTAAAGTCTTTGAAGTCTTGTTTGATAGTCTCTTAGATGGGATCAAGGATGATGATAATTGTCATCCCATGTGGTGTTTGGGATTCAGATGGAGCTGGTAGGGGTGCGATGTCACCTGGGTCCCTCTCTTTCTGGCCTGTTCTGATCAGGATTAGGATGATGAAGGGCTGGGTTCCCAGGAAAAGGTGGAGGTGGCAGCCATGATGGTGAAACTCATTCCAATGAAGTCTGACTGGTTTTTCAGTCTGTTCTTTGTTTTGTTCTTTCATACTTTCCCTGCAAAAATCTTTCTTTAAGAACCCCAAAAGGGAGTGATGCGAGGAATAGCCCATCCCATCATTACTTTGTCCTCCAATTAGACCTAATATCAGATATACCAGTTTTGGCTCATTAACCTCTGGTTCCAAGTCTCCTGTTTTTAACAAGTATAATTTTAACACAATCCTTGAATCATATCAACTTGTCATGTTATGTTTAGACTAATTTAGTTTCTCTGTGTGATTCTCTTGCACCTGTTTATAACATGTTTTATTGAAAATAACATGACCTACTTTCCATGGTAAATTCCGAAGTAGGCAAAAGTTATAGACCAATTGTCACAACAGCTCTTATACTGCAAGCATCGTTGTAATATCTAGGCATAGATCTAAACTTTTTTCCTTACAGATCCCTGTTCATTTCTGTCTTGAATATGTGTTCACTAGCTCAATGAAACACTATGTACTTAAAAAATATATATTTACCCAGCCAATTGTGAAGGAAGTACTGTGTATTGAGCCCATAATATGTTACCTTGACAGAATCTCTATTTCAGTGAAGATAGCAAAAAGCCTCTCATCCAAGACAGCAACTGAAAAAAGCCAATTTACTTGAGTATTTGTAAACTGAAATGAGTCTGTTTCTTGTCTGAATGAAAGGCTGAGAAACATGATCAATTCCAATGGAATTTCTCTATATACTTGCAAATCAGAATGAATACACATTAGATATATTGAAACACGTTCCAGAGGAGCTGGCTGGTTGTTTAACGAGAAATTGTTTGCATGGTGTAAAATGGAAATCTGCTTCTAAAGCATGTGGCACACCAAGCAATAAACAGGTTATAGTTCTTAAATTTAAATGGGAAGATTATGATGATTGGGGTTGTAAGCTAGTAATGAGTGATTTTCACTGAGATGGAGGTTGCAGGATGAGCACTCTGGGTATGTCAAGGCTGAGGATTATTGGATATGAATATGTTCCACTGATAATCCAAAAGGTAAATAATGATGCTTCTGGCATAAATAGCACATTTTAATACACCTCTACCCCAATATAATGCTGTCCTCAGGAGCCAAAAAATCTTATCGTGTTATAGGTGAAGCCGCGTTATACTGAATTTGCTTTGATCCGCCTGGGTATGCATCCCCGCCCCCCCGGAGCGATGTATCCGTTATATCCGAAATCGTGTTATATCGGGTTGTGTTATATCGAGGTAGAGGTGTATTTGAATCTCAAAGTGCTCATCAAACACTGATTTTCATAATAGTCCTGTGTGATAGGTTTATGTTCAATATAGATAAGGGCCAGAACCAGAATCTTTTATGAAACAGTACCCTAGCTACAACCTTTGGTATGGATAAAATGGAGCTCTGACCCAAACAACCCTTGGTTTTGGATTTGAAAGGCCATAATCCATGCAGATTTTTGCCAGATTAAACAGTGACCTCTTTAGCCCATCTGTAATCTATGTTACCAGTGGATATTAACTGAAATACAGAAGTTTAAATGATTCAGACTGTAACCACTCAATTCAGTGGCAGAGCTGGTATCTCTGAGATCTGGACCTCCCAGTCCACTGCTCTAAAAATTAGATAGCAACCTTTGACTGAATCTTCATCCAAGGCACTCTACTTTGGGGTGAAATAAATAATCTCCTAATAATTTAGCTTTTAAACAAACTGTAACAGCTCCAGTGGTTGGATACTTCCTGAATCAGAGACTCCATCATGCTGCCATTTTTTTTTTGCCTGCATATTTGTATATGTAATGCTAAATCTCAATTACAGCAGTTTATTTTAAATGTAAAGCCTGCTCAGACAGTGTGGGGTAAATAAGACCTAGATGCTGCCTCCCTGACTCACATTTAGTAGTACTTTACTCAGGGAGCAGTCCCATTGATTTCAGTGAGGTTTCTTGTGAGGTAAAGGTGCTACTCAATAGGAGTAGGAGCGGCACACTGGCCCTAGGATTGTCAGCTTTTCAGGGCATGGTCTGTGCACACAATTTATACTTGTACCGTGCCTTACACAAGTGTGGCCCTGATCCTTGCAATCATAGTACAAATAACTAATAAAGATAAAACAATAATATATGGATTTAGTGTTTTCTTTGACTTTTTCCATAGGCATGCTCCCTGGATTCTGCCACTGCAAGACTGGCTATGCAGGTAAAAGCTGCAGTCGATGTGCATTGGGTTATAAGGGTTATCCTGACTGCGTGAGCTGTCGCTGCTCTGTGAAAGGCAGCTTGAATGATGACCCTTGTATAGGATCCTGCATTTGCAAGGTATGAGCATCAAACTATTTTCAGCCATGGTTAATCACCATTGATATTATGAGAAATTAAAACTCATTATCCTCTACCGTCATTGCAATGTTGTTATGCTATTCTTTTTCTTCGAGTGATTGCACATGTCTGTTCCACTTTGGGTGTCTGCATACCTTGTGCACAGTTTTCGGGGATTTTTCCCCTAGCAGTACTTGTCAGGGCAGTGTGAGCACCCTCTGGTGCCTCATTCCACTGCACACAAGTATAAAGGGCTGTGTTGCCCCCGCCCTCCTTCAGTTCCTTCCTACTGCAAGTGATGGTTGTTGTTGGAACTGCCATCTTTGATTCATCGTATCTTCCCCCCCCTTAGTGTAAATAGTACCTGTAGCATTAGTTTGTAGTCTTGTATAGCATATGTGTAAATAGTTCGTTTTAGAGATAAGTTTGGAATATAGTCTTTTTAGTATACAGTTGCTGGTGCCTGATTGGGTACTGGGCTTGGTGCCAGACTGATGCCCTATTCCTCCTGGCTTTAAGGCCTGTTGTTCATGTAACAGGTCTAGGCCAGTGTGTGACCCATACCCCAACTGCCTTAAGTTTGTGGGAGAGGTGCATGTAAGTGACAAATGTCACATTTGTAGAGGGTTCAAATCCTGTTGGAAAAAGGGCAGGGCTGCCAGATGCAAATATCTGCTCAATGAGTCTGCACTCTATCCATCATCAGAACCTTCCCCCACTCCAAATGGGTTCCAAGCATGTCCGAGTTTCCTAGGAGTGCTCCTCCTGTTCTGACAGAGTCCTCAGGCAGATCCATGTCACAGGAGCCTAAAAAGAGACTATGGGAGCCTAATAAAGATTTGGTACCACCACCCTGTAAGGAGAAGCACTACGTGTTCACAGGACCTCAGAGATGTGCTCAAAAAAAATTCACACCCCTAGGAGCAGGGTGGACCAGGAAGGGTCAGATGAGACCATTCCCCAAAGGATTGGCACCACTTGTGGTACCTCAACAGGAGCCCATTCCAGTGCCGTTGACACCTGAGGCTTTCGAGTCAATTAAGAGTTGCTTAATTTGTCAGTACCAGCTTCTCCTCTGCTCAGTACCAGTCACTTCTACTCTTGCAGTACCTCTATGTAGGATTGCATCTACAGGCAAGCCAGCAATGATTTGGCTGATACCCACTTCCCAAGACTTGGAACTCCCTCCTTTGCACCAATGGGTTCAGCTCCCCAATGGTCAGAGGAGATAGACTCCTCCTCAGACTCAGAAGTCGTATCCTTTGGGTCTTAACATGAGCATGCCCAACAGCCCCAGTGGGGTGCCTGCCTGTTGTGATACTGTCCACAGGCTCACCATCCTAATAGCCAGTGGTCTGCACATCATCCTAATAGCCAGTGGCCCAACCTCCATACCAGTAACCCTTCCAGACCTCTTGGGGCTTCCCTCCATGTTCCAGAACCTCTCTGTTGCCTCCCCATACTTCTATGTCAGTCAGTTGCAGGAGCATCTGCATGAAGGTCACTATCCTCCTTCCCCTGGTACCAGTATTGGTACCATGCAAGTGGAGCTGCACGCTCAGGACTCCCTGATGGGATTGGAGGAGGTACCTCCTCAACCTTCAGCCTCTTCCATGTTGCCTGATGAGGTGGTATTGACTGACTCTACCTCTTCCCCTCCTGATGATTTTAGAGCTCATCAGCCATTTTTGAGTTGGGTGGCTGTAGCTCTGGATATCCAGGCAGAAGAGGCACAAGAAAGGCTTGTGGGTATTTTAGGTTCTGCGGGCCCCTCTATGGTAGCTCTCCCTATTAATGAACCTATCGTGGAGCCTGTCAAGATTTTATGACTTACCCCTTCTTTTCTGCCTCCCACTCCCTCAGGGTGGAGAAAAGATATTCTGTCCCTTCATGGAGGTTCAAACACTTTTACAACCACCCTTCTCCAGGCTTGCTAGTGGTTGCAGCCACCAACAGAAAAGGAGAGGCAAGGACACCAGGCCTCTACTCTGAAGGGAAAGGAAGCAAAAAAATCTAGATCCACTTAGCAGAACATTTTATTCCAGAGGTTCATGAGTTTACAGCTCAGGATTGCAAACCAGCAAGCTCTGCTGGGTTGATAGGATTTCAGCCTGTAGGATAATGATAATATGCTACTTTGCCTCATCAAGAAGCTTGTCTTTGAGCTGTGGGAGTTACCTTCTTTGGTGGAGTAAGGCAAATTAATTGCCAGAATGGCATTGCCGGTGAGCCTGGATGTTGCAGATTCCGCAGCTCAAGTTATGGCCTCTGCCATCATGATGAGGCATTTATCTTGCCTGCAGGTATCTGGCCTTCCTCCAAAGGGGCAACACACAATTCAAGACCTCCCATTTGAAGGCTGTTGTCCAGTAAAACTGATCAGAGGCTTCATAGCCTTAAGGATTCAAGGGCAATCCTTAAGTCTCTGAGGATCTATGCACTGGCAACAAAAAAGAAAGCCGTTCCACCTACAGCATTCCCAGTGGTTTCAGCTCTTCTTTACACATTTCCAGGACTTGCCTAAAAAAGGGAAGGAGTTACAAGATACATCTTCCTCCTCCACCCTCCTCTGCAGCTACTAGCTCTTCTAGGCAATCTGGATTATCTAATCAATGATTTTCACCTGCTGGTTGAGGACAGTATACACTCCCCATAGTGCCATCTTTCCTGAATGCTATTTTTGCCAACTGCTTATCCCGCTTGCTAAGCATTTGGACCCACATCACTATGTATTAGTGGGTCCTAAGGAAGAGGAAACTGTGATACACCCTTCAATTGATTTCTACCTCTCTTCCCTATCCCTCTTCAGGGACCACTCTCACAAGAGGACCCTACATCAGGAGGTCCAGTCTCTGCTTCTCCTGGGGGACATACAGGAAGTTCCCATGTTGTTCAGAGGGAAGAGATTTTAGTCCTGTTACTTTCTGAACCCAAAGGCAAAGGGGAGGGGTGTCCTCAGGGCTATTTGTTCTGAATTGCCACTATAGCATCATCATATAGACATAGTGGTTCAAGAAACCATTTGGGTCTTATCCTCCATGGACTGGTGAATGTTCGCAAGTAGGGGCCCAATCCACAAAGTTATGCAGGAGGCAATCCTCCTGTGGAATTAATGCTTCACCAGTTCCATCAGCCTGAGAGCTGCTTACATTCCAGGAGCTCAGACTACTCTGTGTTAGCAGGTCATTCACAAGCCAGCATGAGTAGTCTCTTGGACCAGACTTTTCCAGCTCCATTTTCCAGCAGTGGGGAACTCCTCAAATTGACCTATTTCCAACAAGAGAGAACAAAAAAAAGTCATCTTTGTTGTTCCCGAGCAGGTCACAGCTCAGGTCACTGACAGATGCTTTCCTTCTGCCCAGGTTGAGAGCCCTACTCTATGCCTTCCCTCCAGTTCTGCTCCTGCCCAAAATCTTATCCAAAGTCAGCAAGATTTCATGCACTTTATTCTTATAGCTCTAGTATGGACATGTCAACATTGGATTTTGACTTTATTAGATCTATCAGTCGGACTTCTGCTGTTGCTCCTGATAGATGTAGATGTGATATCCCAGGATCACGGTCGCCTTCTTCATTCCAACCTTCAGACAAAAACCAGTTACCTACCTTTCTATAAATGTTGTGTTTTGAGATGTGTTACACATGTCCATTCCATGAACCACCTTCTTTTCCCTCTCTATTGGAATCTTGCTGGTAGGACAGAATGGAGAGGGGTCGGGGCAGTGCAGCCTTTTTATAGATATGTGCAGTGGTGTGAGTCACCAGAGGGAGCTCACACTGCCCCAGCAGGAACCGCTCAGTGAAAAATCTCTGACAACTGTGCACGGGCTGCACACACAAGCATAGTGGAATGGACATGTGCAACACATCTCAAAGAACAACTGTTGCAGAAAGGTAAGCAACTGGTTTTTAGCTGTGGTGATATGTGTCAAAAAATTGTGACTCCTTTTAGGGTTAATGTGTTTCTGGTCTGACTGTGACACTTCAAGTCTTGAGTACAAGTCTTAAAACAAGTAATTAGGAATCAGCTGCCATTCAGTTAAGCCCAATAGAATTATACTCAAGATAAGATATTTAAGACATTCAGAAAGCTGTGAATTGCTTATTTCAAATTCCAACTGCCATCCGCCCAGGAGCTATACATTAAAAGTAGCTGAGTACTGTCAACTCTAAAAATAATCTGTCATATTTTTTTTTAAAAACAAATATTCTGAACTATTGGTTAAGGGGAAATGGCATTTAAGACCTCTATTTTATAGGTTGTTATGTAGTATATTTAGTCATTCTGCTGCCAAAGTTTGGACAAAGGAGATTCTCTTTTCCATTTTGGTCCCTTTGTTTGGAAACCTCCAAGGTATTTCTTTCAAATATGCTGTTAAAATCTGACTGCTGAGGCTGTATGTGCTGTAGGCTGAAGTTCTTAGTGGTGTATGTGTGTAAGTTCAGAAAGCCAAATATTGAGATAGCTTTTGAATTAAAACACTATTTTAAAATGATACACAACTATTTTTAATTTAAAAATATCCTCAATACCAATAATGCACATGAAGGTCCTGTTGTCCAAAAGATGCAGCTTACATAAGAAATAAGTCATCCTGAATATGCTCAGCAGAGAGCAACATGGTAGATACTGTGGGTTATTTTTCAATAATTTGTTGTGTGTGTTCCATTTGGATGTTTAATTTACAGACTCTGATACAAGTGTAAAAATGCTTCTATTAAGTTCTCAAGAGCACAAGTGTACAAAAAAGTTTCATTCTATCATCTCCTATTGAATACACTCATAAACCACCAGTGTGACAGTTGAACAGCACTGAAGTTTGTTCAGGATATTAATCTTATCCTCACTTGGCACATATATAACACTCAAATGTTCTCTGTCAGAAGTAAAATCACTTCCTACCAGAGTTTTAATTTTTAAGCTATCGTGTCTAGAGGATCAGACTTGGGGCACATTTCATTATGCTCTGATTTGAAAATGAGCTTTGATGATGAGTTATATATTCAAAATATACTTTACTGTAGGAAACAATTCTGTACTGGCGGAGGGATGGGTTACATATCTTTTTCCACCTTCCAGGTTTAGGATTCTGTTAACTTACTGTCTGCTCACAAGAATTGTGTAGATTACTTGCAGTTATAGAGTAAAATTGTGCTCTGCTTTGTTACTGAAACTTTTATTATAACAAATACATTTATTTTTCAGTTCTCACTTTTCTTTCCTCTTCCCAGCCTGCCCACAGTAACATATCAGCAATTCAATTGGATCATATTAAAGGAACTCTTAGGGCCAGATTTTCAAAGTGGTTTCAAAAATTGCAGCTGCAAACATTTGTCTGCATAGAAACCACTTGCAGAGGCCAATTACAGTTAGAGTACAGTAGTACTACAGCTTAAATTTTCAGACCAACAGCCTTGACAGTTGCTTTAAGCTTTTGATGTACAGACTCCAAATGATGTTGCTGGTTGGCGAGAGACAATGAAAACAGATAAAGGAACAGATACAGAATTACCACATAATTGGTAATAACATCCGTATTTGAATCTGCCTTTGCCTGTTTTTCATTAGCTGTGTCCCGTTTTTCTCTCATTTTTCCCTCCTGTCTTCTCTTTGCCCTTTGTGTTTCTGCTTTTCTCCCCCTTCTGCCAATTATCCTTTATTTGCCTCACTTTTTACATCTCTCCAGCATCTCTGACCAGAAGGCAGGCAAGTGGCTTTCAGAAAACTTATTTCTGTGCCGCAAAGCCAAGATGATCCTAATTTACTTGTGTTATGGGCAGGCTTTCCATAAACTATTCAGCCTCTGCTGGCCTGGAGCCAATGATTCTGGTACATCTGTGCATATTTCATAGTGTGGTGTCCAGGATTAAAGAGACCATGTGCAAAATAATTTGGAGAGAATACTTATAAGGATAATTCTTCTCTGGGGTATCTTTGAAAAATACTGTTGCATTATTCAGCTCCCAGCACAGTGTGAACCTTTTTGTAATGCACCCCATGTGAAGGAGCCACATCTCTGTCTCTGCATATGGGCCAGATTGATTACAAACTGGTAACTCAGCATCTCAACTAGTAAAATAGACCTTTGATGTAAAACAAAATTACAAAATGCTGCAATGATCTGGCACTTGGGTCCTTTGCTCCAGCTCTCCATAGATTCACAGATCATCTATGTGGTTTGCAAATACTGTCAGTCATGGAGGGAGAAATACAGGCCTTGCCTATACTTGGATTAGCCTTCATTTCAGCAGTCAGTGGCCAGCTACAGGAGTAGCTGCACTGGTGCAAAGCCCAAGCATAGACAAGAAGAACTGAAAAGCTGCATTTTACGCTGGATGAGCACACCCTGGTTTCGAGTAGCTATTGCAGTTGTTAGACACTGATTGCTGATTTCCAAGAATAGGCAAGCTGTACCCCATGTTTTCCTTCCTTTGGCCATCCATGTTTTAGAGGAGGTTTATTAGATTATTGTGAAAAAATAATATGTTCATGGAAAAGGTATAAAGTTAAATGGCCAAATTCTACCTTCAGTTGCACACATGCAATCCCTTTAACTTTACATGGGTTGCACCAACTTAATTGTTTGGAGATTTAGGCTCTTATATTGAAAAATTAGGGGACAGTTTCCCATAAATGTCTTCCTTTAGCATTGTTGTATCAAACCAAAAGAGAGCAAAAAACCTTTAATTTTAATATGTGATACCTGAAGTAATATTCTAATGTGCATTTCCAGGAAAATGTTGAAGGAGAAAACTGTGATCGTTGTAAACCAAGTTTCTTCAACCTGCAGCAAGATAATCCCAGAGGCTGTGAGGAGTGTTTTTGTTCAGGGAAAACAAACGTCTGTATAGACTCTCACTGGACCTACAGCAGTGTAAGAAGAATAATAGTAAACATCATAGCAAAAATATGTCATTGGTTATGCTATCTTTTAAAATGTATCTTGTACAACACATGTTATCCTAAGATCTGCAGGCACATCATATACCATGTAAGTTTTTTCAGGTATCCAAAAGAAAAGGATTTTTCACACACAAGAACTGGTCTTTGTTTTCATTGTGAAAATGTTCTAAAATCAACATTGTGATTGATATAGAAAGCAATTCAGAAATGTCTGTCAGAGATGAAGCTGTGTGTGTGAAACAGTCATGAAATATGCTGATGATGAAGTATGAAAAATGAGAGTAACTCTGAGGTGTCCATAGGGCTGCCTCTTTTCTGGGTGTGTAGTAAATATCCATATAAACACACATGGATTAATTAAGAGTTTGCACTTACAAATACACAATTTGTGTGAGAAATAATATCCTTTATAGGGGCATGTAAACAGTGAGGGTCTTATGCCTCTGGTGAGTTTCTTTTGTACAATATGTATATAGCATTGAAGCTAAGTGTGGGCTGACCCAATGGTCTTACTTGCAAAAGCACATTGTAGAGAATATTTTTTTTTGTACAAGCATGCCCTATACTTTCAATAAGGTCTCAAAGTCTGGACATCAATTTCTTTATAAAGGGGCTATAATACATGTCTGTAAATCTAGCTTGGGAAAATTTGTTTCAGGTTAAATAGCTACTTGTTTTGGCTGTTTGGTATATGGGAACTCAGGGAGTAAAGCGGTCTGTCTGGTGTACTCTGCTACATACTAGTATCCAGAAAGCTTTTCCAGCTCACAGCTGAGCCATTTCATAGCTCTGCTGGTATCTAGGCATCTGGAAAGCAACCACAAGCCTTGAGCATGCTTGTATGTATATTAAGCTCTTCTGTACTGGTTAGTTTCCTGATAGAGGATTTCAGAGATTCAGGATCTGAGGTTTTTGATCTTTGCTAGCTGGTGCAGTAGAACAGACCTTTGAGTTTCTAAGATACAGGTCTTTTGAACAATAATCTACATTGTCTATGTCTGAATAATATCTGTTCAGATTTGTTGAACTCACTTCAGGCTTCTGTACGATGTGGGACTTATATCACTTACAGAGTATTTGTGTTGTGTGACCTACAGTGTAAGTATGAATGGCTCTTATTCAAATATTATTGGGAACTCTCTCTGTTAAGCCACTGGGAACAAATATTTACCTATGGCATCCCCTAACTTTTTGGCAGCCTAAGTGGCTGTCCAGGACACAAAAATCCAAGAGCTGGTATGCATACAGTAGATTCATTTTCCTATGAATACTCTCATGTCACTGAATATGATTCTTCACTGAGATTAATCAAGATCTTAAACCAAATGAAGCTGCAGAAAAGACAAAAAACAAAACAGAGGCTGGTGGGTGCTGGGACTTTGATATCTTGACTCTCCTTCCAACAGGTATTTTATTCTGTCATTATAGGTAGGAGACATGAATGGCTGGTATCTGACTGACGTACCTGGTCTCCTTCGAGTTACACCTCAGCAGGACAGTTTTGGTGGATCTCAGCGGCTTAGCATCGGTAACGTGGCTGCCAGAAGAGTGCTGCCGCTGATTTATTACTGGAGTGCACCTAGTCCTTATTTGGGCAACAAAGTAAGTGCAGATGATCCTTGCCTGTATGATAATTTAATTTATTGCTAAAGAAAGATGTAAGCAATTTTTTTTAGTTCCTGTTGAAGGGAAGATTAAGTTGGACAGATATTTGACCAGCAAAATTGCTTGCTGAAAAGAACTGAGTTATGCATGCAGAGAATCCTTATGAGACTCAAAGTATCAAGGGAGAGCAGAATTAACTAAGTACTTCAATTCTGAGACCTCTTGAGGCCTCTGCTGTCAGGTCTTAGAGAAGCTCAGATAATTTGCAATGTTGTTTTTTGAACAAAATGGTTGGCATATAAATATGTGTTTCAGGTTGTCCTCTTCTCTTTCCATCTCGTCCTTGGATCTGAAAGGCTGTTTCCTATCCTGCTTTTCACAGATGCAAAGTGTATATCAGATGATGTGAGTTAGGTTACAAAACTTCAATGCTTGGCATAAACTTGTGTAGGGAACTCTACCCTGGAACTCAGAAGGTGCTGTACTAAACTTTGTGCCAGTTTCACTGCTCATCTGTATTCAGATCAACTCACCCCGCCACCCCACACACGCACATAAATATATAAACATATAAGTATCTGCCCCCTGAAGGTTACTGCACTATGTTACTTTTAAAATGAACTCCCTGGCTGCCTTAGTGGTCTGAGTATCAGGCTTGCTATCCACAGACTTTCTGTTATCACAGGTGGTGTGTTCTTAAAATGAGTTTTCTGTCTGAAATTTCTTTGGAATATGGGACTGTGTTCAGAACTTGAGCTTTTTTCTGATTATGGTGAAGTATGTGGAACTATAGTGTGCTTCAGCACATTTTTCATTCTAGTCTCTTCAAGCTCATCTGCCCATTTTTGTTCTGTTGGCTGGAAATCAACATGACAAAAGATAAGTGAGCATGTGAAGATTAAACAGCCTAATTTCCAAAGAATGTGGGCATCCTTTTCATGACTATAAAATGCTTAAAGATAGCCAAGCCCATTCAGCTGAGGTAAGGGACATTTTTTTATAGCTTCCATACACAGTGAACTTTTCCTGTACCCTAGTAGAAACTTTACACAGACAAACTTCTTCCTTTTCCATTTAGTGAACAAAATAATGGGAAGAGTGTGTGCAAATTGTCTGAACATAAAAGACATTTTTTCAGCATAATTTGAAGGTCCTTTGTGGTTTACTGTCAGACATTTCTGTATGAATGAAACAATTTGTCTTAATAACTGAACCATATAAATTTTTGATACTACAATAATACTGAAAGCATTCACAAATTACCACAGTACATCTTAACTGTCATGTTACATCATGTAAATTATAGTCATGATGACATGCTTAGCTTGGATGATTTAGTGTATTGCTATGGAAATGGAGTATTGTAGGTTCTTATTTGTAAACTCAATATAACATTTCTCTAAATAGCTGAAACTGAATTAAACCAGCCCTTCTCAACTATGACTGCTAGCTGTGTTACAAGTATAATAATTGCTGTTTTAGGTTAGGTATGCTTTAACCTGCCTTAAAAGTATGCAGATAAAGGTTTTAAGAAGTTTTATATCAAGACATTTGTTTAGTATAATTCATAACTCTGGGATCCATGCTACAACTTCAACCCCCTTTCTTTTTGTCTCTACCCCTTTCATTAAAATGTTCTCTCTAAAAATAAATTTGAGTAAAACATGGGGACAACTGTCCCTCTATATTGAGAGATCCCAGTTTTCAAACATACCCGAAAACCTTTATTTGAAAGGCTTCTTTTAACATAAGGCTGGCGTGTGGTGCACATGCTGATTTCCATATGTATTCTAGCTGCACGTTTTCAACCCACCTACAAGTGCTACTTTCACATGACACAAGAGTTGTAAAATGGGATGATACTGAGTTTGTAACCCTGAACTTTGCTTACCAATGAATGACACTGGAGTTTGTTCTGTGGCAGATTCTGGTTTCTCTAAAAAGGTTGGGCTACAAAGTGAGTAACGGGAGACTGTAGGTAACGCTCTTAGGACTCTTGTTCATGTGAAAGTGACTGACTGTATGACGAGGGGACAAGAAAGCAAGAAAATGATTGTAACATCTCAGTTGTTGTTGTTCTTGTTTTTTAGAAAAAACAGAACAACAATAACAAAATACTACTGCACTACAAGCAACATGTCAGAAGTTAGGTGAAATTTTACCAAATTAAAAATATAAAATACATGCAGTTCTTGTGTTACATAAAATGCAGATTGTCGGGGTTTTTTTAAAACAAAAATAAAAGTTTTCAGATGCTTGTTTTAGCATATATTGATTTAAAATGAAAATTTGAAGGCGTGGTTTATTCATCAGAAGGACTGTTATTTGGATTATTCTGAAACAATATAATTTTGCAAACTGCTGGATTATTTTATTAAGAAGAAAGTTTTTGCTTGGCTACTATTAAGATTTAACAGGAATCATATAATAGCTTTTCTGTCTATTTTATGGATTCCAATTTAATTCTGGATTGAGGCAGTCATAAATACTTGATAACACAATACTCTGTAAGGGTATGTCTACACTGCAATTAGACACCTGCGGCTGGCCCATACCTGCTGACTCTAGCTTCTAGGGCTTGGGCTAAGAGGCTGTTTAACTGTGGAATGTAGAGATTCTGGCTGGGGCTGCAACCTGAGCTTTGGGACTCTCCCACCTCACAGAGTCCTAGAGTCTGGGCTCCAAGCCCCAACATCCATACTGCAATTAAACAGCCCCTTATCTCAAAGCCCATGAGCCTAAGTCAGCTGGCATGGGCCAGCCCCAGATATTTAACTGCAGTGTAAACATATCCTAAGACAGAGATCGGCAACCTTTGACATGCAGCCTGTCAGGGAAATCCGCTGGCTTGCCGGGACGGTTAGTTTACCTGCAGTGTCGGCAGGTTTGGCTGATCGCAGCTCCTACTGGCCGCGGTTCGCTGTTCCAGGCCAATGGGGACTGTGGAAAGCGACATGGGCTGAGAGATTCTGCCTAGTGTAGAAAATGCTTTTGTTCTATTAAGCAGGTTAATATTAAACATTTTAAAGCCCCTGTTTGGTAAAACTGCCTTTTTAAACAATTGCTTCCACTAGGAATTTATTTTTGATTATCTTTAAAAGAAAAGGGAATATGTTAATATAATGTTAGCATTCTGTCTTAAAGTTCCAAGAGCCAAAAAATTGAATTAAGGCTAAAATTTCATCCATAACTCTTTCCACTATGCATAGGTATTATCCTGTGTAGGCTCCAGAAGAATGGCAGTTTTAATGTCCCATATGATCTGTATCAGCAATGCAGCGCAAGGTGAGGGAAGGGCCTATTTTTAGCCTTAATTAGTTTTATTCCTTCAGTAGGTTTAATCTTTAGGGCTAAACCTTAGAATATTTGCATCTAAAAGTGTTCCTGAAAAAATACTGTGCTACTACGCCAAGGAAATTGAGCAGGAATGATGTCCCTGGCCTCTGTTTGCCAGAAGCTGGGATTGGGTGACAGGGCATGAATCACTTGATGATAACCTCTCTGTTCATTTCCTTTGAGGCACCTGCCATTGGCCACTGTCAGAGAACAAGATACTGGGTTTGATGGACCTTTGGTCTGACCCAGTATGGCAGTTCTTATGTTTCTTATGAAATTGCCCAAACAAATGGACAATTGCACATGGACAAATAACTATTTACATGGGCAATTATCTGATTGTTTGCATATGCGTTGCCATGTGCGATGTATAAAATAACATCACCATAAAAATGCTATGACTTTAAGACCCTGTGCTGCTTGGTATTATTTGCAGCAATGGCAGTTTAGGCCTTGAAAACAACAGCAGTTACAGCTTAGTGAATGCTGTATAATAGTACATCACCATAGTTTAAGGAAAAACAAAAACAGCGTAAGTGTCTTAGTGCTCTGTGTATAACAGGGCTTTGCACTTTCTTTATTTCCTTCCATTTGTGTTCATTTTTGGTGGAGTTCTGGTCCAAGAAACAGAATCCTGCAAAAGAAATGACAGAATACAGATCACACAGAATCCCCTGCCCCATAAACCAGCTTAAATAATACAATGATGGACTGAAACAGAAATGCCAAGATCAATTGTCCTAAATTATTAAAGCATCTGGACCCTCAAAACTCCATCTAGTATTCCCATGGTTTAGATTCAGATAGCAAAAATTGGAGACTGTTTCTAGATCATTAGACTTGATAGCTGCAATTTGATACCAAAATATGAAAACATTTTGGCTTTTTTTCACTGCAAGCCTGGGAAAGGACAGCAGTCTCTGCTTGACACTTCCTGATGGTTGAGATGACAGACAAAGTGCTATTAGAAGCTAATTTTTTTATAAGCTTTTCTTTTGAGATCTACTGGCACTTCTTGGAAAACCTTAAATGTTAACAAATAATATTGATAGCACTACGGTATGTCATAACTGATCGAGTGAATTTTGCTCAATTATTAATAACTCTAGCTGCCCTGATATATATATACACACAACACCCTTTTAAGTTTATTTGTTTATTTATTTAGAGCTAATCAGTTCTGATGGATAAAATGTCATACTTATTTAAATGGAAGTAAAATCAAATGAGTGTCCAGCAAGGTGTATAAAATTGAATTGTTCTGTTTCAAATCAGATGTTTTACTTTATTTTTAAATTTAGATTTGTTTAAAATTAAAATTTGAATTTACAACTGTGCCTCAAGAACCCCTTAACCAGGGCCAGCACCAGCGCAGCAAGCATGTGCTTGGGGCGGCCAATGGAAAGGGGCAGCATGTCCGTCGGCGGCAATTTGGTGGCCGGTCCCTAGGTTCCTCTCAGAGCGAAGGACCAGCCGCCGAATTGCTGCCGAAGAATGAAGCGGCGATTGCGGGGTTATTTTTTTTTCTGCCGCTTGGGGCCGGCCCTGCCCTTAACACCAGTTGGCAAGGGGGTGCAGAGGAGTTACAGGGATTTCCCGACTCTAGTATATACATAGAATCATAGAAATGTACCCCCCCCAGACTTCTCTTCTCTAGACCAAAAAAGCCAGTGTTTTCAGTCTTTCCTCATAGATCATGTTTTCTAGACTGTTAATTATTTTTGTTATTCTGCTCTGGACTTTCACCAATTGGTCCACAATTTTCCCCAGGTGTGGGGCCCAGAGCTGGACACAGTACTCCAGTACATTCTAGTTCACCAAAGAATGTCATATGAAGTCTCAAAAGCTGATGTCAAATTGGTCATCAGTATCACTGTGGAAGGAAATACATATAGATGCTTAAAATTATATTCTTAAGATCTCTGTCTAGGGACTGGTTGCCAGCAAAGGTGAAAAAAACATTTCTTGTCTAACAGAAATCTACATCTATTTGTCTGTTTACATGTCAATTAAATATTGTATGGTTCACAGTGAGTCTGAACTGAATGCTAGTGAAGGACTGTAAAAATTTCAAGGAAAGAAGAATAACAGGAAGAAGTAAACAGTGGGATGGGGAGAACCTTGTCTTGAGGTGTGCATCAAAAGCTTGCTCTAGTTCATTTGGGGGACAAAGACGACACTGTCATTATTCATCTGCAGAGTAAATGGATGGTGAGTTTGCTCATTCAGGCTTGGTTGAAATCACCGGAGAGAATGTTGTGTGAGACAAGTCTGTTTAGATAGGAGTATAATAATTCTTATTATAATGATAATTACATAACAAATTAAAAAACAGAAAGCATAATTCTATAAATTATCCAGAATCCCCAGTGTTTAAAAAAAGTACATGAACAATTAGACCATGGCAAGAAGGGGTGTGAATCTATCCCCCACACCTGCCGCAGACTAACTGTTCCTCTACAGTTTTCTGACATGCATTAACAGTTCGTTAGAGCACTTTGATCTAGTCCTCTCTGAAATGGGACTAGATGGACTAGATAGGCCCTGTCATGGTACAATCCCCCACTCTGAACCTTAGTGTCCAAAAGTTGGGGTACCAGCATGAATTTCTCTAAGCTTAATTACCAGCTTAGAACCTGTAGCACTGCCACCAACCAGGAATTCCAGTGCCTGGTACACTCTGGTCCCCCCAAGACCTTGCCCGGGGAACCCCAAGACCCAGACCCTCTGGATCTTACCACAAGGAAAGTAAACCCTTTCCCCTACCGTTGCCTCTCCCAGACTACCCCTCCCTGGGTTACCCTGGAAGATCACTGTGATTCAAACTCCTTGAATCTTAAAACAGAGAGGAAAATTCACCTTTCCCCCTCCTTCTCTATCCCTCTCCCAGACTCTCCCTGAGAGAGAAAGCAATCCTAACACAGAGAGAGAAAATTAACCTTTCTCTCCCTCCTCCCTCCTTTCTGCCCACCAATTCCCTGGTGGATCCAGACCCAGTCCCCTGGGGTCTCACCAGAATAAAAAAAACCAATCAGGTTCTTAAACAAGAAACTTTTAATTAAAGAAAGAAAAAACAGTAAAAATTATCTTTGTGAATTTAAAAAATGGAATAGGTACAGGGTCTTTCAGCTATAGACACTGGGAATACCCTCCCAGCCTAAGTATACGAGTACAAATTAAAATCTTTTCAGCAAAATACCAATTTAAACTCCTTTCAGCCAAATACACATTTGAACTCCTTCCAACCAAATACACATTTGCAAATAAAGAAAACAACCATAAGCCTAACTCGCTTTATCTACCTAGTACTCACTATTCTAAACTTATAAGAGCCTGTATCAGAGAGATTGGAGAGAAACCTGGTTGCACGTCTGATCCCTCTGAGCCCCCAGAGTGAACAACAACCAAACACTAACAGCACACACAAAAACTTCCCTCCCTCAAGATTTGAAAATATCCTGTCCTCTGATTGGTCCTCTGGTCAGGTGACAGCCAGGCTCACTGTTCTTGTTAACCCTTTCCAGGAAAAAGAGATATGAAGCACTTTTGTTCTATTAACTCTTACTTATTTGTTTATGACAGGCCCAAAGTAAGGTCTATGAGGCAGATCCCCAGCTTGTGTAAATTGACTAAGCAGATTACTTAACAGGGCCTGTTTTTCAGAGGATGGATGTTCAGCACTTTCTGAAAATCCTTCCTTTAAGGTGTGTCAAGTTGATCACCCAAAAATCAAGGCACCCAACATCACTAGGAACTTTTGAAAATCTTTGCCTAATAGTAAATAATAATGATATGATTCTTCCAGAAGTTATCCAAGCATTCACCTAGCATTTAGCATCATCAATATTCCTGGAAGAAAATATGATAGGCTTTTGAGAGCTCAGCACTGAAAACTGGAGTTTTTTGATAGACTGAAAAGTGGTCATTCCTTTCCTGGACTAATAAACAACTTTCTATGTGAAATGGTAAGAAATAAATGCCAGTCAGAGCTGATAGAAAAGCAACAGACCAACAGGAAACTTGAAAAAACAACAAGGAGTCCTTGTGGCACCTTAGAGACTAACAAATTTATTTGGGCATAAACTTTTGCAGGCTTATAACCCACTTCATCAGATGCATGGAATGAAAAATACAGAAAGCACTATATATATTACAGCACATGAAAAGATGGGAGTTGCCTTACCAAGTGGGGGGTCAGTGCTAAACAAGCCAATTCAATCAAGGTGGACGTCACCCAACAGTTGACAAGAAGGTATGAGTATCAGCAGAGGGAAAATTACTTTTTGTAGCGACTGATCCACTCCCAGTCTTTATTCAGGCCTAATTTGATGATGTCCAGTTTACAAATTAATTCCAGTTCTGCAGTTTCTCGTTGAAATCCATTTCTGAAGTTTTTGTTGTTGAAGAATTGCCACTTTTAAGTATGTTATTGAGTGTCCAGGGAGATGAAAGTGTTCTCCTACTGATTTTTGAATGTTACAATTCTTGATGTCTGATTTGTGTCCATTTATTCTTTTGCAAAGAGACTGTCCGGTTTGGCCAATGTACATGGCAGAGGGGCATTGCTGGCACATGATGGCATATATCACAGTGGTAGATGTGCAGGTGAATGAGCCTCTTATGGTGTGTCTGATGTTGTTAGGCCCTGTGATGGTGTCCCTTGAATAACTATGTGGACAGAGTTGGCATCGGGGTTTGTTGCAGGGATTGATTCCTGGGTTAGTGTTTTTGTTGTGTGGTGTGTAGCTGCTGGTGAGTATTTGCTTCAAGTTAGGGGGCTGTCTGTAAGCGAGGACTGGCCTGTCTCCCAAGGTCTGTGAGAGTGAGGGATCATCCTTCAGGATAGGTTGTAGATCCATGATGATGTGCTGGAGAGGTTTTAGTTGGGGTGCAGTAGGTGACGGCTAGTGGCATTCTGTTACTTTCTTTGTTGAGCCTGTCCTGTAGTAGGTGACTTCTGGGTACCCTTCTGGCTCTGTCAATCTCTTTCTACACTTCGCCACATGGGTGTTGTAGTTTTAAGAATGCTTGATAGATCCTGTAGGTGTTTGTCTCCGTCTGAGGGATTGGAGCAAATGCGGTTGTATCTTAGAGCTTGGCTGTAGATAATGGATCATGTGATGTGGTCTATATGAAAGATGGAGGCATGTAGGTAAGTATAGAAGTCAGCACAATTCTGGTAGAGGGTGGTGTTTATGTGAACATAGCTTATTTGCACTGTAGTGTCCAGGAAGAGGATCTTTTATGTAGACTGGTCCAGGCTGAGGTTTATGGTGGGGTGGAAATTGTTGAAATCCTGATGGAATTCCTCAAGTGCCTCCTTCCCATGGGTCCAGATGATAAAGATGTCTTCAGTGTAGAATAAATAGATATGGGGCACTAGGGGATGAGAGCTGAGGAAGCGTTGTTCTAAGTCAACCATAAAAATGTTGGCATACTGTGGGGCCACGCGGGTACCCATAGCAGTGCCGCTGACTTGAAGGTATAAATTGTCCCCAAATCTGAAATAGTTGTAGGTGAGGACAAAGTCACAAAGTTCAGTCACCAGGTTTGCCGTGACATTATCGGGGATATTGTTCCTGATGGTTTTTAGTCCATCTTTGTGTGGAATGTTGGTGTAGAGAGCTTCTACATCCATAGTGGCTAGGATGGTGTTTTCTGAAAGATTACCAATGGATTGTAGTTTCCTCAGGGAGTAAGTGGTGTCTCGAAGATAGTTGGGAGTGCTGGTAGCATAGGGCCTGAGGAGAGAGTCCACATAGCCAGACAGTCCTGCTGTCAGGGTGCCAATGCCTGAGATGATGGGGCATCCAGGATTCCCAGGTTTAAGGATCTTGGGTAGCAGATAGAATACCCCTGGTCAGGGCTCTAGGGGTGTGTGTGTGTAGATTTGTTCCTGTGTTTCTTCAGGGAGTTTCTTGAGCAGCTGGTGCAGTTTCTTTTGATAACCCTCCGTAGGATCATAGGGTAATGGCCTGTAGAATGAGGGGTCAGAGAGTTGCCTAGCAGCCTCTCTTTCATATTCCGACCTATTCATGATGACTACAGCACCTCCTTTGTCATCCTTTTTAATTATAATGTAAGAGTTGTTTCTGAGGCTGTGGATAGCATGTTCTGCACGGCTGAGGTTATGGGGCAAGTTATGCTGCTTTTCCGCAATTCCTACCCATGCATATTGGCAGTAGCATTCTATGTAAAAGTCCAGTCTGTTGTTTCGACCTTCAGGAGGAGTCCACACACAGTCTTTCTTTTTGTAGCACTGATAGGAAGGTTTCTGTGGTTAGTGTGCTGTTCCAGTGGTGTGTTGGAAATATTCCTTGAGTTGGAGGTGGCAAAAGTAGGATTCTAGGTCACCGCAGAATTATATCATGTTCGTGGGGATGGTAGGGCAGAAGGAGAGGCCCTGAGATAGGACACACTCTTCTGCCAGGCTAAGAATATACCTGGATAGATTAACCATATTGTTGGCTGAGTTAAGGGTACCACTGTTGTGGCTCCTTGTGGCACATAGGGGTTTAGATAGTTTAGTGTTTTTTTTCCTCCGTAGAGAAGTAAAGTGTGTGTTGTAAATGGCTTGTCTTGTTTTTGTGAAGTCCAGGCATGAGGAAGTTTGTGTGGAAGGTTGGTTTTTATGAGAATCTCCAGTTTTGAGAGCTCATCCTTGATCTTCTCCTGTTTGCTGTATAGGATGCTGATCGCGTGGTTCCTCAGTTTCTTTAAGACTGTGTGGCACAATCTCTCACCATCGTCTGTGTTGTATGTTGATTATAATGGATTTTTTACCTTCAGTCCTTTTGGTATGCTGTCCATCTGTTTGTATTTCGAAAGGAAGATGTCTGTCTGTATCTGCATGAATTTTTTCATGAAGTTGATAGTGTGTATTTCAATTGTTTTCTTTTATAGTTTTAAAAGTAAAAACAATAAAAGTTTCTAATAACATGAATTACTTATGCTTTGATCTGATCATCTAACATCTGACTAGAATATTGTGTTTTTTAAAAGCCCTCAGGCCCTTGTCTCCTTTACTCTATCACTACCTGCTGCAAAAGATTTCTGAATGAGTCCAGACTGCTTGGTTAATCCCTGGAATGCAAGCTGAGCTGCATTCCCTTAGGATCCCATATTTTCACTACCATATTTTGATCCTCAACAGGATGGTAAGGTGAGGCCAAAGATTTTGTTTTTCAGAGAGATAATTGAACTAATGACAGCAAATTTCTTTAGAAGGGAAACCTCGGTAGAGATTTTAAATATACAATAAGTCTATTGAAGCTAACTTTTTTTAAAGTTCTGTTTTTTCCATGGGCCGAAGAGATGGAAGAGTTAAGACCAGACGTTCAGCAGATTGAAATGGGAGTAATATGATAAAACCCCAATTTGAAATGTGATGAATTATTAAACAAGCAGTTTGTTGGGTGATTGAATATTACCTGCAAAGTACTGCTCATCTCCAACTCCTTGAGGCACATCTAAAGCTAACGGAATTGAGCCAATTAGACTGACTGTCTCTTCAATGAGTTGCGACCTATCAATGGTAATAGCTTATTATGATGATAAATGAACCCATCTCTCAAACTGAAGCCTGAGTACACAGTTCAGCAGTTTCCTTGAATCATGGGGCCATTACCTCTCAACTTCAGATTGACAGGAGCGACAGCAATGAGAACAAATAGCATGCATGGATAGTCACAGATGATTGTTTTACCCAAATGAATATATTTACAGTTATTTTTGGTGAAGCTGGTTTTTTTTTTAATATGGACCTGTCTGAGCATTCCCTGTTTCCCTTGGAAATATATATAGCATTTCTCACAATGTATGAAGAACACCACCCCCATCTCGTGAGATGGCTGGATGAATTTCTCATTGGTATCGACATACCTTTTCAATCATCAGGGTTTCAGAGGCATTGCTATATGGCAGAATATCTTTTCTGACTGAAAAGTTTGCTTTATTTGTTTAGTCCCATTAGCCCTTGTAATTATCGTGCCAGAAGTAGTCCACTTTGGAGGCGGGGAGAGAGGAAGGAGCAGGAGAGTTGTAACATCAATAACCTTTTGTTTTTTTAATTAATTTATTCTTGCTGTAAAGAAGTTTTTTGAAACTTTCAAGTGAAATATCATGAGGCATTTGAGAGTTTTCTGGAAGAATTTCATTTAGTTAGTTGTGAAGAAGGGACATTTATGTAAGAACAGCATGTGTTTACAATAGTTTTCTTTCTTCATTAATTTGCTCATGTTTTGAGTAAGAATTCAGTTTTATTAAAATGGTGGAGCCAGAGGCACATGGGGTACATTCATAAGAACATAAGAATGGCTATACTGGGTCAGACCAATGGTCCATCTAGCCCACTATCCTGTCTTCCAACAGTGGCCATTGCCAGATGCTTCAGAGAGAATGAATAAAACAGGGCAATTATCAAGTGATCTATCCCCTGTCATCTATGTCAGGAAAGATGACTGATTGACAGCCTCCAAACTGTACTTCTTTTATCCACCAGATAGTTACTTTGACCTGGAGTGACCACCTTCTTGAATGAAAGTGTAGTTCAGTCTCCAGAGCCAGTCAGTCAATTGTGTATATATGGTGTGACAGTCTTTAATTATATGATCACATGCTACTCTCAAATAATACAATTCATTTCAAAATATCTCCTGCAGAGCCCTGTATCATCCAAATACACACTTTATTGTGTATTTAATGAGACAGGACTCCTACAATTACATCTACATTTTTGCATTGCAGAATTACACAGCATGTCTGCAGAGGTATTTGTAGATGTGGAGAGTACTCTCTGCAATTTATCCACCAGCTTTGCATCTTCCACCCTAAAGAACCCTATAGCAGCAATTATCACTTAATCTTCTGGTTCCTCAAAGGTCATACAATCAAAGTTTCTTTTTTCTTTCTTATAGATATTTTATCTAGAACTAAACACAGCTGTACATTTTAATATTAGTCATTTTAGTACAGTACATAAAAATATGAAGAAATTGGTCAATATTGTAGTGTCCATGGCTTTGGAAACAAGATTTCCTAACTGGCAAGCCTATACAACCAAAATTAATAAAATTAATTGGCTAAAAATACTTTATTTAACTTTTTGCCATAGGTCTGAGACAACAGATGCCTTTAAAACTAATCAAATACATAAACACGATGATATTTGGTCAGCTGTGTCTTCTGATTTAAGTGTTTCAGTTAACGTTTAGTCTGCTGGGCTTGAAAGACCTCTCTGAAAAGAAAGTTTATACTGCATTGCTCCTTGAGGTCTTTTGTGACGTGAAGTGAAGTTCAGTTAACTCTTCATTTTTTTTAATATTGATATAAGATATATGCAGAGCTCAGGCAGAAATACACAAAAATCCCATTCTGTGTAGCATTCCTCTTGTGTCTTTCATGGTATGTTGTGCAATCACATTTTTCTTAGACTGATGTAAGTAACATATATGTCTGTGTCTATATAAATGTAAGTTAAATCTGTTTAAGAAAAATATGATTGCATAACACACAATTAGAGACAAAAGAGGAACACTACACCAAATGGGATTGTAATTTTTTAAAAAATGGAAACTTACAAATATAAGATAGGAAGAACCCAAGTGCCACTAGTTCCTGTTGTGAATGTGCTTTATGCTTATGTACTGGAATTGGTTGGGGTTTTCCCAGCCAAATATTTCCATGCAAAATTCTAATTTTGCCAACGATTGGGAAAAATCAAAATGAAATTTTTTGTTTCAGGTTTGGTCAACCTGAAATGAAATATCCTGGTTGTTGAACTCAATCAAAACATTTAGTTTCAGGTCAGTTTGACATTTATCTGTCTCTGCCTGAGCTGCTGCAGTGCATCATGGAAGTTATAGTTGAGGTGCATCATGCCCCTGCTCTCTTCTGAGGATTGAAAGGGGGCTCTGAAGGAGTAGAGAAGGTGCAATATTTAGTGACAGAAACACCAGCCCACAATCCTTGTTCTCATCCCCCAGTAAAGATTTGTTGCACAAGGCATATCCTAGGAACAACCTCCTAGTGGATGGTCAGGCCCACAATGTCTAGGCCTCCCTAGACTCCCATGTAACAAAAAACCCAGTCAAGGATCTGCAAATTGCATTGGTCAGTGAGACAAGCATTGGCCCAAAATCTGTTGACCCTTCCCAAAAATTGGGGGTCAGGAAGAGTGAAACAAATCAGCAGCCCTATCGAGAATCCTATAAGCAGATGGTCAGTCACACAATGTATCCTGGCCTAGCCCCATTCCAAACCCAAACAGATTAGCAGTTTACCTTCTGTGACATGCAGAACAACTGAGCCAATCATATGTTTTTCTTCAAATGATGGTCCCTGTTGTATTCCACTGAGGGTTATATGCATGCACCTGGAGTCAGAGCTTTCCAAAGTAGTAGTAGTGTCTGTTGGTCCCTGCATGCACCCTTGTGCTACCATTCCAGCTCTAGTTCCAAATCCAGTTCCAACTGTGGAACATGTACCACTGATGCTAGGAGGATCAAATTGGCCCTCAGGCCTCATGAACTCTTTGCCTTGGAGATAAGGTCTCCACCTCTTCAGGGGGTATGCTCTCCTACATTGTACTTACCTTGTTTGGGTCGTGTTCACACCCACTCCCTTACAACTCCTATGATTCTGCCGGTACTGCCATTTGAACTGGGCTCTGACTTCTCAGAATCAGAGGACTTGAATTGAGTGCAGGGTCTACCCCTCCTGTGCCGTTGATGTGGCTATTTGAAGGTTCTACCAATTTAGTGGCAGTGCTCTCCTTTTTCTCAGCAAAGGAATCATTGATATCCCATTCCTTGGAATCCTCTGCAGCAACCATTGGATTCACCTTGTTGGCTGTCCCAGGGGTCTTGTCCCAGTATTCACCTTAGGAAACTTTCTGCTCAGCTTCCCCCATTTCATCTCTGTCATAACTGTCATTGAGTAGGCATTTAGAACTGGTATTAGGGGAAGAACTGCTTAGCCTGCCAGAAGTGGAGTGGTTCCTTTCCTTGTCCCTGTATGCAACAGTGTCTTTGGCTCCCTCCTCACTCCGGATGACTACCGCCAGTTCCAAGACCTATTACGATGGGTGGCCAAGTACCAACACATCCCGCTGGAATAGGTAGAGGATTAACACAACTATCTGCTTGACATCTTATGTGCCTTGGTACTGACCAGAGCAGCTGTACTGATCAACGATGCCTTTCTTCAACAGACTTGGACTGTCTGGCACACTCCAGCCACTGGCACACCCAGAGAAGAGGTGCTATGTACCTACAAAGGGATCTGAGTGTCTGTTCTCTCACCTAGTTCCCTTATCATATAGGTGGTGACAGAATGAGTTCAGCAACAGAATGAGTTTGGCAACCCACTCTCCACCCCAGTAAACAAAAGAGAAAATGACTGGACCTGCTGGGTCTCAAGGTCTTCTCTGCCAGCCTTCAATTTCTAATCCAAAATTACTTGGCTCTATTCACTAAATACAACTTCCTTACCTATGGCAAGTTAGCAGACTTTGCAGACAAGGTTCCCCAGCAAAATGATGCCACTTCCAGGCTATCACGAGGACAACACTTCAGGCCATGGTGGATGCGGCAGACACTTCTTTGCACACAATGGCTATGGGGATTGTCATGAGAAGAGAATCATGGCTACATTTGTCAGGTTTCCCAAGAGGAGTCCAGAATACCATAGATGGCCTCCCTTTCAATGAGTCTCATCTCTTCAGTCAGAAGATAAATGTTTCCCTCCATTTCTTCAAGGACTACAGAGCCACTCTACGATTGCTGGGTATCATTTATTACATGAACAAGTAAGGGGGCATTTGGGGATTGGTGCAATACCCACAAGATCCTGTTGTGAGTAGCATATTTTCCCAGGACTCAGAACATAACCACAGATTCTCAGCAGGAAATTCATGGCAAATCATGAATGGAAGCTCCACAACACCATGACTGCTGACATTTTCAACCACTGGGGGACTCTGCCTAGGGATCTTTTTACTTCCCATGCCAAAAGCAAATGCACCCAGTACTGCTCCTGGGGAGTGGGGGTGGGGAGGCTCGGCGCCCTTTCCCTAGAAGATGCCCTGGTCATCCGCTGGGCAGACCAGATCAATTATGCCTTTCCTCTGCTACTGCTCCTGCCACGTGTCTTACACAAAATCAGAGAGGAGTGAGCGATGATCATTCTGATCGCTCGATTCTGGCCTCATCAGATCTGGTTTCCTCTCCTTCTCCCATGTTGGCATGTCCCCTGATTCTGCTGCCAGCTTTCCTGGAGCTCCTCATGCGACGTAGTGGCAGGATCAGGCATCTGGAACTGCAGATGCTTCACCTATGAGTTTGGTTTTTGGATGGGCATCTTCACTAGAGCAGGACTGATCATCAGCAGTTAAAGACATCCTCTTGAGAAGCAGAAAAGAGTCCATGGGGTGGTCCTATATGGGCAAGTGAATGCATTTCACCTCCTGGGCCCAGCAGAGTAGTTTTGCCCCTGAAGACATGGACATCCCTCTTCTTCTGGATTACTTTTGTGCAGTAAAGTATATATTTAGCTGATTTTTCAATCTATATAGCTTTCATGTTTTCATATGGGTAATCAGTACATACATGCTGCAGGTTTTATTTAGCAGACAACTGTCTTACAGATCTGTGTGAGTCATTGGCACAGAAAAAAATCTTATCTTTTCAGGAGTATAATTGAAGGAAATTTCAAAAGTATTTTCCTAAATGCCCACTATTTTCTCTGAAGACTCTTTGGAAATTGTAAAATATGGACTAAATTCTCTTACTCTCAATGCAGATCTCTCTTGATCTCTCTTGCATGTTCTGCACAGGTTTTACTCTTGATATCCCATTAAAATTAGTGATAGTTTTGCATATGGATAGGATATACAGAATGTGCAATTGTGCCTGTTTGGTAGGGAAGAAGGGACATTGCTGATCAAAAGAAGAAATTTTATTTACAGACAATGTCTGTAAATAAATAACCAGGGACTCTTGAAGTAGAGCTGATAAGCAGCAAATTCTTTTCTCAGTGACACCTGTGCAACATCACTAGTTTTTTTCCCCCTTGGTTTCAGTTAAGTTGCATGGTTGTAATAGAGTGCAAAATTTGGCATAGTTCTCTAGCTATCCATCGCATTATAGTCTGTAGAATCCTGCTCTTTGCTTAGACCATAATGAAAAGTAGCTGTGTGTGTTTTTCTGAAAGGTTCTTTGCAGGAATGTAGAAGACTATTAGGCTTGATGTGCTCCCTGTGACACCCAAAATTCTACTGGGGAGAAGCTGTACACCGCCAAAAAAGCTATACAAAAAATATCAAAGCCTACACTGTGCTGTAGTGCCACTACTGTTTCATGTCTTAGGGCCACAATTTTCAAAAAGCTGAAAACGTAGGCATCTAACTCCATATATGGGTATCAGCTACTCTTGATGGTAGTGAAACTCAATGTTTATTTAAATGGCTAACTTCAGTCATCTGTGTTTGAAAACTTAGGTCTGAGGATTCCTCTTCTCTCATTGTCAATCATCACCCCATAGAAGCAAGCTGATTTCATGTAGAAGAGGGCTTAAAATTTCATAAATAATAAAGCAATGCTGTAGTATGTGTGTTTTCAGTGAAGTATTACATCTCACTTATAGAGCTTTGGGATTGCCAGTATCCCTTTGGACTACCCTGAAGCATCCTGAGAATTTAAGTTACCACTGCAAGGCAGGGTTTCATCTTCCCTAAGTAGGCAGTGAATACTACTTTATAATAAGTGAACATTAATTAATGCTCAAATACAATGGAAGTATTATTGGAATTATTTTTAAAAAATCCACTTTATTACTGAAAGGAACCATCATAATGAATGCTACAATCCATGTTGAATTACAGTGTAATGCTTATGGAAGGGTATATATCATACATTAGGTATTATAATGGATGTCATTATGGTCAATGTTAATACAATGAATACCAAATTAATTAATATGAAAGGGACACTAAAAATAAAGTATAATCATTAGCTATGTTGGTGAAGATATGCAATCTTATCAGACAATTATCCAGACACCACAGCTTACCATGCACTTGATGTGGGTGATCTGAGAACTTTAGGAAAATGTCTTTACTTTGAAATTTGACTGTGCAGTAAATAAGGAAATTATAAACCACTGAACCAGAAATACAGCCAAATGTTCTATGTAAAATATTAAAAATGCTAAGAATGTGGTACTAATTCTGCCCAAAAGGCAATAATGCATCTTCCCTTTCTTTGATATGTGAGACAACCTACACAGAAATCCCAGCAAGCTGGCAATAGAAATTAAACAAGTAAACATTTCTGTTTGTGTGCTTTACAATGTTGATTGTGTAAACAAAAATGTGAATTCCCAGTGACCTGACCTGCCCGTATAAATATGCCTCCATAGGACAGTATTCAACATTCTGTTTAGAGCAGAGAAAAAGGCTCCCAGCAAACTGGCCCAACTATTAATATATATACCCGAAAGTTCAGTGAGCTCTTTGAAGTTCTAAAGATTCTTGTTGCTATCCCTTGAGGCTTATTTTTCATTGGAAGTCATAAAGTCTTCTGTATGCAGTTTTTTATAATTATTATTAATGTGCCACCAGGACATGAGGAAATTCAGATTGCTCCAAACTCAGGAGACCACAGGCTTGTGGAAGAACAAAGTGATACTCAGAATGAGAGTGTTACACATGATCTCATTGAGCTTTTCATTTTTTAGCTCGGATGAGGAAAAAGAGAGGGGTGGGGAAAAATTGTAGAAACACATTGATTATCAAAGAACTCTTTCACAGTATTTATTTGAGCATCTAAGAGAAGAAAGAAGGAAAAGATTATTTTAGCCACAAAGAACAAAACATTTTCCTTTTTTTCTTGAGTGTCTAAGAAGCTACAGTTAAAATTCTGCTCTTTGATGTACAGTGTGGATCTGTATTAGATATTCTACAGTAGCTCTGAGGGAAGAACTTCCTCTGTCATCACTGGGAGTTTTGCTCATGAAACAGGTACACAACATATAATGTAGCTGCAAACTGAAGCCAGGAGATTCACTCTGCCATGAGAAAGGGAGTGCAGACTGAAGTCCATAACTACTCTTGTGCTTATTTTTTCTTTACTCTTCATAGGGAAGAAGCAGAGGTATGTGGTAGGGATTGTAGAATAGTCTCTTCTCAGGACATAATGCTTGGTGCAGGAATTAAGCACAGGCATTAAAAGGAGAATATGCACTTCAGTTCCTGGTGTCAAGTCCTGTGCTCAGAACTGCTTTCTAGAGAACGTGTTTGGAGGCCCTAAACCGGGCATTCAAATACTGAAGAAAAAGGGGGACTCTGAGGGGTCTGAGACTGAAATCCTGTCTCATTGCTTTCTCCCCCCTTAATAATTAATTTTGTATTATTAGAGAAAATTGTTTGAGGGTATTGAAAAGATCTTAAGCTCAGGAACAGCCCTTTCCCACAAGCCTCAAGAGCATCTTTAAATGTTCTGTTGTCTTGGGAGCAGAGTGTGATTGGCCTTAGTGTGGTTCTGCCAAGGAATAAAAGTGGAGTAGGACTCCAGATCCTGCATGGTTGTGTTAGTGCTTCTTGTGGTGCTAGCACAGCTTTTTCATGAGTCCTTCTCCTAAGTGGCTGGGTGGGGTAGGATTGGAGAGATGCAGGCCAGCTGAGCTGAGCTGGCTTAGGGGGGTGGGAATGGGGAATAAGATCTAAGAGAAGGACTGCAGCTAATTAGTTTCCCCTGGGAGTAGGGCAAGAAACTGTGACACATTTCCTCTCCAGATCTCCTCCTTAGGCAGGACAGCTACAAGCTGAGCATAAAGCTAAGGTTCAGTCTAGCCAGTTTGGGTTTGCTGTATTATATCTGACACCAGACAGGGAGAAATAAAAATATTTTTGAGACTATAAATAGTAAACTTCTTTAATGCCTTTGTTCTTGTTTTTTCTTAGTGACTTATTTTTGCCTCCACATGACATTCCCTTCAGTAGCTAATCACATCCCTTGTGTCAGCGATGCCTGGAATCTAGAGGATTTTAGGATTTAATCTGTCTTTTCCTGGATTGGCTTCAAGAAGATTGTAGCATTTTAAAATTCTTTAAAATGCTCGGAGCAACATCATGCACTAACGCACCATTTATTGTTAGAGCATTACACTAGTTCCAGGTCTTAACTTCAGTACACCCATCACATGCTGCTTTTTGTGCTCAAGCATATCAAAAGCAATGGATCAAGGAGAGAGATTTGAAGTAATATGGGTACCCAGTCTTAAAAATTGCTTAATGAGGTTGAGTGAAGGGAAGTGAAAGGACAAGGCAGGCAAGGACACAGAAGGATCACTGGTACAGGAACAATCTCATTACTAATAATTTTATTCTTTAAAAGGCCTTCTCTTGAATGGGTTTGTACAAGGGGAGTAGAGAGAGGGCACAGCAGAGATTGAACATCTATACTTGTTCTGTGTTGTGGGCAGCTAGGATCTTGAACCTTGTGTTCTCTGCTGAACACAAGATTGGGTTCCTTTAGGGTCATCAGTTATATGAAACATACAGGAGTGTATGGCCATTGCCTCAATACTTTTCTGCACCAGCTGGCAGTCTAAGACCCATGCTTGTGGTAGCACTCTGTGTGCCCTTTTATTGATGTAGCAGTTGCTGTTACTTCGTGCACTGTCCCAAATACCTTGTGGTATTTTAGTTCTTAACTATGTAGTACGTTTGTAACACACTCCCAACATGGCATTGGCTTTGAAAGCTGCAGTCTAGACCATAGAATGCAGATACACTGAAAGCCATAACAACCACAAATAAACTCAAGAATCCAGATCTTTAGCTGGTGTAAATTGGCATGGCTTCATACAAGCCAACACTACTCCATAGAATTATACTATCTGAAGGCTGGTGCTAAAGTGTCTAAATACTGTACTGCTAGTGTAATATTGTTGGTCAAATTATAACTCAGAGTAAGAGAGTGAAGTGGTTGAAATCTAACTGATGTGTTTAGAGATTGTGTTGTGACACCAACTTTAAAACAAAACCTCTAAAAATTGAGGCAACTTTACTGGACACAACAAAGTCCTTAGTAAAATTTCAAATCTGTAAGAGCTGTGGAGTTCATATATCTTGCAGAATGATTATGGGAGTCATATAAATAATTCCATTGTACAAAAATATATCACATAGGCACTATAACAAATTAATTACTTTGCAGCAGTTCCTAAAAGTGGGTTGCATTAGCAGATTAGTGATATAAAAACAAAATGACCAGAGAAATCCTCCTGCTTTAAGGACTGAGTATTAGGTCTGACCGTACCAGTCACTTAAGTTAATACATTCTCACATCTGAAGTTACATTATCCACTTTTCTATCTTTTACAGAATCCAGCTAGGCTAGATCAATATCCTGAGGAAATGTAGCTTTCTATTTTAAGATGACATTTTCTTACTTGGCAGGATGATATCATCATGCAGCATGTGTACCATATGGTAGTAATTTGGGTCTCTATGTGTTAGTCTGGGAAAAGTTACCCGACTCTTACTATAGTGAGTCGGGGCTTAACTCTTACTTTTACATTCTTTAAAACACTTTTAGAATATCGTACTTTTCCTCCTCCTTGAATTATTGTCAGATGATATTGAATGAGTGAGAGTGGCAGGCAATCACAGAGTCTGCTGGTGTTGCAATACTGTGGATAAGGGCCTACCCCTAATTCCATAATGAAATTTTCTTATCAGGGTGTCAAATTTCATCTGGACACTGAAACTGGGCACAAAAAATTCTTGAGGTCTTTGTGTCTATATTCGGCAAGAGGGTCAACTACACGGTATGGTTTGATGTGGTTTTTTTTGTGTCTAGAGATTACCTGTGAGAAAACTAATGTGGAGGTTAGTTGGATAGTAGTTTCTGAACTAACCCATCAGAAGTATCATCAGTGTGGATACTGAAGTATCCCAAGACATTTAAAGTATCAGAGGGGTAGCCGTGTTAGTCTGGATCTGTAAAAGCAGCAAAGAGTCCTGTGGCACCTTATAGACTAACAGACGTTTTGGAGCATGAGCTTTCGTGGGTGAATACACATGCATCTGACGAAGTGGGTGTTCACCCACGAAAGCTCATGCTCCAAGACATTTAAACTTCATCACCATGTCACATAGGAGATGTCTACACTCACAAAAATCCCAGGATCTGACTCAGCCCCACTTCCATCCACCTACAAATTAGTCTTACTTGGGTCAGCAAGCATTCAGAACCCAGATCTTAGGACCCTGTTGGGGTGGGGTGCAGTGATGTTGGATGGGATGGGCTAGGGGAGGGATTCGGAGCAGTCAGAACCTGAATCCCACTGATACTCAGGTCCAAGCCCTGTCATTTTTCAGTGACACAGCTCAAGCCACAGACCTGAGTTAGAAGGATCTGTGTACTGAAGTATGGATGCACTAGCACGACTGCGAGACCAAGGTCCAGCAATTGTAAGCCCCTGTTTACAATGCAGTGTGGACACCCTAGTGTGGGCTTGCTACACTGAGTTCACTGGTCCGAGTCCCATAGACATGGGATTACAATGCTGTGTAGATGTAACCATAGTGTCTCTGTCAGCTCCTCTGGGAAGCCTTTGGTGTCAGGGTATTTGAAGATTAGCAGAATACCCCAATTAGGTTTGTCTCTGGAATCACAATTTAAGCAAATACATTCAGAGGATTTTACCTGAAACTGATACTATGTCAATAAAAACTTCTTTCTCTCTCTCTCCATCTTTATGTTCTGTCCTGCCCTTCCACAAAGACACTTTGCTGCTGGGTCATATGCAAAATACTACTTTTCACATATAAACTACTTCCTGAACTAATCCTTCTTTTCTGTTGCCTAAATAGGGTCCTATGGGCTAATATTTTTACCTTTCAGATTCAAGCAGAGCTGAAATTTTGCATCCAATTGATCTTAGAGCAATCCCAAAGCACCATTAATCGTTTGATGAAATGAACTCCACCAGAGAAATAGTTCTATGCACATTCTGATTAACTACTACTCATGCAGTTTGTAGAAGGAGAGTCTCTTATATTAGAAATGGGAAAGACCTGTTAGTCCATGCTGCTGTGTTGGTATGGTTCCCAACAATAACTGAAAATAACTCAAGTATCAGAGGGGTAGCCGTGTTAGTCTGGATCTGTAAAAAGCAACAAAGAGTCCTGTGGCACCTTGAAGTCTAACAGATGTATTGGAGCATAAGCTTTCGTGGGTGAATACCCACTTCGTCAGACGCATCTAATGGAAATTTCCAGAGGCAGGTATAAATATGCAGGCAAGAATTAGTCTGGAGATAACGAGGTTAGTTCAATCAGGGAGGGTGAGGTCCTCTGCTAGCAGTTGAGGTGTGAACACCAAGGGAGGAGAAACTGCTTTTGTAGTTGGCAAGCCATTCACAGTCTTTGTTTAAATCCTGATCTGATCAGCAGTTTCTCCTCTCTTGGTATAAAAACAAGATAGGTGAAGTAAAAGAGGTAAATGTTTTCAAAAGGAGCAGCATCCCTAAAATTGAAGATGAATTGAGAAGAATTTCGAGTAGAACAAAGGCAAGTGTGTAGGATGCTGATTTTTTTTTTTCAAAATCATCCTCTGCCTGGATAGGTTTCAAGAAAAACACAGTTATTTAACTTGCGTGGGAATGAATTTAAAATTAAAAGTGTCTAAAGCTGTATAAATATTTGTACCACCCGAGAGAGTGTGAGAATAGCGGCAGACTACATCCTGGTGGATAGTCAGTGCTTTCATGCCCTGCTTTGAACTCTTAGCAGAAACTCCATAACGTCCTGGGGCCTGGCTTTGCAGAGCAGAAATTCCTGTTTTCTTAGAAAACAGCAAATAATAACACACAATCAAATATAATAACAGTCTGTGTCCTGAGGAGACACCTGTGATTTATGGTACATATCCAGACTAGAAGGAAGTCATAGAAACACTTAAATTATCTAAATTAAGGAGGCTATAAAGATAAATATTCCACACTTTGATGTTCATAGTCTCTTCACCCTCCTACTCCATACTGGAGTTAGATGTTTAATCTGCAGTGGGAAGGTCATGATTTGCACTATGTATAACTCATATGCACTGGAATTTTAATTTTAATTTTAAGCACTAAAAGATACAGCCAGTAAGAAAGAGGATCAGAAATGTAACTGTCATAAACAGATAGTTAAGGGTTAATGTCTCTTTTACCTGTAAAGGGTTAAGAAGCTCAGTGAACCTGGCTGACACCTGACCAGAGGATCAATTGGGGGACAAAATACTTTCAGATCTTGGTGGAGGGAAGTCTTTGTTTGTGTTGTTTGTTTTGTTGGTTGTTTGCTCTTGGGGCTAAGAGGGGCCAGACGTGCAACCAGGTTTCTTCAATCTTTCTGAAACAGTCTCTCATGTTCAAAATAGTAAGTACTAGCTAGAAAAGGCGGATTAGTCTTATGTTTGTTTTCTTAACTTGCAAGTGTGTATTTTACTGGAAGAATTTTTACCTCTGTTTGCTGTAACTTGTATCTTAGGCTAAAGGGGAGGGAGTCCCTCTAGTCTATTAAGCTGAAGACCCTGTAAATATTTTCCATCCTGGTTTTACAGAGATAATTTTTACTTTTTCTTTCTTTAATTAAAAGCTTTCTTTTTTAAGAACCTGATTGCTGTTTTTCCTTGTTTAAGACCCAAGGGGATTGGGTCTAAACTCACCAGGGGATTGGTGGGGGGAAAGGAGGTGGGAGGAAGGTTAATTCCTCTCTGTTTTAAGATCCAAGGAGTTTGGATCAGTGTAGCCTTTCAGGGTAACCCAGGGAGAGGAAAGTCTGGGAGGGGGACGGAGGGGGAATGGTTTATTTCTCCTTGTTTTAAGACCCAAGGGGTTTGGGTCCTGGGTCCCCCAGGGAAAGTTTTGGGGAGACAGGGAGTGTACCAGACACTGGAATTTCTGGTTGGTGGCAGCGCTATCAGATCTAAACTAGGAATTAAGCTTAGAAGGGTACATGTAGGTCCACACTTTTTGGATGCTGAAGTTCAAAGTAGGAAAAATACCTTGACATGGTGTGCAGTGATTGGGATTTCTGGGACCAAAAGCCAGTGAGTTTTTTTTCTTTTTCCTTTCTGGCTGCTTGAAAGCAGGCTGAGAGGATTGGGATTTAAAAATCAAAGCCAGTGAGTTTTTTTTTTCCTCTTCTTTCTGGCTGCTCGGATAGCAGCCTGAGGGCAGAGGTGTTAAGTTTTTTAACAAGGGTCTTTGTTAAAAAGGAGGCTCAAGCTGTGAGCCAGTGAACAACCAACAAAACAAACAGCACAAACAAAGACTTCCCTCCACTGAGATTTGAAAGTATCTTGTCCCCCGATTGGTCCTCTGGTCAGGTGTCAGCCAGGTTCACTGAGCTTCTTAACCCTTTACAGGTAAAAGAGACATTAACCCTTAACTATCTGTTTATGACAGTAACAATATGTGAATAGGCCCTGAGCACATATTCAAAGGGCTCTTCTGCTCCTTGCTCCTTCTTTGCTCTCAACATTAGTTTTCCCTCCTGCTCTTGCTCTACTCCTCCCACGGAGGCCAGTCAGAGATAGGAAGAGTAAAGATATTGGAGTCTTACCGTAGTTCCTCTGGTCCCAGGTAGCAGTGGTGCCTCTTGCAGAGCCCCTATTCTTGCACATGCCCAAGGATAATATTGAAAAGTGTATGCCACTGTGGAATGTGGATGCACCCCTTACTTATATTGTTTGGCTTGAGCGTGCCCCAGTCACCAATCACAGTGCCACTGCAAGAAGCTGACTTATTGATAAAACATTTGTATTGGCTTGCTGAACCTTACTTAGATAAAACTGAATTAATTTCGAACATCTTGTACTGAAAATCCTTGAATTTTACTTAGATTATTGTTAACATTTCATATCGTAGCTCAATCTCCTCTGTTGCACTTCAGTGAAGTGCTACCATTTAATAACAATGCGACCCCTTCCACAGCTGAGGGCTCAGACTGAAAACTCTGTGTCAATGTGGTTTTCATTGGACCTTTTTTTTTTGTCTAAAGTAGTAACTAAATCTAAAACTTTCATGGCATGTTTTACATAAGCAAGAAATACAACACTGAAAAGATATTAACCACTTACCACTGAACACTGTTTTAATAACCTTACAAGCACTACTCACAAGAACAAACACTTGTTTCGTTGATTCTTCGATGCTTATGAGCATATTGTGATGGCTCTTGTTCTCTGATTTTCTGGGACAGATCTTTTGAGGTTCTAGTATCCTGAGCTCCCTTTAATTTCAGTTCAGTTTACTGAATTGAGTTCATTGGACTGATTTCAATGACAGCTGAGGTTGCTCAGAACTTCAAAGGCTCAGAATCTGTACCTTCAGGTCTTTGTCAGTCATTCATCTCATGTGAAAAGACCAAGTCTTCTCCACAAACAGTAACCAAGATGTCACTTACACTGATTTTTACCTGTTTCTGATAGGAATATCATTGCTATGCAAAAGTAATCTCTTAAATAAATCAACTATTCCAGTTAGATTATGAAAAGACAATAGGTTTTCAATTTCTGCTAAGATACAGTATAATGAAGAAAACATTCAGTTTTAAATCCTGAAGTTTGTACTCAGGCAAAACTCCCATGGAGAGTTTTTTTTTGTCTGAAGGAGGCCTGATGAAGGACTTCAGGATTTGGCCATCTGAAAATAAAAAGCATTATATGTATTGCATTCTATCCTTTCATACCAATAGAAATCTTAATTTTGGTAAGAAAAACTAAATTTAGCAAAATATCTTCTAGTCTAGTTGTAGAAACATCATTGATCCTCTATCCCTAGCACCAATGTTTTGTGTGATCCCCTTCCAAACCATAGTGTACACTTTGTGCAGGCATATATGATAACAGTATATAAGGCACTGGAGAATCAGATGCATAAAGTGTTGTATGGGTGTGCGATGGGGTTCTGCCACACCCATGCCAGGAAAGGAGCAATGGAGAGGTCCTCCAAAGAGGCTAGAGTGGCTGCAGGGGAAGCAGCCAATCAGGGCCCATGAGGGCCATATAAAGGGAGCTGCAGCGCTGGAGAAGAATGGACTGCAGGCCTGGCTACCTGGAATAGCAGTAGGACTGTGGACAGCTAAGTCTGCTGGCAGGGACTGGGGGAGTGAGAGGCTCATGGCTGGTTGCTAGGACCTGAGTAAGGACTGAGCCTGGGGAGGGCTACAGAAAGATAGTGTTTCCAGGGAGGAATTCCTGGGGATATGATCCTATACTAGGGCTGGACTACCTAAAGACTAAAACTCAAGGAGGACTAGAGAGAGAGACACCATCAGAGAGGTACTGAAAGAGGCCCCTGTGGACTGTATACTCTGGAAGGGGTTTGTGCTGGCTAATGTGCAGACAATGTGATTCAGCCAGAGGGCGGAGTCACTGAAAACCGACCTGAGAATCACCAAAATGTATCTCCAGACCTAAAGAATGCAGACACACCCAATCAGAGGGAGGCACATGTGAGAGGTGGGTGTCAACCCTGTTGTAGGGTGTCAGTATTAATATGCAATAAGAAGAGATGAAATTATAGTGATGCTTTTCAAAACGCACAGACACACATCAAACTAAAATCATCAACATAAAACTTACATTTATTTGTATAATGCCATTCATCCTGAAGAACATTTAAAGTGATCTTCAAAGAAAAATCCCTTCACCTGCTGTTTAAACACAGACACCTCTGGGCTGGAAAGTCAGCAACCAGCTGTATATCCAAGGGCTTAAGGTGAGCCAGATCGCAGCCCAACCAAACTAAATATTCATATGGTTCTGAAGCAGGTTACTTGATGGCGATTGGGGTATGGAAGATATCAAAGTCCTACAAGTTTATTAAAAACAAAGGGTGGGATTTTCAAAAGTGCTCAGTGTTGGCCAGACTCTCCCACTGAAGTCATATGGAGTTTTACTATTGATTTTCAGTAGAAGTAGAGTTAGACATACATTGCACATTTCTAAAAATCAAAATCCTGAAGCAATGACAGACCTGGTTCTTCTTACAGACAACTGTAAGCCCTGTGGACAACTACACACATCACACTACAGTGCAGTGCGGGTAAAGAACATTTTTGATTAAGGATTCTGGGGAAAGCCCTTAGTTTTATTAATGGACCTTTACGGTCATGTTGACAGAGAGTCTCAAACTGGCTTCTATGTGTGCACAAAAACACTTCTCAGTTATTAATATCTGCCAATGCAGTTTATAAAATTACATGCACAAAACCCATCACAAGCACACAAGATGGTAGAGTCTGTGCAGATGCATGTTCAGTCAGAGGTGGTTGTTCACGCAGAGTTGAGACACACAAATGGAGGCTGTGTTTTGTAAATTTGGCATTTTGATTTCCCATGTAGAGCCCACGTCAGTTTAAAAGTCCCACCTGATATCCTACATATTAGAATTGTATGGGTTTTGCTTGGAGTGGCAAAAAGCCACTCACCCTGTCAGTGCACGAGCCAGGATCTGCACCCCCTGCACAGCCCGACGGTGCCCTGCACAGCCCACTTGGGTGGGGAAACACCGTGCTGCCCTGGGCAGACTCAGAGCGGCAGCGACAGCAGTAACTTTACACACAAGATTATTCTAATTTAAATCAAACTATTTTACCTATGTGTAACAATTTATAACATATTCTCATTTCTCTGTTGTTTGCTGGCAAAGGTGATGGTCTAAATACTTGTGTTACATCATGTAGACAATTGTCCTTCATCTAACATACGCTCTGAACAACCCTAACTTAAGTTCAACCCTTTTAATCATTTTTCTCTTAATGCTATTGTCAAGCAATAGCTCTTTTATCCACATTTTGTCTTCCATCTTAATCATTGCTTCAGACTACACTATTTGCATTAAATCTAAGGCACTGTGGAACCCTGCTGACTATTAAAGAGTTTGAAACTGAAGCAGAACATTTATGTTGTTAGTCAGGACTTGTTTTATTAGGGCCTGGCAGCCTGATTTACATTGAAACTAAGCAGAAAATACACTTTGCCGACAGACAGAAGAAAGGCATAGTGTATTGGAACACTTTAATTAAAAGAAATTTATGTAAGAAATATATAAATCACATTCTGTGGATCTTGTGTTTATATATTACATATGAACTAGACCTACAACAACTACATTTTGACTTGAGTTGAAGTTTAAAGTTAACTGTTGCAACATGAATTGAAAAAGTGATTAAGTTTAATTGAAAATGATATGCTGGAATAAAGATGGAATTTTCCCAACAGCCTAAGGGAATTATGTCTGACTCCCATTAGGCACTTTTGAAAACCTCATCCTGAGTTCAGATGTCTCAAATACAGTGAGTGAAATTCTAGTCCCATGGAAATCAATGGCAAATCTCCCACTGACTTCAGGAGGTCCAGGATTTCACCCTTGCGCATCTGATGAAGTTCTGTACTGAGGTGTCTCTGTTTTTGGCTGCCAAATTATATGACCTTAAATACCTTATACTAAAGAGGGTTCTCACTGCTGGGAAGAAATGACAAAAGTAAGAAAAATGCTAGTAGGAGTCCATTAATGGCTAGCAAGATTGCATATTTCCCCACTTCTTGATTGGTACAGAAGATGCAGTGTTATGGATAATTGGTAGTTTGGAATATAGATTTGCAGAAGGTTTTCAGTGGTAGTGAAAATTTCACATCTTTATCTTGTACTGCTGTATATATGATGTCTTATACAAGGTTTATCCTGTATATCAATTGTAATCATATTGTATTTTTAGAAACCAAGAGGTTGTAGCTTTACACTCCACTATGAAAAAATGATTACTTTTCTGCCATGTCTGATATTTTCCAAAAATTAAATAGTTGGAATGTAAGGAAATTTGGACAATGGATGGGGTGAGTATGTGGCAAGGAAAGGTGGCTATTGAGAAATCTCTCACACACACTTTAATGCACATGCACACATGTGTAGTTCCACTTCAATAAGCTTTGCAATATATACATATGGGACAGGGCTAGGTTGGTAAAGAAGGCAGGCCCGGGAACTCAGGGAGGAGCTTGAGAACATTTTCTCTAAGCAGAACATTTCCCTACCTCTGTGGAATAAAATCCTTATTATAACAATAATACTTTAACTCACCTTGTGGAGCTTCAGTCAACGTGAAGGGGAGAGGGCAGAGCATGGATTGTGAGCTTGGTGGGCTTGGTGTGTTTAGTGGGCATCTTGGTTCCCTCTAGATACCCACTTGCCACTCATTTTCTTAGCACATTTTCCTGCTAGCAATGCACCTTCATCCTCCTTGTAGATGGTGCTACTGCATCCAAAACACAATGCAAAGTCACAGAATTTCTCCATTATATTGCCCAATGTTTTGTCCATGCATTTTTACACAGGAGGAAAACATACAGGTCCTTTTTTCCTCAATACAAATTATATTACATGATTGTAATAGACAGAATCTTCTAAAAAACAATGAGGAGTCCAGTGGCAGCTTAAAGACTAACAAATTTATTTGTGCATAAGCTTTCATGGGTAAAAAAAACCCCACTTCTTTAGATGCATGGAGTGAAAATTACAGATATAGGCATAAATATACTGACACATGAAGAGAAGGGGAGTTACCTTACAAGTGGAGAAGCAATGTGGACAGGGCCAGTTCATTCAGGGTGACTTCAGTCCACTTCCAATAATTGAGGAGGAGGTGTCAATACCAAGAGAGGGAAAATTGCTTTTGTAATGAACCAGCCACTCCCAGTCTCTATTCAAGCCCAAATTAATGGTGTTAAATTTGCAAATGAATTGTAGCTCTGCAGCTTCTCTTTGAAGTCTGTTTTTGAAGTTTTTATCATTAAGTATGGCTACTTTTAAATCTATTATAGAATGTCCAGGGAGATTGATGTGTTCTCCTACTGGCTTTTGTATGTTACCATTTCTGGTGTCTGATTTGTGTCCATTTATTCTTTTATGTAGAGACTGTCCAGTTTGGCCAATGTACATGGCAGAGGGGCATTGCTGGCACATAATGGCATATATCACATTAGTAGACGTGCAGGTAAATGAGCCCCTGATGGTGTGGCTCATGTGGTTGGGTCCTCTGATGGTGTCACTAGAGTAGATATGGGGACAGAGTAGGCAATGGGGTTTGTTACAGGGATTGGTTCCTGGATTAGTGTTTCTGTGGTGTGTAGTTGCCGGTGAGTATTTGCTTCAGATTGGGGGGCTGTCTGTAAGCAAGGACTGGCCTGTCTCCCAAGGTCTGTAAGAGTGCAGGATCATTTTCCAGTATTGATTGTAGGAAGTGGATCTCTTGTGTGGGCTGGTCTAGGCCGAGGTTGATGGTGGGGTGCAAATGGCTTATCTTGTTTTTGTAAAGTCCAGCCACGTGGAAGTTTGTGTGGAAGGTTGGTTTTGCATGAGAGTTTCCAGTTTTGAGAGTTCATTCTTGATCTTCTCCTGTCTGCTGTACAGGATGCTGATCAAAGTGGTTCCTCAGTTTCTTTGAGAGTATGTGGCACAATCTCTCACCATAGTCAGTGTAGTATGTCGATTGCAATGGATGTTTTACCTTCAGTCCATTTGGTATGCTGCCCATCTGTTTGCACTTAGAAAGGAAGATGATGTCTATTTGTATCTGCACACGTTTTTTCATGAGGCTGATAGATTTCCACTTCATACGGCTAAATTCAGTGCCTTGCATGGTATCAAGTATCAGGGGGTAGCCATGTTAGTCTGTATTCATAAAAACAACAATAATCTTCTCAGCAACTGACATCATACGCCCTTTCATGAGCCATATTGCACAAGCCCACAGTAGGAAAATATTGCATTCTTAGGAATCAATGATAAGCAGAAGTGACAATTTAAGTTGGTCAACAACAAAATAATCTCATTATCTCCTGATCAGTGTAACCACTGCAGAACAGATTTCTTTTTGCTGTGGTGGTGTTTTGGGTTGTTTGTTTTAAATGAAATAATAGTAATAAAATGACATTAAAGGTAAGAGACACAAACAAACAAAAGCCAGGAAATTCACAGAGATAGATTATCCTTATAACGCCCCAGGGATTTCACATGTTCAGCTCCCATTAGTGTGAATGGGAGTTACAAGTATAAATTCTCCCATGTATAGAAACAAAAATATACCCTTATTTAGGGCTAATAAAGCATTCCTATCTCACTCTCCCTTGTGCCTAGAAATAAATTCAGTCATCCTCACTATCTCTTTCCCCTTTATTTCCCCTCTAGAAATAAACATAGTTTTTTCTACATTGAATTTGATACATAGGGAAGTTTATATAATTTGATCTAAGAAAAATAAATTTAAGGAATTCCTCTAATGAACCATATTGTTGCAATGCAGGGAAGCTGCTATAAAGTAACAAGACTCTGCAAGGATTTTAAAAGAATTTTTTTTTAAGGTGATATTCATCACATTTTTTAAAAAGCATGAATGGTTGCTTCTATGTTTGTAGTTAGGCATATTTCCTACACATAATTTATAGAGACTAACACAAGCCAAGGTTTGTCTATATATACTACAAAAATTTTCTGGACAAGTAATCCATAGATTACCCTGGAAGATATCCTGGGTGTCAAATTATCTACTTGGAGGACAGGGATACAGTGCAGTAAGTGGTTTGTCTACTCTGTGATTTTTAATTGTGTTTTAACATGTTAACTTATGCAGTTGAGTTTTAGCTACACTAGACTTTACAAACATTTGTTCCTCATGTAAAATGACTATTAAAATTCCCAGGATTTCTACACTGGGAAAATGCACTATATTAACTGACACATGTTTTAATTTGCACAGTGTTAAACAGGATTTTTGTTCTTCATGCAAAACAAAAACAGATGTGCTCAAATGTGTTAGCCAGTCCTGGGTTAATATAGTCAGAGAAAGGCTATAGTGCACACAGGCTCAGAAAAAGTGGCCATACATTTATTTATGACAGATGATTGGTGGTAGGAGCAAAGTAACTCAAAAAGTTGGTAGTGCAAGATGAAAAGGTTGTATGATCAGAGCATTTGAGTGCTGATTCACTGATACCCCTTAACAGCTCCTGCTCTCATAGACCTCTGGTAGGATTTAAATTTGGGGCTTTCCTAGAAATTCCAGGAGAGGGCTGAGGCAGGAATACTGCATAGGGGGATTCATTTATACTCTGAAACAGCTTTCCTGAATTTGAACCATCAGCAACTTGTTCAGTTAACTTTTTTAAAGGGTTGAAGTGTACAATATTGAAATTTAACTTTTTCATCTCAGAACTAGTTTCAGTGAGTTATGGTAAATGGTGACATGTTTTTATCATTTTATGTTTGTTTAATATTTTACTGTTTATTTTTACTGCTTATTCTTTGTTGTATGGCCCTTAGAAGTCTCCATGATATATAGTGATGTTCTAAATAAGAATATATATAATAAAAGTGAGTCACTGAAATGCAAAGTTCTGGACTTCTCAGAGTCATATGTGGTGTTATAGGGAGGAGTGGAACCTGCATTAAATTTTTGGCTCTCTTCTTACAAAACCTCCCACTTCATTTTTAAGGAAAACCATATTTACAGCTAACATAGGGAACTTCTAATGGACAATGTATATTCTCTGTCAGAGTAATTTACAAGATGGATGCTGTAGTTACATGAGTCTTGTCAACTGGAAACATTAATCATAATAAATAATAATTTATATTTATGCATTCCTTTTAATGAATGATCCCCAAGTTCAAACTATGATATATAGTCATGAATCACTTCTGCAGCCATTTTGGGGTTGGTATGCAGCAGAACATAGCAATATTATAAAACAGCTTAGAGCAAGGAGATAGGAGTAACCATTTCAATTAACTGTACAGAAGGGAATTAGATAAGTACTATAAGTATTATTTATTTATACTGCAGTAATGACTAGGAGCTCCAGTCATGAACCGTTGTGCTCGGTGCTGTACAGATACAGATCAAAACGCGGTCCCTACCCCAAAAAGCTTACAATCAAAGTAGGTAAAATGTAGTTACCCAAAATGGAATTTAGTTAGTATTTGCATTTACTCATGCAAAAACTGACTTTACCTCTCTGCTTAACATGATTGTTTGGGACCTTGGTTTCACATTTCTGCATAATATGTATATATTGACTGCCCCCAAAGACATGACAAGGCTGAAGACAATATGTATCATCAAAGGTGCTATTTTTAGCCATCTTTTAAACTGTTGTTGACCCTAAAGACAGTCACTATTTGTTTCATTAGCCCCTGGGCTCTTTTTTGTTTTGTTTTTATGAGAGATGGCAAAATCAGAGTTTGCAGTGGGATGGCTTCATGCAAGGAACCTACAGAAATACAGGTTTCCTTAAGTTTTGAAAAAAATATATGCATATTTTTGGTTTTAGCCAGAATCTTCATGCAGGAATACAGGGATGATGCATTAGCTTTTGTCATTTGAAACAGGGGAGTTGGATGCAGACAGACATTCTTGTTATTTTATTTTAATATTACAGGAAGACATTAATTGATCTATCGGCTGTAATTTGGCCATTTGAGGTCTATGGCTCAGGAACCGATAAGTAAACATTTGGTCAGTTAGATTTAGAATTGTTTTCGGTTATATATATGTTGGCAGTTTCAAGACCAGCAGTAAAGTTGTACGTAGTTGTCATTTGGAAATGCTTGCTGAGGATATACTATTTGGAACCAAAGATGAGACTCAGGAGTGGATAACCAAATTGCTGAGTTTGATTTGCATCACCATTGGTTGTCTGTAACCTCTCCAACACTAAAAGAAAAAGTGGTACTTTATCTAGCCCACTCCACCCCCACTAAATTATTGTTCATTAAGGGAATAACAGCTGTTGCAAAAATCTACTCAGCAGCTGGTGAGCTTGTATTAGGTTTTTTTGCAGTTTAACTACATTCAGACAGGGAATAGGAGCTTGGATAATATTTGTAATTCTGATGAAGCACTTAATAGATTTTTTAATAGCCCTTCTTGATGAGGGCCTGGCATATTCTATAGCAGGGCCACATCTGTTGGCATTTTTTTGCCAGACTGGGTGGCTTCCAAGGTCTAACTCAGACTATTTGTCACCATGGTACTAGAGGATGTGAGTATATTGTACCTGAATTATCTCCATCTAGTTAATATTGGCATAATATATGGTTTAGTTTGGATTTTAAGAATAAGTTTGAAGCCTTGATCTAACTGCAAGCAATGTGTGGGAGTAGTGTATAGGAAGGACACAACCACGTAAGGTGTTTTTAGTTATATGCAAAGCAGCTAACGACAAGGAGTATAATAGTGATCTTACACTACGTATTTCAAGAGATCATAATTGGCAGAGAGGATCTTTGTCACAGGGAATAGGCTGATGAGATGGACTGGAATCCCTACTCCCAATAAGAGAATATGGTAATGAGAAGCAGGAGTGGTGGCAGTGCTTTGTACATTCATAGTACATGCACTTACAGCACGATGCACATTTTCAGTACCCAACAAACAGCACGGGGTTTGGTACTGCCACCCTTATGTAACCCATGCTTATGTCATGGTTCCTTTGAAACAGCAGTAGTCAGTTTTGTTTTTTGCCAGAAGAGTCAGTTTTGTTTTTTGCCAGAAGAGTGGCGAAGCTCTCCACTGACTCCAGCTAGTCTGGGATGGGTAGGTAAACAAAGGGCAAAAAGTTCACAAACTCTTGAAGCATGTTTAAAAGGGAAGCTCCAAGAGTGGAGGCCAATTCCACTCCCAAGTATGTCAGAAAAAAGGGCACCAAACTCAGTTAGTTCAGCAAGATCCAGGCGGAGGCATACTGGAGGGGAGGGGAAGATCGCTACCCTGCGGACTGATGCTTAAGGCCTGCTTTTTTACTAACTGCAGGAATATGTTGGAGCCAAACTTAATTAGGGATTCCCTTTTAGGAATTGTTGTTGTTAGATGTTTAAGAATACTGTATTGTGTGTGTTTGAGACATATGTTTTATGTATGTGTAACTTTAGCGCCCTCGTGGCCAAGACGGAGTCTGCTCTGCACGCAGCTCTGGCCAAGAGAAGGCACATGCAGGAATGCAGCAGGAAAAATCCCTTCCACCTCAGGGGCACCTGTTCCAACCCCCCCAGAGTGAACACACACACCCAAAGGAAAAGTACAATGGATATAAGAAAGAGAGATATTTATTTACAGAGGGATGAGAGGAGAAATACAACAAGGGGAAAACAGGGGGAGCAGTAAAACAGAGTTGCATCCAAACCATGGCCCCATGGGCCCAGTGGTAGCACAGTCTGGAAGGGCAGACACTGAGCAATGTGTCTGCACATAGAGTTCAGGAGTCCTGAGCAAAGTTCCAGTCTAGTGGTGAGTCTTGGGTGCTCCTGGTCGTCTTCGGCGTCAGTGAACTTTCCCCCAACAAACCCCTCTGGTGCCCTCTTCTGCTGCTCTCTGCAAAGCTACACAGAGCGACCACCTCCCCACTTAACTAGCTACAACCTCCCTCCTTGTTCCCAGTGCAGAGTCACAAGCCCCAGTACTCACAGCCCCATGCAGCTCTGGGCAGCTGTGATACTAAATCCAGCTCTGGCCTGTCCTTCTCAGGAGATTCCTCCCTGGCACAGGGCTTCTCCTGGCTTCTGTCTTGGGGTGTCCCCGATCGGCCTCTCTGTCCTTCCCAGGCTTCAGGCAAGTTCTCTCTGCTTCTTTTGCAAGGGCCTGCGGGCTGCTCCCTCTCTGTCCCTCCGAGCTCCAGAGCCACCCCCTGAAGTTTCCCTCCTTTTTTCTCATTCTCCCACTTCCCACTAGGAAAAAGATTTAAGGGGCCATGCTCTCTAAACCCCATGTGGGTAGGGTTTTCAACTTACTACTTGCACAAAACTGAACACTCTTACCCCTCCTCCGAGGCCATGCACCACCTCTGAGGCCCAGCCCTTGCTCACTCCATTCCCCCCTCCCCTGGACTCTTGATCTCCCCACCCTCACTTGCTCATTTTCACCAGGCTGATCACTGGGGGATCAGGGCTGGGACAGGGGGTTGGGCATGTGGGGGGCAGTGAAGGCTCCACCTGGGAGTGCGGGCTCTGGGGTGGGCCTCAGGATGAGGAGTTTGGGGTGCAGGAGGGTGCTCCAGGCTGGGACCTAGTGGTTCAAGGGTGGGATGGGGATCGGGGCTAGGGCAAGGGGTTGGGGCAAGGAAACAGGTCAGGGATGCAGGCTTCCTGTGGTGCTTACTTCAGGCAGCTTCCGGAAGTAGCAGCATGTTCCCCCTCCAGCTTCTACGTGGAGGTGCGGCCAGGCCGGTCTGCATGCTGCCCCATCTACAGGTTCCACCCCTGCAGCTCCCATTGGTCGCAGCTCCTGATCAATGCAAGCTGCAAGCTAGTGCTTGGGGAAGGGGCAGTGTGTGGAGGCCCTTAGATGCCTGTAGGAACTGGAGGGGGGGGACATGCCGCTGCTTCCGGGAGCCATGCAGAGCCACGGCAGGCAGGGAGCCTGCCTTAGCTGCACTGTGCTGCTGACCAGACTTTTAACGGGCCTATCAGTGGTGTTGACCAGAGCTGCTAAAGTCCCTTTTCTACCAGGCATTCTGGGTCGGGACTCTTGGGAAACTGCTATAATACATGTTCTGTTCCATTGATTTCAATGGCACTACTTGCAGAGAAAGTTATTACTCAACAGGAATAAAGGTGGCAGAATGGAGACCATAGCAATCACGACTGAGAAAATGATGTCCTACAAATCCTCTCTTCCTAATGAATGAGATATTGTACTCAGATGGTAAAAAAAAATCTCTCAAAGTTCCATTTTATCATTGTACGCTTTGATGCTCTACAAAATGTGTATTGTATACAATAAATTGTTGAACTTTATTTAGACAAGTGAGTCTTTTTTACTTCCAGTGAATGATGTAGTCTGATTCATTTAAAAGTAGCAGGTAATGTTTATACAGTATTTCAATAAAAGTGAGATTGGGCTGGATTTATATGTATAATTTAGAAAATCCTGAGATAATAAGCTTTTTATTGAATTACTTAATCTTTTCCATTGAAAGATTTCTCATTATGGCAGATATATTGAATTGAAAGAGAGATGTAAGACAGATTTTTAATTAATGTTTATTGCATGTGACAATCTGTCTGTTCCAAATGTAAGGTGCCCAATTTATACAAGAATTTTGATAGTCTTGTTCAAGATAGTAAGCAGCACAGACCACAGTTCAAGTGGCTGGGCCTCAATTCTTCTGCAGCAGGAAGCAAGAATAGATGAGACCTGAAGATCCCTACACATACACGCTGCAGACATTAGTACTACTGATGTACTCGTATTAGAGTAGCACTAATAATGTGTTTGGCACTGTGTAAGCATAGAATAAGACATCATAGCAATGGTTAGGGGACTGGTGATGGGAAATAGAGCCTTTTATCTGTCCAGTTTGAGTCTTGCTTGGTCTGAAGAGAATGAATGGATGGGTTTCTGTGACCTGTGTCAAGGGAGCTGTTGATCTCTTCCCATTTCCTAGTATACACAAAGCCACCACTCCGGTTGGGACTCCAATAGGCACTCTTATAAATGAGGCCATGACTGCACAAGTATAGAAAGTAGACCAGTGGTTCTCAACCTGTTTACCATTGTAGGCCGCATATGCAGCTCTCTATGTGCTAGGTGGACCGCATCCACACAATATATATACTACCTGTACAGATACACAAAAAAGGTTTGGTGTTTGTTAAATGACAGCAATATGATTCAAACTCATTTAGTACCTTTAATTTCAACACTGGCAAATGTCTACCAAGAGCATTTGCAATTCGCAAAATAAATCAAAACATTAACTGTTAAAATTAAGTAAATTACTGTAAGGGTAGCACAGCATAGTGTATTGCCACCCTCACTTCTGCGTTGCTGCTGGCAGTGCAGCTGGGCTGAGAGCCTGGAGAGAGCAGCTGCAGAGCCTGCCTACAAGGATTGGGAGCCCTGTCCACTGCAAGGTGCCCCCTCAGCCAGGGGCTGTTCCGCCTGCACCCAACCCCCCATCCAGGGACAGTCTCTCGGTATCCAGCCCGCTTAGCCTCTTCTTAGACTGCCGTCCTAGCCAGGGAATGCCCCACTATCACTCACTCACCTCGGGACTGTCCCCCCCTGCATCCAGACCCTCCCCCAACACTGGGCTGGCACATGTGCCTGCCCTGCAGAGACAGGATGCCCTTTCCAGGGCAGAATGCCTCCCCTCAGGACTGCCCCCCCAGCATCCAGTCCCCCCATCTAGGAACTGCCCCCCAGCAACTGCCCCCAATCATCCCCCCCAAAGGACTGCCCCTAGCACTCAACCTCCCCTCCCCTGCCTCCAGGGACTGTGTTCCGGTATCTAACCCCCAATCCAGGGACTGTCCCAGCCACCAGTTCCCCCTACCTAGAGTCTGTCCCCCATGCACCAGCTGCACCCCCTCCCTGCAGCCCTAGCCCCGTGCATCCCCTCCACTTGCCCCACCCCCTGTGCCCCCTTCCCCGTGCCTGCTGGTCTCCTACCTCGGCTGCGCATAGCTAAGCCCTGCAGCCCACCCTTCCCATCTGCCATTGTGGTCCTAGTGCCACTCCACCCAGGGTCACTGGATCTGCGATCCTGCAAGGGGGAGGCACTGAGCATCCTGGCCTCCTGCCAGTGCTGCTGGGCCTGATTCTGCCAAGGGGAATGGTAGGGGGAGAGGGTCTGATGCTTGGCCTGATCCAGTGCCACCCCATTTTTGCATCCCCACCCACCCCCTGTCAGCTCTGCACCTAGTGCAGGTGCCCCCCCCACACTCCACCCTAGTTACGTCCCTGAGGATGTCTCATGAGCTGCAGCTATGTGCTGATTGGGCTGCAAATGGGCCACGAGTTGAGAACCACTGAACTAGACTATCCTTAGGAACATGGTCAAGGCACATAAGAGGTGTTGTGTGGGAACTCTGATTTGCTGTTCCTTCTCTGTGAATAGATGATATCATTCTATTAGGTTGCCTTCTATATTCATTCAAAAAGAGAAGAGAAAAGCAGAAGAAGAAACAGATTCAGTATATATATTTTTTTACTTTCACTGCTGGGAAGCAGCAAAACATTCAGGGGTCTTGTGAATTCTTGAAGCTATTGTCCTTTATCTAGTATCTATGTGCACTGTGTAAAAAGGCTTATTTTATGAGTTTTGTGAGAAACTTTTATCTTGATTTGCCATTAAAATCTTTTGAGTGGAACAGAGGGGATGTGTTCTCAGTGATGTTCTTTATAATTGATGTTTATCCTCCCTAATATAGAACCTTGGTATGGTAGAATTAGTTCTGATAAAATGAATACCCACCCTGAACAAAATCATTATTAAAGTTTAGAAGAGTTAATTGTACTTCCAGGCCTGCCTAGGGGGCTGGAAGTGAAATATTAAAATACGAGTGTATAGCATAGTATTTCTGACATGGTTTCAAAAAAGAAGTAATGGAAATCCTTTGACTTCCTGAACTCATGAGATTTCCAGTCTGATTTGTTGATCAGAGAAGTATGTTCAAGTAAACTGAAGGTTGCTACTAAATGGTAATTTTTAATCATGTCAAATTAGTCTGAGTAGTTTATTTTGTAGAAAACCACTGACAGATTTGACGAAAGCTTCAGGACCAGGGAATATAGTAGTAGGTCTACAATGTACACTGTGGAAGTGTATTCCTTAAAAACACTGTTCTAAAACATTTCTGGCTGTTCCAATGACTGTTCTGGAGTATTATTTTGAATGAATGTAGGTGATTTTAATGTACAATTCAGCTTGTGCAGATATAGAATTATAAAGCATTCAGAGTATTCCTAAATAGTAAGCCTGTATAAGACTAAGGGCTGGAAATGTCTTTTGTTGTGCACTGTTATTGCACCCAACAGACCGATTGGTGGTGATTGGAGGTGGATTCCATTGCACAATATAAAGACTACCTTCCTAAGAAAAATATTTATAGGAGGCAAAAACTCTAAACGGTGAGAAAAAAGTGAATCAGAACTATACTGTTATTCAAACAGAGCCTGGCATTACTGCTTTCTCCTTTATCTGAAACATTAATACAAACTCTTGGCAAAGTTTATGTATGCTACTTAAATTCACATCCTATCTAGGGCCTGGTCTACACTGGGCAGGGGGGTGTCTTCAGCTACAGGAATACCGTAGCTGAAATCGAAGTATCTTATTCCGACTTACCTCCCATCCTCACGGTTCGGGATCGATGTCCGCAGCTCTCCCATCAACTCCGCTACCGCCATTCACTCCAGTGGAGTTCCGAAGTCAACGGGGAGCGCGTTCGGGGATCGATACATCGCATTTAGATGAGACGCAATATATCGATCCCGATAAATCGATTGCTACCCGCCGACACGGCGGGTAGTCTGAACGTACCCTAAGATAGTGGAGACTAGTTACTCTCCTTCCTAACAAAATGCAACTTGAATAGATCTAAAACACTGAGGACCCCACTGGAATTTCTTTCTTGTCCCTTCCCCCACTCCACATACATGCACACCAAATGCAACACTAAGATTGAATCAACCATACCAAACTAAATTTCCTTTGGAGTTTTCAGTCTGTATTTGGTTTTTGTTTTAAAAAAAAAACGTTAATCCAGACCTGAGCTGGATTAAAGATGGAACGTTGCCTTAAACGTAACAAGTAAACTCAGGACAAACACATGTTTGGACAATCCCATCTGTGAATCCTGCGCTCAGTAAGCCCATCCAAGGCACATACATAAACTCTTTGTACTTACATCCATCTGTTAAGATGGCATGCTGTCCAGTCACCACTTGTCAAACCCAGTCACTATAGCATAGGTGCCAGTCAATCATGGATTGAGGAAACAGCCTATAGAACACTCTGAGTGCTACTATTTTGGGGGGGATTTCTTCCTCATTGCAACCACTGCTGTACTGGCATCAGATGTCGCTATATTTGCTAATACCTATGACTTAAAAATAAATACATACCTGAAGAGTGGATGAAAGTGAGACAATCCAAATAATGTGGATTGTATATAAATGTGGTTTCAGTATCTCCCGGCACTGTGTGTAAAGAAAATCTAGTGGCAGATACTGCCACTAGTATGCTGACAGAACCCATAGAGTACTGAACAAGTTGTCAGGTGTCAGAATTTGGGATCATGACAAATGATGGGAAGTTCATAGGCATGAAAGGGGAAAAAATCTTAATAGGCAACATTTTTTCTTAGCATGCTTAGTTAGTGTCAAATGGTTGGTGTGAGACACCTTCCCAACTTTGGTTTGCTGGAAGTAATTTGGAGAAACTCCTGATTAGAACATTCTTCCTATTAATATATTGATGGTAATAGAAATACCGTTGCTTCTTACATAGCCTAAGTATACCATACAAAACGTGTTATCTAGTCAAATTTTTAAATCTTGGTGATGGATACAAATTGTTAAATACTATCTCTAACCATTGAAAAAACACGTGTAACGCTGCTTTGATGACTAATCTGGTTTCTGATTGTCTAAAACAAAGGATAAATTTGGTCTTGGCAGCTACAAAAAGGGGTTGGGGTCTGTGTCAGTAAAAGTGAACACCAATATTTTAGTACCTTATTTGATATCTCTCATTCATTCTATTTTATATCTGTGTAATGGCACCAATGCCAATGGAATGTATGTGTAATAGTCATGGAATCACTGATATTAGAAATGGAAAAGACCTGCTGGGTCATTTTGTCCACCCTTCTGCCAGTGTGCACTTCTACCCCAGAGTGTATTCATTGCATTTCTAAAGCCATGTACTGTAAGTAGTGAAATCCCTGAATACATAGCATGAGTCCACTTCGCTGCAGTAATTTCCTTCTGCTTTTAAACGTATCATGCTCTTTTGGATTAGGTCAGAGATTAAAGCCTCTCTGAAAGAAATCCATTCTGAGGCAGGAGTTTTACTACTAAATGCACCACTGCACTCATGGGCAAGGTACATATGTTTTATGTTCAACATTACTATATCAGTGCTTTTACTGAGAGGTTTGGGATTTCTTTTGTGTCTTCCTAGTTCATTTTCACTGCCGGCAACAAAGGAAACTTTATAGAACTCATTGAAACATCTTTCTGTAGAAAGATGTGAAAGCAATGCACCATATGTTAAAACCTTTTAATGTGTATGTTTTAAATGTATATAACGTTTGCTAAAGATTACTGTCAGAGTTCCAGGGCTAGCTGCACCTCTGTCTCCTTTCTAGTCTCTCTTAGTGCTCTCCTTCAAACATTAGGTCTTGTGCCCTGACCTATCTGAGGGTGGAAAGTCACAATTCTCCCTGTTAGACCAGGATCTGCATGCAACAGCTTGTCTATGCTAGCTTATTACTGTGCAGGTCTGACTGGACACCTGTGTTTCTTCCCTTCGGGAGTCATCACAGACTCCTGAAGGGAAGAAACACAGGTGTTCAGTACATAGTGATATAGTGAACAGCAGCCTTCTTAACACAATCGAGTTTATTAGCAAACAGAACAAAGTATTAAAGAAAACTATTTTAAAACAACAAACAGCTGACACTCATCTAAACTCATTTAATCTTGTGGTTCATTACGAGCTCATCTAGATGGGCTTCCCTTTGAGTTGCAGGAACAGAAAAGACCCAATTTACTTTCTTTACCCAATTACTACATATCTCAATGGATTTTCTTACAGAGCCTACATGTGAAGTCTTCTTTTAGCCAGAGACTTTTTTTCCCCCCAGGTAGCCAGCCAGAACATCTCAGATAATGTCCCTATGATGGGTGCTTCACTGTTTGGCAATTAAACCTAATCACCCTTAATGGCCTGTATGACACTCCGGGGTGCAATCCAGACCAGTGAGGGGCTGTCTCACACCTGTCCTGCAACCTGGGGTGCCTCAAAATGCTTTGCTGATGAGTCCAACCTGTGCAGCCCAGGTTCCTCACAAACAACCAAACAGCATGGAGGTTACACCCTGAGGCCTGGTCTACACTACGAGTTTATTTTGAATTTAGCAGCATCAAAACAAATTAATGCTGCACCCATCCACACAACAAAGCCCTTTATTTTGATATAAAAGGCTCTTAATATCAATATGTGTACTCCTCCCTGACGAGGAGAGTAGCGCTGAAATCGGTATTGCCATTTCAGATTAGGGTTAGTGTGACCACAACTTGACGGTATTGGCCTCCGGGAGCTATCCCACAGTGCTCCATTGTGAGCGCTCTGGAGAGCAATCTGAACTCAGATGCACTGGCCAGGTAGACAGGAAAAGCCCTGCAAACTTTTGAATTTCATTTCCTGTTTGCCCAGAATGGAGCGCTGATCAGCACAGATGACCATGCAGTCCCAGAATCAAAAAAGAGCTCCGGGCATGGACCGTACAGGAGATACTGAATCTGATCTCAGTATGGGGAGATGAATATGTTCTATCAGAACTCCGTTCCAATAGACGAAATGCCAAAACATTTGAAAATATCTCCAAGGCTATAATGGACAGAGGCCACAACAGGGACTCGACAGAGTGCTGCGTGAAACTTAAGGAGCTGAGACAAGTGTACCAGAAAGCCAAAGAATGAAATGGATGTTTACGGAGGGAGGGGCGACTGACGACTGTAGCTATCCCATAGTTCCCACACTCTCTGAAAAGAATTTGAATTCTTGGCTGAGCTCCCAAAGCCTGAAGGGTCAAAAACATTGTTGCGGGTGGTTCAGGGTGTATGTCGTCAGCTGCCCCCCACCATGAAAGCAAAGGTAAAATAATTGTTTCTCACCTTTTTTCAATGTCACCGTTTGTCTACAGGATGCTGCTGGCAGACACGGTGCTGCAGCACTACACAGCAGCATCCCCTTCCCTTCCCTTCCCTTGCGGACGGAAGACGGTGCAGTATGACTGATATCCATCATCATCGTCCCATGAGTGCTCCTGGCTGGCCTCGATGAGGTCGGACGGGGCGCCTGGGCAAAAATGGGAATGACTCCTGGTCATTTTCTTATGTTTCGTCTCCTGGAGATTCACTCCTGCCTGGAATATCATAGCAGCTGGAGGCTGCCCTCCCCTCCCCCCTTTTATCTCTGCTTGCAGAGGCAATAAAGTCAGTGTTTCTTATTCATGCCTTCTTTATTACTTCATCACACAAATGGGGGGATAACTGCCATGGTAGCCCTGGAGGGATGGTGGAGGAGGGAAGCAACGGGTGGCGTTGTTGCAGGGGCACCCTCTAGAATGGCATGCAGCTCATCTCATCTGCGTTATGTCTGGGGCTCTGACCTGGAGCGGCTGTTTGCCTCTCTGGTTCTTTAATAGGCTTGGCTGGTATTCTAGGCAGGACTGACTCTCCCTTTAGACAAAACTTAAAGAAAAGAATGACCTGGGCAGTCATTCCCATTTTTGTCCATGCGCCCCTGGCCAACCTCACCGAGGCCAGCCAGGAGCACCCATGACAGCAGCAGACAGTACAGAATGATTGGTAACTGTCATTGTCAACTTGCAAGGCAGCAGACGGTATAGTAGAGCTGGTAACCGTCTTTGCTAACTTGCAAAAGGCAAGGGAATGCTGCTGTGTAGGGCTGCAGTACTGCGTCTGTTAACAATATCCAGTAGACTTATGGGGACAGTGAAAAAAGGCGGAATGGGCTCCATGGTTGCCATGCTATGGCATCTGCCAGGGCAATCCAGGGAAAAGGGTGTGAAATGATTGTCTGCCGTTGCTTTCACGGAGGAAGGATTGTCTGACGACATTTACCCGAATCACCCACAACACTGTTTTTGCCCCATCATGCATTGGTATCTCAACCCAGAATTCCAATAGGTGAGGGAGACTGCAGGAACTAAGGGATAGCTATGGGAGAGCTACCCATAGTGCAACGCTCTGGAAATCGATGCTAGGCTCGATACATGGACGCACACCACCAAATTAATATGCTTAGTGTGGCCGCGGGCACTCGACTTTATACAATCTGTTTCCAAAAACCGGTTTCTGTAAAATCAGAATAATCCCATAGTGTAGACATACCCTTAGTGTCTGTGTATAGTCACAGCCCTGGTCCAGCATCTGTGACCCCAGCAGCCTGTTAGCAAACACCAACCACACTCTAGCTTCCAGCAGCCTTGGTTACTACTTGCAAGGTGACCCCAATGTACTCTCAGTCCTGGATTTTCCCTCCAAACATACCTTTTACACTGTCTAGCTCTCTCCTGAACAATCCAGCTATATTAGGTCCATTGCCCCTCTTAGGGGATCAATATACAAAAGTCTGCTACCGTAAATGGATTTACCCACACTGCTCACAACACTGGATTACTTTTGATCCAAGAATAAAACTAGTATAAGGCACTAGAAGTCAGAAATGGTCACACGAAAACGAAAGATGAAATGGGTCCTAGTACTAAACTTAACAAACTAGACTTGGTTCAAGGTGAAATTCTTACCACAGGTTCCCAGTAACACTGCTTAACCAGTTTCAGGTCAAGATCTGCTCCAAAGTCCATAGGCTGTTTCTTTTGTTTTCTTAGGTGAACAAGAGATGGCTAGGGAGAGATAACTTGAGGTGGTTTTGCCCCTCACTTTTATAGTTCAGTCACCCTTTGAAATGTATTTTCTTGAGAGTTACCCTGAGATAAATTTCCTTTCAGCTGTGAAAATTGAGACATGGGGTCTCATTGTGAAAGAGGTTCCATCCTGTTTGCTAAAATGCAGATTTGCCTTGTTTCCCTCTTGCTGTTTCAAGGACCTTGTTTATTATTTATATGTAAATGAGGTAAACACACATTTCTTTGTTTAAGTTCTGCTTGACCAGTCCTGCCTAATCGGGGCTATGTGGGTTTGAAGTGTGCTACCAACAAAATTCAGGGGAATTCATAACTTTATATATATGTTGCATTTCTCCATATTATTGCCTGGTGAATTATTAGTTTTCAAAATATATCTGACAAGGCATATTTTGTACAAAGATTATTACAATAGTGTGAATATAGAATCATAGAACTGGAAGGGACCTCAAGAGGTCATCTAGTCAATCCCCTGCACTCAAGGCAGGACTACGTATTATCTAGACCACCCTGACAGGTGTTTGTCCAACCTGCTCTTACAAATCCCCAATGATGGAGATTCCACAACCTTTGCTGCAGTTTAAGCCCATTGCTGCTTGTCCTGTCCTCAGAGGTTAAGAAGAACAATTTTTCTCCCTCCTCTTTGTAGCAACCTTTTACGTACTTGAAAACTGTTATCATGTCCCCTCTCAGTCTTCTCTTCGCCAGACTAAACAAACCCATTTTTTTCAATCTTCCCTCAGGTCATGTTTTCTAATCATTTTTGTTGGTCTTCTCTGGACTTTCTCCAATTTGTCCACATCTTTCCTGAAATGCGGCACCCAGAACTGGACACAGTACTCCAGCTGAGGCCTAATCAGCACAGAGTAGAGTGGAAAAATTACTTCTTGTGTCTTGCTTACAATATTCCTGCTAATCCATCCCAGAATGATGTTTGCTTTTTTTGCCACAGCATTACACTGTTGACTCATATTTAGCTTGTGATCCACTATGACCCCCAGATCCCTTTCTACAGTACTTCTTCCTAGGCAGTCATTTCCCATATTGTGTGTGTGCAACTGATTGTTCCTTCCTAAGTGAAGTACTTTGCATTTGTCCTTATTGAATTTTATACTATTTACTTTGGATCATTTCTCCAGTTTGTCCAGATCATTTAAAATTTTAATCCCATCCTCCAAAGCACTTGCAACCCCTCTCAGCCTGGTATCATCTGCAAAGTTTATAAGTGTACTTTATGCCATTATCTAAATCATTGATGAAGATATTGAATAGAACCAGACCCAGAACCGATCCCTGTGGGACTCCACTCATTATGCCCTTCCAGCATGACTGTGAACCACTGATAACTACTCTCTGAGAATGATTTTCCAACCAGTTATACACCCACCTTATTGTAGCTCCATCTAGGTTACATTTCCCTAGTTTGTTTATGAGAAGGTCCACAGGGCTTGTTACCCTGTCAAAGAAAGCTATCAGGTTGGTTTGACACGATTTGTTCTTTACAAATCCATGCTGATTGTTGTTTATCACCTTATTATCTTCTAAGTGTTTGTAGATTGATAGCTTAATTATTTGCTTCATTGTCTTTCCAGGTACAGAAGTTAAGCTGACTGGTCTATAGGGGTGCATTTGGTCACAGCTTTCAATCACTGGCCTTTTGATAGAGGGGGGACCGCGCTGAAATTGTCTTGTCCCCCTGACATTCCTACACACCACCTCAAAAATCCTATAAAACAGTTTGGAGTCCTAGTCCATATTTACCAACGAGGGCCCTCCTCCCCCATCCATTATATTTATCTTCAGGTTTGGTAGTGTTTTCATTAGTTATATCATGTATAGTAAAGCTTCACATTAAAGTGCACAAATATCAGAGGAAAATTGGAGTTACCAAGCTGGCTCCAACCAGTGGTCTATCTCAGGTCCATTGAACAGGTTTTCTGATTAAATAATAGCCCAAATCCTGCTTTCCATCTGTATTTCATAATTAGGCAAAACGCCTATTGACTACAATGGCATTGATGGAAGTTTATCTAATAATTAAAATACCAGACAGAAAATAAAAATATCACTTAGAATGTTATTCCATGAAATGTTAAAATATTTATCTTTAATAGTCACTCTTAAAATCATTGTTGCCTTAGCTAACTAAAATGTGTCATGTCAGTGTTTGCAGTATTCCCTATATTATTAAAGGCAAAATTGTGGGATCCAGAGTTGCCCTACTTTGTGTTCAGGCTTGTATACGTTCAGATAATTTTGAATAACATTAGATTAAAAAAGTTTATTATTTTACTGAGATATTTCCTTTTCACTTGCTCTGGCTTGAAGGTGTAGTTAGAAATAGTAGGGCTCTCCTCCTAAAACTCCAGGTCAATAACAAAGTATTCTCAGCTAAAAAAAAAAGTACCAAAAGGATAAAAATATATCAAAGATATGGACAGAAGAGAAAACTGAGATGAGTATAAACTTAAAACACTAGTTCCATCGGTCATAAATATGGAAGACAGGACATGTCTATTTAAAGTTTTTTAGTTTATGGATCAAAATTCAGTGTCACTCATTTTTTCATGAATGAGTGCTACTAAATAACTACAGATTTCAGAGTGGGAGCTGTGTTAGTCTGTATCAGCAAAAACAATGAGGAGTCCCTGTGGCACCTTAGAGACTAACAAATTTATCTGGGCATAAACTTTCATGGCCTAGAGCCCACTTCATCAGATTTCTACAGCATTTCTTAACATATGCTTTCAGAGTGAGCTTATCTGAAACATTAAACAGCCAAACAAAAAGTATTTTTCAGTTGCAATATAACTTAGGGCATGATCCTGCAACCTGCTGAGCAATTCCTGGGAGTGCTGAGCACTCTGTTTATCTTGAATTAAGTGCGATTTTAGTGAGCTTGCAGGATGGAGCCTTAACTCATCATCTGGCACAGACAGAAGAGGAAAGATTATAGCGTTCTTTTGTAGAAAAGTTTTCTCCTTGCTTAATCATTCTCTTCTCTATTCCCCTTTCTTATTCTTCTCAGAATTTTTTTTTCCAGAAGATTCTTTGTGATCTCACAGCTATACTACCTTTGGCATTACCATATATATGTGAAAATCTGTCTGCCTCATTAAATCCCTAATGCAGTGTGTTGTATATGTACCATATTATTACTGGTGACATCAGGTTATCTTGCTCAATAATTGTAAAGTTACTTGTAAATATGTTGTTTCTTCCCCTCCAGGCTGAATTAAGACAAGTGCACATGAAAAAGAGATTCTTGTGTTTTTGTTTTATTTTAATTGGCTGAACTTGATACTCATGATAACGAAAGACTTGCAGTACTAGCTACCTTTAGGCTTAGTGTGGACTGGTGCTGTGCAGTCTTTTTCTACAGATCTAAGGTACCACACCTGAATGCTGACTAGCTTCATTCCTCTTATTTCTGTCCTTGAATCGCTCTTCAGCAAAGACTAGAAATCATGTCAAATCATACTAACCTGTAATATGTGTTATTGATATGTATATAGTACCCAATACTTGACAACATTTGGAAGATATAAGGAGAGAAATAAGGATGCTTCTTTTTACCTCTGTTGATATACATGGAAATATATATAAGAGCTTTTTTGCAGGGATGTAGTGGGAATAGTGAAAATGTTGCTAAAGTACTTGTTCTAACCATGGCTTCTAACTTGTTGGGATCCCCATGGTTCTATTCTGTTATCCCTTCTGTTCGGTATATATGTAGAGTGTTGTTGCTGAGGGAGAAAATGAGATGATACAGTATGCAGTGCCAGGAATATGTGGATGGCACTTGGTTGTACAGCTTCTTATGTTGAATCTGGCTTCTCTAGTCTTCTCTGTTAACAGTGTGTAACAGAGAACATATGAATGGCCATATGGGGTCAGACCCAAGGTCCATCTAGCCCAGTATCCAGTCTTCCGATGCCCCAAAGGGAATGAACAAAACGGGTGATCATCATGTGATATATTCCCTATCACTCATTCTCAGCCTCTGGCAAACAGAGGCTAGGGACACCATAGATAGGGTTCTGTTTATGCCAGGTAAGATAGAAGCCATTCTGCTGTGTAGGGAGAAATGGAGAAGTCTTGCTCCATCATTTGTTGTATCTGCATTCTCTGAGGTGCCCCAGTTAATCAAAATTCTTAACTTTAAGTGCGGGAGTAGTTCCGCTGATGCTTACATGGTTTTCTAGATCATGGCCATAGTTGCAGCAATTTGTCATGCCTATTGTCATCTAGGTTTCCCCAGGAAGCAGTGGCCCTTCCACTCAGATGCAGACTTTGCTACACGAGCTGGTCAGAAAATTTTGACATTTCATGAAAAATGGTGATAAGAGTTCTGTGGGGAAAAAAATACCAAAAAATTCTTACCAATTTTTTAAGCAACAGTGCTTGCCTCAGTGATCCGTGCATTTGTCACCATCAAGATCGACTATGAAATTGTGCTGTAGTTGGTGTTAAAAAGAACTCAGAAGATGATCCTTGAAAGAGGACTTAGATTCTTCAGATGATGCAGAGTGCAGCAGTTCTGCTGAATGTTGGGTTGGGTTTATATGAGTATTTTTCACTAGTGCTCCATGCCATGCTTAGTTTGTACCTGGTTGAAAGCACTTGCAGGTACCCAGAAAATAAAATTTCCACAGCTCAAGCTGGGTCTTGGAGGGGCACACATTTCAGCCCTGCCTGAGGGGTGGACAGGGTGTGTGTGTGGAATTTTTTCTGATTGGCTATTTTCACCAATTCACTCCCCTCAGGAGCCAAACTCGTTTCACAGGAGGGGAGGAAGGAGCCCCAACAGTTGCTGGAGGAGCAGAGGTGATGCACGGGTGGGGGCTGGAGCAGGGTCAAAAGAGATGTGGGGTCAGAATTTATAGGGGGCCTGGGTCAGAACTGATGTCGAGCCGGGGAGCAGAACAGATGTGGGGGTAAAATTGATAGGGGGTGGCTGGACAGCAGGTGTGATATTGCTCTCATTTCTGCAGAAAATGATAGGGCCCTCCCATTTCTTTCAGACAACTTTAAGTGCTGGCTCTATGATCTTCTCAATCTTCCTGTTCACTTCCATATGCAATTTAAAAAGTGTTGGTTGCAAACTATTTAGAATCCCTAATGGTCTAGGATCCAAATTTGTGAGAAATTCCCTACCATCCTGTGTCCCGCTGCAGAAGTTAAGATCTGATGTGTTTCTCCTCCTGACTGGATCTGGAACTTAATTGTTTAAGACCAGTGATAAGTCATTCTCGGTTGAGAGTAATCAATAGGAGGATAGGAGCAGATGTGGCCTAGCCAAAGCTATACATGTAGAGGGCTCATGAGAGCAGAGATAGCCCATAACAGAGTGAGTGTGAGAGAGCATAGCAACTGAGTTAGTTGCCAAGGTAAGGAGAGTTTAACTGTAGGGAGAGGGGTCCGAAGGATTTAACAATTAGAAAGGCTCCAAATTCCCAAGAAAAGTAACTGATGGAATAAAGAGATCCCAATACATTTCACAAACATCTGAACTTAGGCTGAATAAAAAAGCAGATCGAACACCAGTATCAGAGGGGGGCTACCCAATTTATTGCACTGAGTGCAATGTGTATGATTACCTGCCTCACAGGCAGATGGCGTATGTGTGCATGCAATTCAAAGCCCTCAAAGACAGAATATGGGCTTTGAAGGCAAAGGGAGACAGAGAGCACATAGAGCAGTCCCACATCTTGTCCAACAGCCCTGTACTATTAAGGAGGATGAAAGTCTGGGGCTGGAGACCATGAAGCTGGAGTGGAGGGAAATGATCCCATAGTTGGGAAGCATCTTCTAGATAATGTCATGATATCCTCACAATGAGGATATCCCTGTTGGGGAGAGGGCGGGGGGAGATGGGATTCTAATTATTAGGAAGACACAGGCAATAGCAGTGGAGGAGTCAATTTTTAGAAATACAGATAGTTGAGTTTGTGATGATCAGGAGAACCACATGGTAAATTGCTTGCCAGGTAAGAAGGTAGCAGAACTGCCCTGTTCTGTACACTTCCCCGTGAGGCCCTAGTATGGGCCATGGTCAGAGGTCAGACGGTCAGAGAGAGGATACTGGGCTAGATGGACCTGGTCATACTCAGTATGGGAATTCTTATGTTCTTATGAGGCATATTTGTTTATGCAGCACAGCGATGGCAGGACTACAGTTCATGAATTTAAACTGATAGCCTCAAAGTGACTATTTTATGTCATGAAATTTTAAATGTGTTATTAAATTGCCCAGATGCTATGATGGTAGTTCATAAAAATACCAGAATAAAAACAGAACTGCCCTTCCTAAATGAAGATAGTTGATATCAGACAAAGACGAGACCACACATTCGTTTTTACCCATGACTTAAATTGTAACTAAATCTAGGTTGCAACAGAGGAAGGCTAGTACATTCAAAAACAATGGCAAATGTAAGCGATAACTTCTAGCATGTTGTGAGACTTCAGTTGTATTGTTAACCACTTCAGTATTACATAGAATACCAGGTAAAATACACTTCCAGAGCTGACCAAAGTACCTTGTAAGTGCCACTTTGAAACATTAGAGAGACATAGTGGATGAGATAATATCTTTTATTGGACCAACTTCTGTTGGTGAGAGAGACAACATTAGTTGGTCCAATAAAAGATATTATCTCACCCACATTTTCTGTCTAGTATCCTGGGACCAAAGTGCAGCTACAACAACAGTACATACAACTTTGAAACACTGGCGTTCCTGTGCTACCATTATGGTGGCATTTAAAGAAACTCTTCTAACTCTTCTTAGCTGTGGTGGCACTATGTGTAGAAAGGGTGACCACTGAAAATTTATATTGCATCCATGTGTTCATTATCTGTGCTAGCTAAAAAGGGATGGGTCAACTAGAGAAAATAAACTGACCTCATTCAGACCCTTTCTGAAATTAACTAGACAAAATAAGAACTGATCTGATTTAGATCTTTTCTGAGGTTGAAAAAAGCTTGACTATCTTTGCTTTCCTATTGCTTTTCATTCTCCTAAATCCCTTCAGGCTCAGTCAGGACTAGAAGCAGAAGTGCCAAAGCATCGCATTAGAGGCTAGGGTTTTTTTAGATATTTTCGGTGTCACCCGAGGCTGGAGGTAGTTTTGTAGACCCGACTGGTCTGGATGACATTTGGATACACATCCAAACTTTTGGTTGCTAATGAATCCTGGGAGCCTTTTGTAGTTTTCACATGGCTACTAACTATACAGCCTAAATCCACAGATTTTTATACTTCCATATGTGATCTAAAATGGGCTGAGGCTGCATCTTAAATAAGGAGATTGATTTCCCCCGCCCCCTTTTTTTAAATACAGTTCACAGGTAATTTGCTTTCTGTTACATGTGTGCAAACACGCTGTGTAAAACATCCAGTATGATGAATGATAGAATACAGCATATTGTTCACTTGGATCAGCCTTGTGAATAACCATACTGTTCTCTTTCCTGCAGAATACTCACAAGACTGCTCTGTGGTCAGCTATATGGATTGGAAGGGCAGGAAGTTTGCTGTTTTAGGTTGTTCATCTCAGAGGAGGTGTTACACTGGAATACAAAACAGAGATTTTTTCATATTTTTTTTTAAATTGTTGGGTGTTTTTTTACAGTGTTTTGGTGCAATAAGCAAAGAAAAACTGCTGTATTTGCAGTGAATTCAGTCATTCATGACGGTAGTTTTGATTCCTGTCCTAAAAATGATCTATACGCGTTGTGATTTTTCTCCGGAAGGTTATTGTCAGGGCCCTGAATTTGGGTGCAAAAACAGACTAGGAAAAATACACTGAAATGACATGATATGACCTGTAAAAGCAGCAAAGAATCCTGTGGCACCTTATAGACTAACAGACGTTTTGGAGCATGAGCTTTCGTGGGTGAATACCCACTTCCTCAGATGCATCTGAGGAAGTGGGTATTCACCCACGAAAGCTCATGCTCCAAAACGTCTGTTAGTCTATAAGGTGCCACAGGATTCTTTGCTGCTTTTACAGATCCAGACTAACACGGCTACCCTCTGATACATGATATGACCTGAGGTTATTAGCCTCTTATTATGGAGAGCCTCTTATTATGGCTGAGATAAAGAACCATAGCATTCCTTTGTTTGACTGCATGAGAACAGATTATTACATTCCTTTGTTTTAGGTTACAATTGATATGAAGCAAAACTCTTTTTCCTTTATAACAGTTTGCCTTATGGGTATATTTTGCATCAGAATAGGAGCTGCTGTATCCATTATTAATTATTATTATTGTTGCTTATTATTTGTATTATGGTAGTGCCTAGCAGTTCTAGTCCTGGATCAGGGGGATCCTGTTATGCAAGGTGTTGTACAAAAGGCTGGTTGGTTGATTCTTAAGGAGGCAAGGACCAGATGTGGGCTAAAGTGGCTGAAAGACATTCAAAACCTATCTTTGAAACAGCCCTTAACCTTTTACAGTGCAGTGTGAAGGGAGATGTATTTGCACAGATTTCAAAGCTGTTTCTGAAGAACTGCTGCTGCTTGGTTTTACTGTATTTGGGGTGATTTGCAACCTTTGCCTGGCACTGAGGAAAATATTAGTAGGTGAGAGTGAGTCCACTCATGCTTGGGGCTGGGAGGGAATGGCTCATGAGGACTTCCTGCTTGAGGCACTAGATCATCCACATCTCCTTTCACAACACTGAAAGTCCATTTCCTGGAAATATTGTCACAGGAAAAGAGTAACCCAGGATGGTTAAAGACACGTTTCCTATCATGTAATAAGCATTTTTCTGCTTTATTGTAGATAACAGCTGCTGGAGGGCATCTGAAATTTACCATCTCCTATGAGCTCACAGGGCAGGAAGAAGCTGTTCAAACAATACTGGAGTCTGATATCATCATAGAGGTAAAGTATTTCCATTTCCAGCAACAGACTTTTGTCCATCTCTTCTGTGAACACTGAAGGCTAATAGCATTCAAAAGTGAGCAGGCGAAAGTGACATGTAAAGGTGAGTCTGCAGCCAATTTACAGCGATAAATAAGGATCAGAGCTTAATGACCTAAAACTAGGTAGGCAAGACTAAGTACTTAGAAAATATTGTAGACGACATTTGTAATAATGAGCAAGACAAATGAAGAAATAAAACATTTTTTGATTCAAATAACATTTGCAGACACTTTAAACCAGTATAACACTCTGAACATCTGGGCTATATAGTATCATGTATACTGTGCTTCAGTGGGTTATCTGGATTTTCTCATACCTATGCAAAGCCAGGCCACTGGGTTCCAATTGGGTTACCTGGATTTTGCATGCACTGACTTTCTGCAACATAGTTCATATCAGGAACATTGGAAAATCCAGTGCATTCCTGATATAGACTGTTCTTATAAAATATGTTTTACAGTTCTTCTTTATACCAAATATCTACAATGATACAGCATCTTTTCTACCCTTTTTAATATTTAATTATATCCCTAACACATTGATCTCTCTAGGGAGCTGGCTTAAGAATCAGCACTTCAAAGGAGGGCATTCACCTGCAGCCATTTGAAGAACACACTGAAGAAGTTGTGCTGAAACCGGACTTATTTACTGTGCACGGCACTGACTCTCCAGTCAGCAAAAGGGAATTCATGACTGTGCTGGCAAATATAAAGAGGTTCCTCATAAGAGCCACATTCAGCTATGGGATCGCTGCCATCTACAGGTAGATGTGGGAACTGCATTTATGACAATGTTCTGCAGGCCCTCTGATGAATGCTTTTATTTTCTCTTTGTGCAGGGCTGAGGTTGGTGTAATTTAGAAGGATGCTTATTGTTATTTTTCCTCAATTAAATCTTTAACGTTTATTTAAGTCTTAACATTTTCAAATAGTCTGCATTTTTCCCATTCTGACTCTATTTTTTGGCTTCTACTGTCAAACCCACAACAAAGTGAAATCATGTGGACTATTAGAGAGAATCACAATTCTATAAATATATCTATTTTGAAGCACTGAAATTCCCTTGTATATGATAAGTGATTCTGACAGCTCATAGTGCTGAGATGCCTTGGATATGAGAGGAAGATCTTAATTTTTGTTTCCTCATTTAAAGAATAGACTATGCCAGGATGTTCAGACCATGCATCAGAGAGGTGTCTTTTAGCACTCAACATGAATAAAAACCAAATTGATAAAATGTAGCTAGAGGGATTTTTAAAAAAAAATTGGCATTGTATCTACAACTAGGTAATCTCAAACCTTTCCCCCTGATTTATGTCAGATTATTCTACTGTCTGGTCTTCTTAAAATCAATGGTTTCATTTGAAGTCTTCTGAACTCTTTCTATAAAATGAATGATGTGTGCACTGAGGAACTTTATATGAGCTGGCACAGCAGCAATCCCATCTAGATGGCTGCAGTGTGCAGTCTACAATACCTATAAAATTCTGTGTTTCAATCTATAAATCTAGCATTGGATTTGAAATTTCTGTTAGTGCATTAGTGGACACTGCAGGTGGGCCACAAGTCAGCCTGGTTCCTGGTACTGTAGATTTATCCTTTGTTATTATACTATTGCTCAGGGACTTGAATCATGTTTGTAAAACTTGGTACTGGAATTAATTCCAATTTATGTTGCATTGTGGTTTTCCACTCATGGAGTATAATATCTGAAGTGTAGATTAACCCACAGACCAGTCACTTCAGTGATCTAAACCAACTGGAGGTAGAGGAAGCTGACTGCACTCCTGTGATTATTTGCCTTGAAAGAAATATTATATAGAAGAGGAGAGTAATCGAAATCTCTGTGTTGCCCTGTTCCACTAGAACACATTCCTAGATATAGTACATGGAAGCATCTGCTAACATTTCCAATACTTTCTAATTTCACACTTTTGCTTAGGGAGCTCAAAACATAATCATTTTAAGTGATATCCAGCTGAAACATGGCAAATAATTTGAAAGCAAATAAATACCGATTTTGCAACTGTGCAGAGTATCTTAAATCACTAAAGCCATTTTTAAATTCCAAGTCGGTTAAACAAAGATTCCAACCTGTAGATGTTGAAATGCAGGTCATGGCAAGCATACATCTTGCTGACATCAACTTTTGTACAGATGTCCAGGGATATTTGTCCCTGTAACATTTGCTTCTTTAATGTCTTCCTTCCCTTTCTCCTACTTTGTTACTTAAGACACTTTTCTGTGTCTTGCTCCTTTAAACTTGAGAACAAGTTAAGCTGCAAAATTTGGTTCTAGATCTAAATTTTCTTCAACTTAGTGTTTGGATCTGGCATTTTAGTTTGACCCATTGTGGAGGAGAGAGCATGCCACCAGGTTTAGCTCCAGATCCAAACTTCAGCAAAGGTCAGGGGATTTCAAATCTGAGTATCTTGGCATGGGCAGGTCTCTATTTAAAACTTTCTCCTACAAACTCCCAAGTACTGTCTAGAGTCCTGCCTGCCAAGTACCAAGTTTCCACTCCCCTTTTGATTCCCTAGTCATCTTCTTGACAGAGAACTCCTTTTAGTATTTAAAGCTAATATGCTGATTCATAAACTGTGTCATGCAGATTAAATATGTTAGCTAAACATTGTGAAAAGATGCATAGACCCCAAGACTCTCAGAAACATGGTAGTATTTTTCTTATAAGCACTTTTTCTCAAAAGCAGATCTCAAAGCACTTTGTAAAAGAAGGCAAATATTATTTTCCCCATCTGTAAAATGGGGCCCACTGTTGAAAGGACTTACCAGGGCATTCCAGAGGCTGCTGGCAGAGCCCAAGACTCCTGATTCCCCGTACAGTGCACTATCCACTAGGTCACACTGCCTCCCCTTTAAAGGAAGCCCCTTTGTTGCTGAGATGGTGCAAAGCATTTTGGGGGCACTCGAAAGTTTCATGGAAAAAGGAACCACTCTGCTGAGAAGTATCCTTAGGGAAGCTCACCAGGAGAACATATGGGTGGGTCAGAATAAAAATCCCTAATAAGTGCTCTGCATGTTTGTGGCAGTCTCCTTCCGGTTGCAATGGGATTATGGTTGGAAATGCAGGTCCCATAAAAGCTATGATAAAAAAGTAGCTGTTAGTCATTTAGAAGAGTGTTCTCTCTTTTTTTATTGTCTTTGGCTGAAAATTGACTTTGAGTGACTCTCAGTCCATATCTCTCACCATCTCTGGGGATGTTCTGCCTGCATTCACCACAGACATACTACTCCTAATCAGTGCTGATGGTACAGCCTCCCTTTCACACACAGCAGTGGCTGGTAAATCTCTGATCCATCCATTAGTATTGTTTAAAGTAGCTTTTTGTGTTTGTTTATAATACCATCAGTATCATGCAAAGCCTTTCAAACTCTGAAGATAGTAAACCATAATAACCAAAGAGCAAGTTGAGTGCCATCAGGGTGCTCAGTACTGTACAATACAGAGGAAGACATGGTGTGAAACCCATGCTCTCACTGAAGTCTATGGGAGATTTGCTACAATTTCACCCAGGACCTCTGTAATTAAGTTGATCTTTTGCTGTCCATTACATCACACATGTATGGCCAATTTCCAGTGAGTGCCTAGGTCTGACTGTGTTATTTTCTGTTAGATTCCATTTCATTCTAATAAAATACTGTAGGCTCTGGGGCTATGTGGTAATACTCTTTACTATCTTGCAAAATACCTGATTCAGTTCTCAATTGGCTGAACACTCAATAATAATCTTGCACATTAAAATAAATGTATAATATTCTGTTCTCTCCATAAAAGATTTGGTTAAACATCAACTTTATTTCCCATTTCCTTGGCCCTACAAGGCTTGGGAAAAATCTTGAAGAGTCTGTATGCTTTGTGTCACTCAGCAGTGACTCTTCTGGCTGTTTAAAAACTAGTGTTGATGGGTTCTGAAGGAAGTCAGACTTCCCCAGAAAGCTCAGATAGCCCCAAGACTAGGAGTGTGAAAAAAGAAAGTGTATGTGTGAAAATGTTCCTTGGGGGTGTGACCGAGATGCAGAAGTCCCCTCCATCTGGTAATCATTTGAGGGTTATTAGGTTTCTCCAGTGGGTAAGTTCTACCTCAAAACAGCAGCAGAAATTCAGTAGCTTTAATACCCTATTCTTTTAAATAGAGCAAATATTCAAACTTCCAATGACATCACATCTGCAAGGATTTTCAAGGGTGATTTGATAGTTTGTGTTTGAGAATCTCTCCACAGAGAGAATAAATGAGTTGCACAAAGTCAGACAGAACTGAGAATTGAACCCAGGTGTTATGAGTCCCAGTCAGCCTGAGCCTTAACCAGAAGATCATCCCTACTCCCCTCTATTTTTTATCCTGACAGAAGGATAAAAAAAAAAGCCAAAAAAAATTCAGTATTATAATAATTTGAGGATACTTCCAATTAACGTGTAATAACTAATGTACCCTTGACTAAGCAACAGCATTTGATCTTGAATGTCTTGTGGATTATTTTAAAGCTAGGGATGCAGTTATTACTCTATCTCATGATTAGGAAGTGTCCTCAAATTAACATCTAAATAAAAGCCCATTTAGAGAGGATAAAAACATGAGGAGAAGAGTGAAATGCAGCAGAGGGTTTGAAAGTAATTGTTGCTTTTCTGCCTAAATGGGGAGACTCTGTTAGAGCTGGTGGAATCTTTCAAAGTGATCAAAGTTTTAAGTGCATCTGCTGTAGTTAGGCAGAACTGAAAAGCTCTGCTGCGTCATGTTACTTAATCCAGTATTGTTTAGACTCTGTTCCAAGGAAGCCTGTAGTAATAACACTGATTCTTCACTGTTAATATTTGCCATTTCAGATAATGTAAATGTGGTGAAGCCTGAGATGGGCACTGGAGAGCAGTTCTAGAAACCCTGACCAAGACAATGTATTACTTTCAATCTGAAATAGACTCCTCACTAAAATAGAGGGGAAAAGGATGGGAAAGGCAAAGCAGTGGGGTCCCCTAAAGTATACATAATTAGCTAAAAGACAAATAAACAATGCTCAGGTCAGTACCTCATGTTCCTTATGCAGCTGATGTGATTCAGATGCTTGCCATAGCAGGCAGTAAACTATGCTGATACTGTCTGAAATGTCTCCTTCCTTTTTAATCTTATTTGTATTTAGAAGTCAGCAGTTGCCTGCTGACAGTAACAGTCAGCTTAAATATTTGGTCTAGATGGTGAATCTCAGATTGTTCATGTATCTCCAGGATCCAGTGCTCTATTACTGCCAGCATTATGTATTTTAATGAATGTAGAATGGCACTGAGGAATAGAAATTACAACAATGAAGTGGAAAAAATGCACTGTAGCTTTCTTCAATGAGTAACTATTTAACACTAAAAACTGTTAAACACATTAAAATCCCATTTAGCAAACAGCAGAACCTAATGAAAACTGGAAGTATTCAGTGAATACAAGTATGGAATAATATTAGGTGAAATGTTTCTGTGCAATGGTTTCTCATTGTTCTAAATTATATTACACAGAGCTGGGAGCAGACCAGCTGTAGTCAATAGGCAAATGAGATTCAACATTTCACTGGCAATTTTTGTTTTGTTTATAGGGCTTTAAATCAAAGAATTTAGATTGATTCTGTGCCTTTTTCTAGCTTTTCAGTCATGTTTCTTTAATATCTGAAGGGCTAGGGATTGTTCATGCAAAGTAGATGTAATTGCACAACTGATTTGTAGCAAGGAGCAGGGTGGAATAATGAAGGAGAGAGGGAGGTTGCTGGAGACTCAGGTGTGAACTCAGCTCACCCTCTCTGGGTTTAATTTTATTGCAGGGTTCTAGGTTTTGTCTGAATTGACCCCACTTTGGCATATGTCTCTAGGAGGGGGTGCAGGCTTTAAGGTGGGGCTGGAGATGAGGGATTAGGAGTGCAAGATGGTGCTCCAGGCTGGGACTGAGGGGGATCAGGGCTGGGGCAAGGGGTTGGGGCATGGAAGGGGGTCATAAGTTCAAGTTCCAGGTGGCACTTACCTTAAGCAACTCCCAGAAGCAGTGGCATGTCCCTGCTCCAGCTCCTGCACGGCCAGGTGGCTCTGCATGTTGTCCTGTTTGCAGGCGCTGTCCTGCAGCTCTGATTGGCTGCAATTCCTGGCCAATAGGAGCTGTGGGGCAGCGCTTGGGGAAGGGGCAGTGTGCAGAGCCCCCTGGCTGCTTCTACATGTAGGAGCCAGAGCAGGGACATGCTGCTGCTTCTGGGTGCCGTGCAGAGTGGGGAAAATCTCTGACCCCACTTCCCGGTCAGAGCTCGAGGGCCGGATTAAAACATCTGGAGGGCTAGATGCGGCCCCCAGGCTGTAGTTTGCCCACACCTGTTTTAGTAGCTAATCCCCCTTCCTTTCTTTTCATCTGTTCCCCTCTTTCTCTCTGGGAGCAATCCATATATGCCTGGTTGGGGAAATAGATTTTTTTTTCCTGTAGAAAATTTTGACTGTGTGTGCGCATTTTTTTAAATCAACATTTTTTTTTCTGTTTTTGGCAACCAAAACACCAAACTTTTTTGTTTGAAAACCAAACAATTTTCAGTTTTTCAGTGAACATTGATTTTTTTTCACAAAAATTACCATTTTGTCAAAAAAACCTATTTGCCTTTGAAAATGCAGTGCAGTGGAAAGTTTGCAACCACCACTAGTAACAAAGGCCTCCTTTATGGGTGCAAAGTGAAAATAGGTCAGCTGCACCTCACTAATTCAAATGGAGTACCTCTGAGCCATAGGTGTAGTTTGACTTCTATGTTTGTGGGGAGGAAGCAGATCCAGTTAGGCCAATGGGGCCACAGGTATGAGTGTGTGTAGGGGGATATTCTGTGCCTGCCTCAGGCTGCAGTTGTCAGGGGCAGCAGCCTCCTGTCCCCTTCCCATCTCAGACTATGCCTATGCTCTGAGCCCTGGCTGAGAATCAACCTCAGAAATCCAAGCCTGCTATCTGCCAGAAGAGTATCTCTGAAACAGGGTGCAGCAGGGACGCATGGTCCCTTCCAGGACTCACCAAAAAATTTGCATAGTCTGTCTCAGTGTACAAGGAGATGGAGTCACTTACAACTCAAATTAGTATTAAAATAGCTGTCAGCTGTAATGATGTACTTTCTTGATTTGCTGATTTATACGTTTTTGAGTGAAAGTTTTTTAAATAATAAAAATAATACTTAAAGTTTTGCCAAATCATTTATGGAGAGCACAGAATATTGGAGTATTTTCTCTGACTGGGTAAAATGATGATTATTTGGCTCCTTAATTTTTACAAAGGAATAGGAAGAAAGTTCCTAGTGAGGGGTTTTAGAGCTAGTTGCCACTGAGATAAATATCAGCCATATCATTGAGATGCCAAAACAATTCCAAGAGAGGTGGACTTAACATTTCCTTTCAGTTTTATGCTGCAAGATTATGGAAACAATCAAAACTTCCTGTGTGTATCTCTTCTCTTTTTGTGGCATTTGGAGAACTGTAACTAATGACTCTTTCTCATGTACAAGATATAGAATTCTTCCTGCACAGAGCTGATAAGTTGAAATCTTTTTCAAAAGGGCAAATCTGCAGAAGAAAAATGTCCTATAATCAAAGCTCAGTAATGTAATGTTTTAAGCAGGAAAAAGTGATTTCACAGTGTAAAATTCTTTGCTACTTCATTTACGACAAGCAGGCTATTTATATGTACCTCTGTAATGGAAGCTAAAGCATGTAACTTGCATGCCAAGAATAGCCTTCCTCCTACAGATACAGTATTGTGAGTTTTCAAGTGTGTGCTGACCATATTCTTCTTCACATGATGAACAGAAATAGCTACAAGCTTGCAGACATTAGGCTAGGAAATAGAGACAGTGGATAAATATGAATGCCTTCCTATATTTAAGCAAATAAATGAGAAAAGCACACTGAGTCTCCCCTTTTAGTTGCATCCAAGTGTACTGATGTGCCTTCTATATTTGGTTTGTGAGTTAACTATTTTATTTTTGTTAATCTAAACTCAGGTTGAGTGGGGTTAGCCTTGAAGCTGCTGATCGTTATTCAACTGGTAGGAAGGTGGCTGCTGCTGTGGAGGTTTGTCAGTGTCCTCCAGGGTATGGTGGTACTTCCTGTGAAGTGAGTATCCATGTGGAGCTGAGAGATATATCTCAGTACAAATCACTTGTGCTAATGCCGCAGTCTATTGGAGCTGCCTGTTGATGCAACATACCAACTGAACCATCCCATTTAGTAGATTCACTTTCGCTTGGATTTTGGATCGAATGGGCAATTGCTGCTTGAAATTTCAAGTTGCAGTCTTGTGGTGGTGGTGGTGGTTGTTATTCGAATATTACAATTTTCAAAGTTCCCTAAGTATTTACAAAACATAACTTTTGGTTCCCAAGTGCCTCTTCTGTAAATCTAGTTTGGTCCCTTGTGTAGTTACCCTAATTCAAAAGCAATAGACTCATTATATTTGATAGTATTCCAAAGATGACATTTTAGACCCTAACAATGATTTCCAAATTATGGAGTGGAAAAGTATTTCTCTAGAAAATTTTCTTGTGCTCTTCAGATCATTTGTTTTGCAACTGCAAGATTTAGAGACATTACACGTGTATGTAAGATATTGCTTGGCAATGATCTTATAATTTGTGAGCCTGAGCTGGTATCAACTATTATCAGACTTTGGCCATGTCTGGATTACAGATGTCTGATAGCATAGCTATGTCAGTGAAGGAGATGAAGAAGTGTGATCACTGACCGACATAGCTGTGCCAGTAAAAGCCCTAAAGTAGATACGGTTATACAGCAAAACACATTCTTTCCCCACTATAGCTTGTTTCCATCTGTGGGGCCAGAATTACCTATTCCAGCAAAAGGACAGTTTTGCTGGTATATGCTGCATCCATCCTAGGAACACCTTGCTGGTACAGTGTACCAGTATAGCTATACTGGCAAAGCACTTGTACTATAGACTTGGCTGCAGTGTAGTCATGGTCTGAGTGTAGCTGAAATCCCACTTTTGTTTCCGCTGGCTCTTTGCATGAGAACTGTTCAGGTTTTTCCTTTTGTTCAGTCTTGTTGAAGGTTAGAGGAGTAACATACACATGCTCTCAGAACATGCCTATTTTCATACAAGCTCGCTAATGCACACTTAATGCATGCACAAACATGCACTTATGCTTAACTAAGAAAGGCATGGCTTGAGGTAGATTGGAGCGCAAAAGTCTTCAAAAGCTGTGCCTCAAAGGAAATGGTTTCAAACACCAAGATGCTCTGCTTCACAAAACTACAAACAATATGCCATTTACACAGACACTCTAGGCATTTGCTTGTCTACTCTCTTTTTCTTTAAATAACCCCATGCTTATATATGATATTTAGGGCTTTGAGTCTTGTTTCATGCCAAATGCTTTTGCTTTTTGCTGCGACTAGTAATACTAATCTAGAAAGAAGACCTAAAGGAATTCACAGAAGCTCATATCACTTCCAAAATGATATAGATAGGAACAAAATCAAAGGAGACCATTGCTTAGCTAGATAGATGCAGCTTTTACAGCCTGTCTCCAGTACGTACAATTACTTGGGGAAGCACAATTGGCTGAAACACCGTTATTCTGGACACTCATGCTTCTGACTCCGCCATTACTCTTTTTAATTCAGACCTTAACTTTGATTTCAAGGCCAGAAATTTTAGAGGCCTCTTGACTGCAGTTGTATCTAATTCTGCCTACTGCCAACTTTGGAACACTGGCAGAGCTCCTACTTACCCTGACTGTGCTGAAACTCTGACTCATGCTTTAACCACGTCTCATCTTCCTAGTCCTAAATCCCTATCTTCTGATCTCCACGGTGTCCCAGCCAGACCATTCTCTTGCTCCAGAAAGTCAAACTATATTACCCTCATATTCTGTCTCCACATCAAGTTCATAGTTATTGCTCGTTTGCAACACTCCTTATGGATTTAACATACATAAAGGCCTAGATTCTACAATTGACAGTACATGTGCAAACGGCTGCACTGTCACAGAGCCCTAGCGGAATCCATGGGGCTCTGCGTGGGTTCAGCAGTCTGCTGTGTTCTTTCAATTACACAATTGGAGCCTTTTTGCTGAGCAAATAATGTGCTGTGGAAAATTCTGTTTGACAAGTTTAGCCTTTATTCCTGCTGACAGAATGCCAGTGAGCAGATCATGATTTCCTTATATTTATTTATTGAATTGACTGTTGTAGCACTCCCTACTAGAGATTCAAAGTCTGAGCTGTGTGCTGGCTAATTGAGATTGGTCAGAAAAATCACAAGGTATTGTTTCTGGTCCCTGACTGCATGACTATTACTCTTATAATCAGGAGACATGAGAAGGAGCTGGTGGGGCTTTGAATCTCCCAGGGAGTATAGCAGTTGAGAGAGTGCAGTTAAACAGGATTTTAAGGAACTTTAACCTCTTTCTTTCTCTGCAACATTGGGCCTTGCCCAAAGCTTTGTTTCTTCAGAACTGAGGCTACTGTAGATTTACTAATATGGTGCAGATTTTAAATTTAACTTTCTCTCATCCTGTTTATACAAGGCAATTGCATGTGCGTGTACAATACAACTGATAAATAGGAACTACAGCAATATAAATAATCACAAGAAGAAAAATAGTTCTGAAAAGTGAGGTCAGACTCTTGTCTAGATCATTTAGTTGCACCCATGCTAATGCTCTAGTGAGGTGTTCGGGGAATCCAGTTTCCTTGCTATTCTGAAAAGTATCCAATCCCATATTGAAGATGTCACCACCAGGGAGAATACTCAAGTGCATGAGCTTAAAATCACTTTCTACAAGAATTTGGGCAAGGAAAATTGTTCAGTTAAATGTTCATGGCAAGAAGCATGGGCACAAGTGGATCAATTTTTAAAAATCCAAAAATGTTCATGCTTGTGATAATCACGTAGTTCTGCCCATGTCACCGCTCTGACCTTATATCCATCTGTTTCCTTGCGTACTCACTCCTCCCCATGACCTTGGCTTCTTGCTGACTTCTCTGCGAATCTTCCACTGTGGGGAGTCAGTGTCTCACTTACGTTGCCATGATTATGTGGGATTCAGTGCCCATCCTCTGAAACAAAGTAATTTCCTCTCTTTAAATCTCATCCCATAAACTCTTTCCATCTCTTTGGTGCAGTTTCTTCAATTTATGCTTTGAATCTCATCTTGGATGTCCCACCACCAAACCAGGCTGGGATTAGGCATCCACATCCCTTGAATGTCTGAAAATGTCAACCTTAAATAGTATAACATGGTCCTTCAGACTAGATTAAGTTTCTCAGACAAATTAAAAACTGTATATGCAGTTTATAAAAGAGGGAAATATTAGAACATAGAAGGTGGCTGCTCAGGAACCTATTGATGTGTCTTGCACAGCAGGAGAAAAAAAACTTTTTGTTTGTTAAGGCTTTTTGTTCTTAATTTGACATCTACAGTTTATCTTGATTAAGAATGCCTAGCCAAAAACAAAACAGCAACAAAAAAACCCATCATCTTTTTCTGGAATATTTCTCAAAGAAAATCTTCCTTTTCTAATTAATCTTCAAAGCTATCTCATGTTATACAGGAACATGACTAAAAACCATAAAAATAAAAAGCAACACCCCTTAAAGGGGAAATGAGATCACTTGTCAACTGTAGGTTGTTTGGAAAACATTTTTTAAAATGTAGGATAATTTTATTATAAATATCTCTGTTTCTGTAAGGCTACTTCCACCTTATATAAGGCTGGCTCTCTCCAAGATCAATATAGTATGTCATGCACCTATTTACAATATGCAAAATCCTTGGATCACATGAAGAACTTTATAGAGGAAGAATAGTTTGTGAAAACTGTAAAGCCATTTTTGAAATATATAGTAAGACAGCTGCCTGACATCTTATTATGAATAAGTGAAACTGCTGAATTTTTGCTGATGAATCAGTTGTAAGATATCACCTTTGCCAAGAAAAATCTAGTCATGCATTTATTGGATCTAAATTTAGAGTAAATAATTTCAGACGTGAAACTATTATACATGCATGAAGAAACAAAATTTGCAGATAAAGGAGCATGGTTTGTTTTCAACCTATGTTGTAATTTGATGCAGTCTCCTGTTAGACTTGGAACAAAAAAAATTGAAGGATATCTTAGTTGTACATTGTTTGCAGTTAAGCTTCTCAAGAAAAGTCCTTGCTTTTTTCTCTCTCTCTTTCAGTGTTTTGTCTTCTGGCTATTTTTCAAACTGTACCTCTTGCTTTGACGCTGTCATATTTCCATTCTTCATTTCTCTGCTTTATTTTACCATTTCAGAAGAAAGATCAAGTTAATGCTTCCTCTAATCTCACACCTACCAATAAAACTAAGGTCAGTGCAAAGCCACAGTGCCAGGAAGAATAGGTTTCCAGAAATATTTCAATATTTTTAGACATTTTGCAAATATATTTTTCGAGCCTGTCTATCAAATTCAAAACTGTTTAAAAAATAAAGTCACACACTAACTGACAAATTTGTTGTCTTTCTTGCAGTCTTGTTGGCCTAGACACAGACGAGTGAACGGCACTGTTTTCGGTGGGATCTGTGAACCATGCACATGCTTTGGTCATGCAGAATTCTGCGATGACATCACAGGAGAATGCATGGTAAGTGCTGCGGCCTATGGGTAACCTGACTGGTGGCACCAATAACTGCTCACTATACCAATACAATTGAATTAACCACCATTGGGACCTCAAGTACTTGAGGAAAAGAAGCAGTGATTTGACAGAAGAGATCTTTATATTGAACTGTTTCTGAATGCCCCTATATCAGGATAAAGTAGCTTCTGCAAATAAAGAAAAAAGAAGAGTTTATTCACTTTAGTCTGAAGTGGTAAAATAGGATCAATAGCATATGATATGGCATGATGGAAGGGAGCAAAATATATCAATAAGCTTTCTAGGCAAGATTTCCCATCATCTCCCATCTCTATCTCCTGCTGTGGGGTTATTCTGTTTATTGTCTGTATAAGGTAACTTTGTAAATTCTGTTATAATATGACAAGAAGGTATTGTTGCTGGCTTCCTCCTCCTAGCTTCAAAGAATGCTTAATAAATCAGGAAACTTTTTTTGTATTTAAAGCATATGGTTTAGAGTAAATAGAAACCATCAATTTTCTTGCAGAATGCATATATTCACTATAGTTCCTGGCTAATTCAGCAATTAGGTCCAAACTATTATCCAGAACAATCTTACCCAATATACAGCTATTTCCACCCTGCTCTGTAGCCTTTTGGAATGGGAGAATTACGCTGAATAGACTGTTCTGGTTAACTCAAGGGCATTTTAGTTTTATATTCTCTGACATGGCATGAAGCTTGAAACAACATTTCTCATTTCATTAGTCTTGCAGAAACACAATTTGAATCGGTGCCAATTTAGTAGGATATCATACTCTCATTATCCCGGAGGATTTCAAGCAGACTCCGTATTGTGCATGTTTCTAAATGTTCCCTTTTCTTTCCTTAAGAAAAAGCTTCTGGGAAAAGTCCAAAATGAAAATTCAGGGTTTTTACAATGTAATTTGGCATTTAGAATTACCGCTGGTCTTCCTGTTTTCCCCCATACAGGATGTTTAATTGCCTTGCAGTATAAAACAAGTTAGCCTTAATTTGTGGATCAGTGGATTTTTCAAATTGCTTTTCCATGAATAGCATTTTAATTATACAGTAAGTCTTAAAGATGTACCTAGGAAAACATAACCCTCCCGACAGTTACATTTTGAATCCTTCACTTTAAATGCAATGAGAAAAAATCATGACTCTGCTGATATGGGTTTGTCTTTCCTTACACAGATAGGGAGAATTTAGTATATTACTGATTATAGCTCCCAGCCACAATCTCTGTAACATCAATATGGGACAGTCAGTTAAAAAGAATGAAAAGGGAAGGCTTGCCAGTGGGTCAGTGTTTAAGGCTCCAGAAGGTAAGTCAGCTGCTCTGAGCTATTTTGCTTAGAAGTGCACGGCTGACTGGATCCACTTGCTCAGCCAAAACAACCCAATAACCTAGGATTTCTCTTCATTTTTCTCTACCAATCATTCACTTACACTCTTTTATGGGGAGTGACGGAGTATTGTGGAGCTTGTGTAGTCCACTGATTTTGATGTTCACCAGTAAATCAGTGGCTGAGATTCGTATGGGTTCCCCATCAGATGTCCCTTGGAACACTACTGTGAGAATAGCACACTAGTGAAAAGGACTTGGAAAATACCCAGTTGAAAAGAATAATAATACCTAATCTACCTACATTATCAAATGTTTATGCTGTGCTCATCACTGTACTATCTGTGCATGTATTGTATCATTCGGTCGAGTGAGAGGGCACAGAAGGGCTTAACAGTCTGTCTGGGGATTTCCTGTGGCTTCCATTAAGTGTACTCAAAGGGCTGGTCTACACTACGGGGGAAAAATCGATCTCAGATACGCAACTTCAGCTTCGTGAATAACGTAGCTGAAGTTGAAGTATCTAAGATCGAATTACTCACCGTCCTCATGGCACGGGATCGATGTCCCCATGTCGACTCCGCAACTCCGTTCAGGTTGGTGGAGTTCCGGAATCTAGATGAGACCCAATATATCGATCCCCGAGCAATCGATTGCTACCTGCCGATATGGCGGATAGTGAAAATGTAGCCTAAGTGAAGTTAGATTGGTTAGTATCCAGGCAGACTGTTAAATGCTGCTGTTCACTTTGGATCCTAAGGCTTTTGAAGTGAAAGAGAGAGAAGTTTGAGTGCTGAAAGAGAGAAATGTTTCACATCAAAGGCATTCTTTCTATTGAGATTTACACAGCCTTTTGGCCTTCTTATTATAATTCCTGGTGTTTTTTCAGTAATACAACAGACAATTTAGGCACCTAATTTACAGATATGATACTTCTTTTTACTCTTCTTAAGCTTTGAAATGTGGTTGAAAAGCAGCTGAAATATGTTTTTGACTCATGATAAAAGCTTAGATCATCTGCTCCAGCATAGGCCTGTATAAAAAGCTCATTTCTAACACACGTCTTGCAATAACCTGCAAAGCCCTTTGATCCCCAGAACAACTATACAGAGAGCTGTGTGCTATATCATTCACATTACCATTGTGATATACATGATAACTGCTTTGGTAAGCAGTGCAAGTTCTAAACATGCAGAAATCCTCTTTTGTAGTGGTACGAGAGCCAGTTACTATGCAGCATTAGGAGACTGGTTAAACCTAGTCCTTGTGAAGAACAAAAGCACTCAGTGGCGTTAATATTCACTGCAGCTTACAATATTTGTAATGGAATATTAAATCCCCACTAGTAAGTTAGGAGAAAATAGGCCCTCTGAGATTTTGTTTTGAATTTATTTGTGTTGGTGATAGTATGGTTACCAGGCTCCTCTGGGAAACTGGCCTTCGTTGTTTCTTCAATCATCTATAAATGGGGCACACACCATGAGGACCATAGCTAGGAATAGGCAAGGACTGGAAGATGGCTGGAAGGATCATGGTGGCCAGAAATATGCTAATTTAATATCTCCTCTCACTATCCTCTGCTAGCTTAAAATAACAATGGGCATGACTCTCTATGACAGAAATCCAGAGGGAGGGCAGCAGTGCACAATTGTTCTGCTCTGGCAGGCTAAAGCGGCCTTAGTTTAAATAAGACATAGGTTCTTAGTATATAGCGGTGTTAGTGTTTATGCATTAGCAAAGTTATCTTGAGGGTTTGGGGTATTATTCTGTACTCTGACAGAAATTTTATTGTGTGAGCTCCAGGACAAACAGTATAATACTTTGAGTGCTATCTGAACCTTAGATATAACATTCCTGGTACCTATTGGCAACATTGTTATACTGTAAGTCATCACCTCATCTGGTCCTGGCCACTTTCCTATTAAATAAAATCCATTTCTTGAACATTACTTATGGCATTCATGTTGACCTTTTTAATTTACTGCATGGTTCTTCAACCTAAGTTTTTTAAAATAGCTATGCACATCTGTAACATCACATATGGCATAGAGTTGCTATATCAATTTACAGTTGTTCTGTCTTTGCATTTCACATTGATTGCAGTATTGTGTAGGATGGAACAGATGCTGGTGAGAAGGATAACTGGTGGATAGGTGTGCTAAAAGGGAAGGCTAAAAGAAAGGAATAGGTACTTGAAAATTAAGTTGCTGAGCTGAAGATGGAACTTCAATACACAGCAGGAAAGGAAAGATTTGTTCAGCATGGGAGGCATTTGTCTTTACAGGTCATTTAGGAAGTCAAGAAATGCCAAGGTAGATGGCATGTTAATTAAATGATACAAGGTAATATATTCATCTGATGTGCCTGCTGGTGGATTCTGGCAAAAATCAAAGAATTTGCAAATTTGTGTATGAATTTGTAAATATTGTGTGTATACATCATTTAATGTGTAGCCCACTGATAGACATTGGTAATAAGGTACTTTTGATGCTGAATGTGTTTGTGTAAAATTCCTTTATTACTACTAAAGCCAGTCACAAACAACTCAGGAATAATAAAACACCAGGTCTTGACAACATTCCCACTGAATTATTAAAAACAGAATGGAATAAGGTAAATCATAATGTTTGCAAATCCCTTTTTGTTGGTTTGGAGATATGAAAAAATTCCAGAAGGATGGAAGGAGATGGTAATATATCTGATTCTGAAAAAGAGATATAAAATGGAATGTGGGAACTATCATTATATATCCCTCCTCCTTACAGCCTATAAAATCATGCCTTTGATACTCTTAGATAGACGTACTTTGTACATTGAGGAGATAGAAGGAAATTATTGTTGTGGATTCTGAAAAAATAGATCCACTGTGGATAAAATATTTTCAGTTCACCAGGTACTTGAGAAAAGATGGGAGTACGATCACAACACACAAATAGTTTTATACACTTTAAGAAAGCATATGAATCCCTAACAAAATCATAAGGGTGGGTTAACTTGCATTTGTGGTTCAAAAAGTAGAGTATGAGTAGGAAGTGAAATCCCATCCCCATTTGACATCAGTACTGGACTAAGGCAGGGAGATGCATTTTTCCTGGTACTCATAAACTCATACTTTAAGGTCAGAAGGGACCATTGTGATCATCTAGTCTGACCTCCTGCACATTGCAGGCCACAGAACCTCACTCACCCTCTCTTGAAATAGACCCCAAATCATTTACTCTAGTTTAAACCAGCAAATGACCCATGCTCCATGCTGAAAAGGAAGGCAAAATACCCCCAAGGTCTCTGCCAATCTGACCTCAGGGAAAATTCCTTCCCAACCCCAAATATGGTGATCAGTTAGACCTTGAGCATATGGGTAAGATCCACTAGCCAGACACCTGGGAAAGAATTCTCTGTAGTAACTAAGAGTCCTTCCCATCTAGTGTCCAATCGCTAGCCAATGGGGATTTTTGCTACTGGCAGTTGTCCATGGGTGACATAAAATTGTAGGCAGTCCCATCCTATCATCCCATCCATAACTTAACAAGATCAGTCTTAAAACAAGATAGGTTTTTTTGCCCCCACTGCTCCCCTTAGAAGGCTGTTCCAGAATTTCACTTCTCTGGTTAGACACCTTCGCCTAATTTCTAGCCTAAACTTGTCGATGGCTAATTTATAGCCACGTGTTCTTGTGTCCACATTGGTGCTTAACTTAAATAACTCCTCTCCCTCGCTAGTATTTATCTCTCTGATATATTTATAGATTCCAGTCATATCTCCCCTCAGCCTTCTTTTGGTTAGGCTAAAGAAGCCAAGCTCTTTGAGTCTCGTCTCATAAGGTAGGTTTTCCATTCTTCGGATCATTCTAGTAGCCCTTCTTTGCACCTGTTCCAGTTTGAATTCATCTTCATCTTAAACATGGGAGACCAGAACTGCACACAGTTGTATTCCAGATGAGGTCTCACCGGTGCCTTGTATCACTAAATCTTAAGGTTAAGATTTTGTCGTGGGCATTTTTAGTAAAAGTCACAGACAGGTCACTGGCAACAAACAGAAGTTCACAGAAGCCTGCAGCCTCTGCCTAACTTTTATTTAAAATACCTGGAGGAGGGGGGGAAGATGAACAATCCTAGCCGTGGCTGCTACTCCAGGGCTGCTGCTCCAGCTGCAGGGGGCTGCTCTGGCCACTGCGGAGTGACCCAGTGCCAGCCACTGCTCCAGCAGTGGGAGCTGCTCCTGCAGCTAGTTCTGAACTGAAGAAGTCACGGAGGTCCATTAAAGTCACAGAATCTGTGACCTCTGTGACCAAATCATATCCTTAATAATGGTATTTACACCTCCCTATCTATACTGGAAGTGCCTTGCCTAAAGTATCCTACGACTGAATTAGCCTTTTTCACAGCTGTGTCAACCAATACACCTGGGTCTTTCTCCTCCTGTGTTGCTTCCAACTGATAGCAAAAATTCTTGTTGTTAGTCGCTAAATGCATGATCTTAAACTTTGCATGATTGCGTTTCATCCCATTTCTATTACTCCAGTTTATAAGGTCATCCAGATCTTCTTGTATGATATTCCAGTCCTCCTCTGTATTGGCAATACCTCCCAACTTTGTGTCATACGCAAATTTTATTACCATAAACTCACTTTTTATGCCAAGGCCAGTAAGAAAAATGTTAACCAATATTGCTCCCAAAACTGATCCCTGAGGAATTCCACTTATAACCTTCCTCCATCATGACAGTTCATCTTTCAGTATGACCCACTGTAGTCTCCCCTTTAACCAGTTCCTTATCCACCTTTCAATTCTCATCTTAATCCCCATCTTCTCAATTTAACTAATTTCCCATGTGAAACTGTATCAAGTTCCTTACTGAAATCCAGGAAGATTTGCATGCATCCGATGAAGTGGGTGTTCACCCATGAAAGCTCATGCTCCTATATGTCTGTTAGTCTATAAGGTGCCACAGGACTCTTTGCTGCTTTTATAGATCTACTGCATTTCCTTTGTCTTAAATGTGCCTATAGGAAAAAGTGATATGATCATTGCAAAAATCTCAGAATGGGGAGAATTGAAATGGCCTACCCCAACATTTTGGATATGCTGATGACTTGGCTATCATAGGAGAGACAGAGGATATGGTTCAAAGGATGACAGGAGATTTGAAGAAAGCAGCAAGAAAAACGGGTCTAAAGATTGATGAAGAAAGAAGCAAATATATGGTTATGAGCTGATGAGAGAAAAAGGGACATGTTTATGTAGCAGTCTATAACCATAGGTATAATCCAGTTAGACAGTTTAAATTACCAATAACAGTATGGTGAGTGAGGAAATTAAGGTATGGTTTCAGAGCAGGAATGCCTGTTACCTTTCTGAGCAAAAAAATTTCAGCTCCAAACTACTACTGAGAGAGACCAAGCTTCAGATATACAAGACCTTGTTTTATGTGGATGTGAAACCTTAACACTGACTAAGAAGGAAGAATGATAGCTAAATACCTTGAAAAATAAAGTGTTGAGATGAGCTTTTGGGCCAATAAAGGAGAATGATGTATGGAGGAGAAGTTCTAATAAGGAACTGTCAAAGGCCTATGGAGAACCAGGTATAGTAAATACCAGCAACTGCAGGGCGCAGATCACCTAGTTAGAATGACAGAAGACAGACCAGCTAATTGTCTCATAGACTCATAGACTCTAAGACTGGAAGGGACCTCGAGAGGTCATCGAGTCCAGTCCCCTGCCCTGATGGCAGGACCAAATACTGTCTAGACCATCCCTAATAGACATTTATCTAACCTACTCTTAAATATCTCCAGAGATGGAGATTCCACAACTTCCCTAGGCAATCTATTCCAGTGTTTAACTACCCTGACAGTTGGGAACTTTTTCCTAATGTCCAACCTAAATCTCCCTTGCTGCAGTTTAAGCCCATTGCTTCTTGTTCTGTCATTGGAGGCTAAGGTGAACAAGTTTTCTCCCTCCTCCTGATGACACCCTTTTAGATATCTGAAAACTGCTATCATGTCCCCTCTCAGTCTTCTCTTTTCCAAACTAAACAAACCCAATTCCTTCAGCCTTCCTTCATAGGTCATGTTCTCAAGACCTTTAATCATTCTTGTTGCTCTTCTCTGGACCCTCTCCAATTTCTCCTCCCAGGACATCCTTGTGGTGTCCAAGGTCATGGTCGATCAAGGAGAAGATGGAGGGACAATAAATATTAAGCAAAATCTAAGATCTCTCAATGTGAATTACTCTCAGTGGGAAAAGTTATGCCCTTGGCAGAAAAAGGTAGGGACAAATTGTGAGTGCAGCCCAGGACCTCCATGATCTATAGAGCCAGGGGTTGAATAAGTCACTCACTAACAAAGGAGCACGCATGGTTGGTTGAGATTCCATGTTTTGGGGGTCAAACATATAAACCCAGTTTCTGCCTTCTAATTAGAAGTAAGACTTGAAGGGAATTTCAAATCTTACTTCTACCTGCAAATCATAACACCGATCCTGTTATATAGTATAAGTAATAAATTACCAGGGGTCAGCTTCTGATCCAAAATAGAATGGATTGCCAACCACAGACCTTGTAACATGAGTGACTGTACTTAGATGTACAACTGATACAGTTATTTGTAAATGACTGGCTGATATATTGTGTGCTGTATATGTGAGATCAGCATCTGAACCCTTTAATTTTTCATCAAGAGTATAAGAGTAAGGCTACAATAATAAACCTTTTCACATTGCTAAGTGCATCAGGCCCTCTTTAAAATATGCCAGTTCTAAACAAAAAACAAGGAGATATAAATACTCTTTTCATTTTGCTAAGAAAATCTCTCCAGAAAGAACATGAAAATAAATGTGTCTTTGAACCACTGATTGTAAGAGTTAAGTTCCCTACTAAACAGCAAAACAGTAGAATGTGTACTGTAGGAAACAACCCTGCACTAATGGGAGAATGGATTAGATGACTTTACAAGGTCTTTTCCATTGCTAGATTCTTTGATTTTGAGATTGAATTGACATTCTCTACTTTCCATCTGCTATTCAGGACTGCAAGTACAATACAGGTGGCCCATACTGTGATAGATGTCTTCCTGGTTTCTATGGCGATCCTACTAAAGGGACAAATGAAGACTGCCAGTTGTGTGCCTGCCCATTAACTATACCTTCTAACAAGTAAGATGAACATTTACTGTATAACAATCATTTTTTCATACATTTAATAAATTGTGTTATTGTTGTGTTGAGTGCTCTTGCTCTTTTGGATGAGGATCTCCAAATGCCCCTTATTTAAAGTAAAAACAACTATAATATTGTACAATAATGATCTGAACCATGTAATCTTATAGTGCTGCTACTGACTCATTTGGGCCAACCAATGCTGTAGAATATTGTCTCACAGGAGTTTTATGAACAATAATAAATATCATATGACCTCAGGTAAGTATTAGTCCCACTTTAAAGATGGGAAACGGTGCTATAGAACAGCTGAGTAGCTTTAGTTATTATGCTAGTTAAGGCTGGGGCCACAAGTAAAATCTAAAATTCTTAATTCCCTGTCCTCTGTTCTCACCACTAATCAGAATTCTTTTTTTATTAAAGTCCCCCTTCTCACTCTGCCCTCCCCTACACCTACACGATAGCTATCCATTTAAATAGAAAACTGAAATTACATATTTTGTATGTGTTTTTCTTAGGAGTTGAAGTTGTTTTTTAAACTTTCTGTATACTAGTTGGATAACCAATCTGGTTGAGATTCCTTCTGCCTTTTTCTTTTAAATTGGAATTCAAATAGCTTGTGGTAGCTGCTTATTCATTTACAATCTGATGTACAGAACAGAATTTTCTTAGTTGAATTCAGCCTTGTAACTTGCAAGTTAAGATAATCTAACTCATTTATAAATATTTCTTAGAATACTTACTATGAACTTGTATTGTTAAATGTTGAAAAATATTGGTGAGATTGTTAAATCACAGTTAGCAGCAAAGAACACTATTGTTTTGGTAACTACAAATATTTCTCTGTGATGCTTAAGTACAGGCAATTCAGTAGACTGTGTGCTTTGAAGGACAGTTCACTGGGTTTAGCCAGTGCAATGTCCTGACAGTTCAAAATACCAAAATTCTATTGATACCGTGTAGTCCAGGAAAAGTTCTCCTCGCACACCCTCATATTGGATCTTCTGACTCTTCTATTCTGCTTATCTCACATATGAAGCCATATTTTAAAATAAATACGTGGGTTCAAATTAACTTCTTTAGCATATTCCAACCACAAGCTGATTTTGGCCCTCTTGCAGCAAAGTGTCATTGTTAGTGCCACTAGCATTTTAGGAGCCCAATGTTGAAGATTTTAAGTCAATCTCCAATCTGCTTTAATATTTAGGAGACAAAGATGATTATCATTTCATAAGAACTTTAGGGCTAAATGATTTCTCTATGGGGCAGAGCTCTGCAGGGAACAGGGAGGGAGGGCATCACCTGAACGGCAATCTGCCTGCATAGGTGGCCCAGTTTTTGTTCTATTTACATCCATCTAACTCTGACTTCAATGACTTTGTTCCACATTCACATCTCATTTTAAATCAGATCAAAAGTGTGTGGGGATCCTGGAGAAAAGTGGTGTACAACTTTCCCTCTCAACAGCACTGTCCTAGTGGTGGTGCTGCTCTTCAGTGTACATGTTTCTACACCTACCTGGCCCAATATGATCCCCCTGGAACCACTAGTACTGGCATGTCACCTGGTACTCCCCAGCAGAGCCAGTAGATTGCCTTCGTCTAGCATGGGTGTACTGCAGTGGAAGGGTTTCTTGCACCCTCATCCCGTCTAGCACACATATTTGTGCAGAGCACCTTTTGCTTTTCCTTGGTATTGAACCCTCAAATTGCCCTATGGGCCTCAGTTTCCCATAACTACACAGTTTTGAGCACTCCACAGGCTGATTCTAATAAAGAGATGTCTATATTGCAATCACTGGGTGTAACTGCAGCTTGAGTAGACATACCTGAGCTAGCTTTAATCTAGTTAGCTTGGTTCTCAGAGCAGTGAAGCCAGGACAGCATGCTTTTCAGCATGGGCTATTCAGCCCTGCCTTGGAACCCTGAGTAGTTCCTCGCATGGCTAGCTCTCCCTAACGGGCATGCTGCCACAGCTTCACTGCTCCTGTATGTTGGCTCAAACTGCAGTCACACCCCATGATTGCATTATAGACATACCTGGCTTCATTCATGTTACTTGTACTTGGCTCCCTGCTCATGCTCACATATGATAAGATTGCAGTAGCAGCTGCTGCATAAACAGCATGTGGAGCTCCCCACTATGAGAGTGGAAGTAGAAGACTGAAGTAAAGCTCCCTACTGTAGCAATATATCCTGGAGTACAGTCCTGCCCTCAGTTAACCAGGGGAGTGCTATAAAAACAATACCAGAATTTTATATTGTGCAAGTGTAGTGGCCTAAATCAAATCTTGTGGTGGGGTTAGTTTTCACTGGCAAAATGTCTGTAACAAAATGCCTATATCAGATATTTTACTTGCTGGCAATATGCTTTTCTTACAACTGGATGATGAAAGCTCTTCTTTCTATACTGAGACTTTTTCCTTAAAGATATGGGCCCAAACCAGCATGCCATTTGATCACTCCTAAACTGTGGTGGAGGAAGGAAGTGTTTGGAATCCAAATCTGGAATCAAATTTTGCAAATGGATAGAGCCAAAACTATAGATACAAACATTCCTAAACTTTTTTGTTTTGGTGCAAGTCTGAGCTCTAATTTTACTGTTCAGGGCCAGCTGTAAATGTGTTTTATGATATTAAAACAAAATAAAATAGTAAGAATGTCTATTGCACTAGGGCATATTACGAGATTTGTTTAAAATATTCATTTTTCATCATTACTGCTTTTATGTCAATATAACTTGGCTTTATTTGGTGACATTTTTTTTGGTATTCATAATCTGGCTCCTGTAAACCATTCAGAGAGTAACAGCAAAATTCCTTCAAAAGTGGCTCAGAAGAAAGATCAAAACATTTCCAGCAACTTTCTGCCTTTCTTCACTAACACATAATTTTCCCCAATTATTTATGTACCTAAAATTTGCTCAAAATCTCAAGGTTCATGGATATTGATCCACCAAATCTGCTTGAGCACACTCTTGTATTCAGTGTTGTTGTAACTGTGTCTGTCTTGGGATATTATAGAGACAAAGTGGGTGAGGTGGATCAATTTCTGTTGGTGAGAGAGACAAGTTTTCGAGCTTACACAGAGCTCTTCAACACTTTGACTATGTTTCCCAGACCTGAAGAAGAGCTCTGTGTAGCTTGAAAGCTTGCCTCTCTCACCACAGCAGTTGGGCCAATAAAAGATATTACGTTACTCACATTGTCTCTCTGAGCATACAGTTAATACACAGTTTCTGTTTTTAAAATATAATTTAATCCATTTTTATTTTGCGTTACATGATTTAGTTTTCAAGAACCTAGGAAGTGGCCAGAGTATGTATTATGTACATACAAAAGTCTAAAGAGTATTCAACTCATCAAATTACTTGATTAATTGGACATCCCTACCTCTCACTCTAAATCTGAGTAAAATGTGTCTGGTACAACTCAACAACGTCTATGCAAGGATTTTCTGAGCAGGTCTTCAGACTTAGCTTACTTTTTTAAGTCACAAAAAGAAAACTTGAAAAAAACAGATCTGAGTGATATTCTTCTGATAATTAAAAGTGTGGAAATATGTTTATACTACTAATTTTATTATTATTTCTATATTACTATATAGTAATATATTGTAATAAAATAGCTGCTAAACTATATAATGTGAGCCAGTTTCACATGACTGTAAAGGTGCATTACATAGGCAATAAAAGGCATCACAACTCTGAAACGCCAATTTCTATAGGAATGAATTAATTATTATGCAGTTCTTTTGGCTTCTCACAGATTTCTAGATCACTTTCAGAGTTTGATACATGGCTCATAATAGTGTAAACAATACCTAACAATACCAGGGGAAAAAGAGGAAATTACAAATCCTTGTTCACATTTACTAACCCTACTGCACTCATTCTTTTCATGGAGCTTTGTCCTAAGGCTGCTGGACCACTGGTGTGTCCTGCGGCAGCCAGAGTGGTTATAAATAGAATTAAATTAATCTATAATTGAAACAGAAGAAAGAATAATTGAGGGCAGATTGCTTTAAAGTGGTAAAGCGATGGATCTCCTGTTGTTCTAAAACTGTTTATATCTTTCTGTGCGCCAGCAGATTACCTCATTACGGTGTGTCAATCATGTAACTGGGAGGAAAAACACAGAAAACAAAATGCTACAGGGCAGAGGAATACAGCCAGGGTAAAACACCATCAAAGAAGGGTTGTAAGCATGCAAATAACTGCATTGCCAAGATCTGACTATTACCTCTGTGATATAAAACCACAGCTAAAAATGTACATGAAGTAAAGCTTAGTAGTCTGCAGACCATTCTGAAATAGCAGTGTGACTGGATGGCTTGTTGATACTGCTATTGCCACTGGATTTGCTCAGATAAAGCTGTGGTGGAATTTTTATCCTGAACTGTGTTGGAAGTTTTACCAAATATTTTCCTTTAGCTGCCCCCCCACTCCCTTTTTCTTTTTGTGCATTGGGTTTCTTTTACGCTCCACGTAATCTATGTTAATGGAGCTTTCCAAACAATTTTCCTTCAGTACCAGAGACATTTAGCTGGAGAGCGTAGTCCGAGGTTTCATATTTGCCAGGCCCTCAGGGGCTCAGAAAAGCAGCTGTACATTCCTGCTTTTTTAATGGTGTACTGACTCAGTGAAAGGCTAACGTCCCATAATAACATGACATTGGGATGGTGCCATCAGTTGTGCTATATCCAGTGTCGGTAGAAATAGCAGAATCACTCCAACTTCTATTGGCTGGAGCCAATCCTAAACTCCATGTGCTAGAACAGAAGGACTTTCCCTGTGCTCTGTTTTCAAAGTAATGCTTTCTGAAGAGGGAAGGGAACTAAAACGCTAATGATTTTGTTTTTATGTTTCCTCTTTATCCCCGTTCTTGCCCAACATCAACAACGTAGCTTTAGCCCAACATGTCATTTAGACCGAAGTCATGGATTAATATGCGATGAATGCCCTCCTGGCTATGCAGGACCACGCTGTGAGAGGTAAGCAAGTGCCATACAGCTCTCTTTTTATCGGTTCTCCTTTAAAGTCTAAAGCAAGAGTGCTTTTCACACAGGATTATCATACCTGTTTGTTCTCCCTGTGCCCCCCAAACTTGCAATGAACTCACCAAGGAGGTACCTGTTCATACTTCTCTATCACAGAGTATATGTATTCATGTAGATTATTTATTCTCTGTACTAGTCTTCTTATGTTGCTTTATATATCAGCTGCAAAAAAAGGGATCATTTATGATTTTAGGGTTAAACACTGAGCTACAACTTCAAAAAAGCATTTGTCAGAAAGCAATCAGAGTTTTTAATATTATCTTTCTGCTTATTTTGTGCCTCTTTCAAGTTTTCATAATTATTTGTGTCTCTTTAAAATGTAAGTCAAATGCTTAGAGCATGATGAATCAATTATTTAGTGCATTGCTGTTGCTTCTTTTTAAAAAGTCAGGGTACAGCCAAAATGCAACTTTTCTAACAGGATTTATTTGTTGTGTTAATTATTTTAAACCAATATTTAAATCTTTGTTGCTTCTAGATCTCTAGTGCAGTACCTTACTTAGCAAGTGGAGCTTTTAAATAGTGACAGAAAAATATCTGTTACAAATATTCAGCAATGCCCAATAAATAATTTAGAGACTTTTCTGTTGCTTGAGAATATTACATTTTTAAGCTATATAGAAAAAAACAAAAAGAGAAGTTTTATGTATAAGAACAGAGAATGGCCATAAGTGGTCAGACCCATGGTCCATCTAGCGCAGTGTCTGGTGCTTCTGACAGAATGAACAAAACAAGGCAATTTATCAAGTGGTCCATCCTCTGTCATCCAGTCCCAGCTTCTGGCAGTCTGGTGTATTTTGTGTATACTTGGTCTTAGTCTAATTTCCCTCCATGAGCTGCTGGTATTGAGAGAACCTAAGGCAAGTGTTGGCAACCTTTTAGAAGTGGTGTGCCGAGTCTTCATTTATTCACTGTAATTTAAGGTTTCGTGTGCCAGTAATACATTTTAACATTTTTAGAAGGTCTTTTTCTATGTCTATAACATATAACTAAACCATTGTTGAATGTAAAGTAAATAAGGTTTTAAAAATGTTTAAGAAGCATATTTTAAAATTAAATTAAAATGCAGAGCCCTCCGTGTCCCTGCCCTGAACCAGTGGCCAGGACCCAGGCACTGTGAGTGCCACTGAAAATCAGTTCGCGTGCCACCCATAGGTTGCCTACTCCTGGCCTAAAGTTTGGTGAAGGTCTTCTTCCATCCCCCCCCATCTCTTTTCTGGATTGTACTGAAAGAGCCAAATTTAAATGGCTGTGGAAGTTACCATTGTGTAAATTGAGATAGGTTGGGGTAAAAGCATTTGACTCACTAATGCTAATGCTAATCAGGGAGGTGCATACCACAGGGAACAATTGCCCATGAGGAGATTATCACCTATATGGGAAGGAAGGCAATGTTTACACTGTCACCTCTTTTAGGGGCTTCACCATAGAGGACAGCTTTTAAGTTAGGCAGTGCTAAATCAGCATATCCCCAGGCACCCTGGCCACAGTCCCTTGCCGTCCATATCAACCTGTTCTGCAGGGCACTTTCTGGATCCTGGATCCTCCATGATGCCCCCTTGACCTTTCTTTTGGTGGACTTTCTGCCAGTTGGGACTCACTGCTAGTTTCGTCCAGCAACTTCCAGCACAGACCCTAAAGTGAATGAAGACTACTGAGTGTAAACTGATGTATGTTACAGGATGAGAAGTGGGAGAGTGGGGTTGTAGCAAGAAAAATGACAAACAAGAGGTGTGAAAGAAGGCAAGGGGCCTTCTTAACACCCTTTTTCACCTTTCTGTATATTTATCCTTGTATAGCCTTACCTGTCCAACTTACAGTCATGGTGACTTCCCCTGAAATCCCCTGCAGTGCAGTATTTTCCCTACACCACAGGGAGAGAGACACAGAGAGAGAGAGATTCTGCAGGCTGTCACCTGTTCCCACCCATCCTCACTGTGGCTGCTCCTGCTGAGTGCTATTTTTGCCTGTCTTTTCCTGTCCGCCTTGGACAGCATCCTCCTCCTTTGAGCTAGGGGACTACGAAGTTAACGACTGCAGGAAGTAATCACATCAGGAGCACTTTGGTAGCAGTTTGTCAATGCAAAGTCATTGATAGTTTCCACCAGCAACAAGTGCTATTTCAGAGTGGAGCATAATCTGTATTTTAGTGCCCAGAATGGAATCTGAAAAAGTGGTGGTTTTTTTTTCAAATGCAGCAAGTTGTGTAGAACAGCTCACGTCCATTGATTATATTAAACATTTAGAAGGCAGAAGAAAACATGTTGTATTTGCTATTAAAAGTGTATGTGTAATTGCCCAAAGATTGTACATGAAATTCTTTTTTATTTTAGCAACTGCAAGCTGACAACAGATCTGAGTAATATGAAACTATTAATTTAAGAGTCCCAAATTATCATGAAGTAGCTTTTATACAGTTCTCTCTCAAAACAACAGCCTCATACCTTTTCATTCCTACAGCTGCCCACAAACCTGCTTTTGCCTGTTGTAGGGGGATCTGATCAGCACTCCTTTATTTAGGATCCATAATACTCTCCATGATAAAGGATTCCCAGGACTTTTTCATTGTGAAACATCAACCCCTTCATTGTTTACAGCAGGTCTTATACTCAGCTGGGAAAAGCTCCTCCCTCTGCCCCCTCCCCCTCCCAGCTTCTGAAGTGCCTTTTATTTGTCCTATAAATTGGATTCAGATTTAGCAGAATAGCAAAGTATCAGAAATGACTGTCAGTTCTCACTGTCAGTTCTGGGCTTGCCGGGAAAATTTTGGTAGCCTGTCAAAATCACTGAACACTGAAAAGTCTGGCCTGTGTCACTACCAAAACAGTGGCAGCAGAAGGAACTGCTCTGGGAATGCTTGGGAGCTGCCAGACGAGCTGTGGGTGGGAAATGTTGGGGAGACAGCAAGGCTAAATTCCCCTAATAATCCTTCTTCCCCAGACTTCCATTTTCTCCTTCCTCAAGGGTATAGGGCTGGAGCTCTCCCAACTCTCAGAGGGGCGAGAGAAAGCCAAGCCAAGATGTCCCATAACCCATCTCAACCCAATACATGGCCCAAGTCACAATTCACCTACTCCACTCTGGGGGCATGACATAGAGCAGGAGCTTCCCTGACTTTTGGGGGAGGGAGACAAAAGAAAGCCAAGTCGATTTTCCCCATAACTCTCTGCACCCAGCACGTAGTTTCAGCCATCCATCCTCCCCTCTGGGAGCATCACATGGAGAAGGAGCCTCCGATCTCACAAATCGAGGAAGAGAAAGAAGGGCTGGGCTCCCCCAGACCACCTCCTGGACCAAGCACATAGTGCCAGCAGCCTGTTCCTTCTCTGTGATAACAGCTTTTTCTTGCTGCCAGCTAACAAAGGCTCAAGCAGTAGCAATCTCTGCAACAATGCTGACTGCTCAGGGATCAAACCCTGATGATGATGTTTGATGGGGGGGATTACCATAGCGATACAAAATAGAATGTATTTTTTACCTTTGTTCTTTTAAAAATACAAAAACAAAAGAACCCACATCTATGTTAAAAGAATGTTGTTTAGGTTGCAAAGCCAGGCACTCAAAAGTTAGGATTTAGCCATTCTGTGCATATTCATTATGATGGTTAATCACATGATCACATGCTATTTTTCCCATGGCACCATTGCTTTATTGAGTAAATAGGTTGAAAGCACAAGGGAACCAAATTAAGGTTGCACAGGCAACCATGAATCTAGTATTTTCCTAACTTTAGCTTTGCAACCTAAACAATTTTTAACAGTTTATAGGGGTTCTTGGATCAAAGTAATTTTTCTATTGGTCAGAAATTAGTTAATAATTGCTACTTAGGTCAAGCTTAACCATATAGTTCGAAGAGGCAATAACCAAGCAACTGGAGTAGTAAAAGATTTAGCATGAGTTTGATTCTGCATGTTTCTCTAGTGTTGAGTAGTACCAAAATCCATGAGCAGGCCTCTTTATATGAGAAGCAAAATCTGGTGTTCTGTGGCTCCTTGTGTGAGCGCAACCTGCAGGCGGTGAGAGCAGGAGTTATATATTTTCCAGATTGCCTAGGGCTGCAGCTACCACTGGCTATATGTGCCAGATAGATACAGAGGATGCCAGTGACTTTGTGGTTGTGTTGGCATCCTTTCGTCTGCGAGAGACGGTGGGAATTGCAGCCTATGATGTAGATAGTTTGCAATGTCTTGTGACTGAATAAGCCATTTTGAAATTTGCATGATCTTTGGCAGTTATTGCAAATGTATGTATCTTAGTTGAGAGCTACTTGCTTCCCATGGGCTCTTTTCTCCTCAGGCTGTAGGAGCCAGCTCCTGTCATGGACTTTGATACCCTGATGGAGATGATGGCGCCACTTGTTACGATCACTGTCAGAGTTCCTTCCCTACTCTGAACTCTGGGGTACAGATGTGGGAACCCACATGAAAAAACCCCTGAGCTTATTTTTACCAGCTTAGGTTAAAACTTCCCCAAGGCACAAATTCCTTGCCTTGGTATTGCTGCCACCACCAAGTGATTTAACCAAACATTTAAGGAGGGCCACTTGGAGCCCAACCTTTCCCAAATATCCCCCCAAGCTCCTACATCCCTTTTCCTGGGGAGACTTGAGAATATTATCCTCACCAATTGGTACAGGTGAACACAGACCCAAACCCTTGGAACTTAAGAATAATGAAAAATCAATTGAGTTCTTAAAAGAAGCATTTTAATTAAAGAAAAAGTAAAAGAATCACCTCTGTAAAATCAGGATGTTAAGTACTTTACAGAATAACAAAAGACTCAAAAACACGGAGGATTTCCCCTCTAGGCAAAACTTTAAAGTCACAAAAACAGGAATAAACCTTCCTCTTAGCACAGGGACATTCACAAGCTAAAACAAAAGGTAATCTAACACATTTCTTTTAGGCTATTACTTACTATTTCTACAAAACTAGATATTTAGTTCAGATATAGCTAAGGATATGTATTTTCCCCTGCCCTGTTTCCTGGCTGGCTCCAAGAGACACAGACAAAAAACCTTCCCCCACAAATTTGAAAGTATCTTCTCCCCTTATTGGTCCTTTTGGTCAGGTGCCCCCAAATTATCTGAACTTCTTAACCCTTTACAGGTAAAAGAGGGATTTTATGCTAGCCTTAGCTGTATGTTGATTTCCCCTCTAGGCAAAACTTTAAAGTCACAAAAACAGGGATAAACCTTCCTCTTAGCACAGGGACATTCACAAGCTAAAACAAAAGGTAATCTAACACATTTCTTTTAGGCTATTACTTACTATTTCTACAAAACTAGATATTTAGTTCAGATATAGCTAAGGATATGTATTTTCCCCTGCCCTGTTTCCTGGCTGGCTCCAAGAGACACAGACAAAAAACCTTTCCCCACAAATTTGAAAGTATCTTCTCTCCTTATTGGTCCTTTTGGTCAGGTGCCCCCAAGTTATCTGAACTTCTTAACCCTTTACAGGTAAAAGAGGGATTTTATGCTACCCTTAGCTGTATGTTGATGACAATCACATGCCAAGATTTCCCATTGATCAGGATCAGTTCCAAATTCCTTCATATCTCTCTTGCATGTGTCTTTATAGCGAAGATTGGGACATCCTGTTCTTCTTGTTCCCTCTGATAGCTGCCTGTAACATGTCCTTGGATATACATCCATCTTCCAACCTACTCAGATGGCCCAGCCAACGCAATCGTCTTTGCTTGAGCAGGGCTGTCACAGTTGGTAAATTTGCCCCTTGAAAACCTCTGCGGTGGTGACATCATCTTACCATTTGGTGTTGAGTATGCGGTGTAAACAGCGTAGGTGGAAACTGTTCAACCTTTTCTCCTGATGAGCATAAGTTGTCCAAATTTCCTCACCATACATGAGAGTGCTGAGGACGCAAGCTTGGTACACTAGCATTTTGGTCTTGATGTCAGTCACAGGATACATATTAAGTGGAGAGTGCAGAAAAGTGAGTGGAATGGAAAGAAGAAAAATGCTGAAAGAGTATTACAACAATTCTTTCTCTCACTCTATCCATAAAGCTCTTAGTCATTAATCAGCATTTTATAAGATTTTTTTCCCCTTAATGCAGGAAGTTTACTTTCCATCTCACACAAAGTTTTGCTCTTCATTTACATGAGCCTTCACAAAGGCACATAGCACACTGATTCAGAGGAGAATAGCTAAAGTGGAGGTGTTTTAAAGAAAGCACATACAGGATTAGTGAAAGTGGATTATTTTAATGGTCACCTGCAACTGTTGGGGAGGGGGAAAACACCTTAGTTCTGTGCAGAAGATACCCTAGTTCAGGGGTTCTCAACCTTTTTCTTTCTGAGCTCCCCCCCACCATATACCATAAAAAACTCCATGGCCCACCTGTGCCACAACGACTGGTTTTCTGCTTATAAAAGCCAGGACCGGCATTAAGGAGTAGCAAGCAGAGCAATTGCTTGGTGCCCCATGCCACAGGGCCCCTGTGAAGCTAAGTTGTTTAGGCTTTGGCTTCAGCCCCGGGTGGCAGGGCTCAGGGCCCCGGGCTTCAGCCCCTTGTGATGGGGCTTCGGCTTTCTGCCCTGGGCCCCAGCAAGTCTAACACTGGCTACGGTTGGAGGTCCCACTGAAATCTGCTCATGGCCCCCCAGGGGCCCCTGGATTCCTGGTTGGTAACCACTGCCCTAGGCTTCCCCCTACTTTCAAAATGTATTCATGGTTCAAGATAATATATGCATGTATTACCCTGACTGGCCACATGCAGCCCCTGGGCCGCAGGTTGCCCACCACTGACCTATACAGATAGTCCCTTCTGGACTGTTCGTGTGAGTAAGGCTTACATAATATAGACTGTAATAGTTTTCAATTTGAGATATGATGGGAATAGGAAAAATTATATTTAAATTGTATAGCATCCTGCTACAGATAGATATTTGATCAGATCCAGATAGAATTTGCTCTCCAGTCTCAATCATCCAGCACTTTATGAGCTCTGTTAGTATTGAAACTAATAACCATTTCATAAGACAGTATTACAATAAAAGTGTTAGGATCCCTCTAGAAACCTTGGTGGGATGTGCTGAGTGCAAAGAAAGGGTGAATTTGAAGGAAATGAGTGAAGTTGTCCCTGAAGCTCTGAGAGGGAAAGTGTAGTGGAGATATATGGATATATCCAGGCATGATGCACAAGATCCTTGCTCATGTATCCTGCCCAGTATGTGATGAGATGGAGCTGTCCGCTAGTTGGAGACACTGGCTTAAATAACATGGCAAGTAGTAGAGCTTTATCGTTCCTTTATGTTAGTCTGAATTCTTATAAGATGACATGAACAACAATATTAGCCTGAACTAGGAGATTTTTACATTTCTCCTTTTTCTTCTCCCTATACAAGTTGGTCTTACTATGAAGTGTGAGCAAATGCAATGGAAAGGGAGAGCAGACCTGAATATAAATAGAAAATGGGCTGCAACGGTAAAGATACACTTTCAAAACATGCAGTAATGTTCATTCGGATTCAGTAATGTTTTACACGGTACCTATAGAAAGCAACTGATAGGTCAATTGAAAAATAGGTGACTTTTTTAACATCCCTAATTTGAAATTTTCAATGTGCAGGATATCTTACTTAGCTACAGCTACATGCTTCCTGCGTTACTGAGTTCATTCTGTATGACCTCTGTGTGACAGACATACATCCCTCTAACATTAAACAAATTGTTCCATGTAGCAGATTTGGTGTTTATTGCTTTGTTTTATTTTATTTTATTAGGAAAACAAATACATTTGCTGCTCTATTATCAGGTGAACTTGTTTCCCAAAAAAGATTTTATGGCTACGGATTGAGGTGGGGGTGGGGAATTGTCAGTCTTCCTGATTAGTGCATACAGAAAAGCAGCCTACTTGGATAGCTGCACATGATGTGCTGTACAAAGGCTTTCCAGCATGGACCTGAATTCCTCTGGAGTAATAGATAGATTTCTTATTATGCTTTTGTCTCATCTTCAGTGCCAGTGACAAGATTCCCCCACCCCCACTGAAATCCAATTACTAGCAGAGCTGGCAGGATTTCAGCTGATTCTGTATCTACAGTGCTGTTTTTTTAAGGCACTTAAAAGAAAACAAATACTTGAAAGCAAATCAAACCATCCTTAGTGATTAGTGAGACAACAAAACTGTAAACATTTCTCCTAACAGGACTATGTAAGTACCTTGATTGATAGTATCTCTTGTCTTAGGTGCGCAGACGGCTATTTTGGACAACCTTTAATACCAGGAGGATCATGCCGGCCCTGCCAGTGTAATGACAACCTTGACTTTTCCATTCCTGGCAGCTGTGACAGCTTATCTGGAGCTTGCCTGATATGTAAACCTGGTATAACAGGTCAATACTGTGAAAGGTGCGCTGATGGATATTTTGGAGATGCTCTTGATCCAAAGAATTGTCAATGTAAGTCCTGAACTCTGGCTGCTCCTGACAGAACTGATATATTCCATATCCACATAACTAATGAGTATCTGAGATATGTGTGTGTGAGGGGGAGGCATACATGGGAGTGATTCTATATATTTATATAAGTAAAAATGATGCTATATATCTATATCTATGTATATGGAAGGAGAGATTTCAGTGAGTATATAGAAAGTAGAAATTGTTGAAAAGCATCCTGCTACACGTGAACAGTGATGAGTATAAATCTGTGTGTTTGGTATTGCAGCAGGGACTACATTTTTAAAATCGTGTTTTAAGAGATACAGTAATCGGTAAACACAACTGCCATTTACTATTAAGACCATGTGTTTTTCAGGCCCACTAGTTGGACATTTTACTTCATTTAGGACTTGATTCCCCTCTTTCACTGGGATAAATCAGAAGGGCACAGAGGCCTATTTAGTTCCATCAGTGTAAAACTAGTGTAAGTTAGAAGAGAATCAGGCAATTGTTTTACTGCAGTATGCTGCATAGGTTGCAGTTTCTAGAGCATTTGACTAGAATATGAAACTTTGGGTCATCACTACTACTACTGTGTTTCGTAGTTTTATCTGATACTTACTTGTAGTTTGATCGTGGGAAAGTCATTTAGACACACAGTTTCAAAAGTGGTCTGTAAAATTTAAGTGCCTTAGTTTGGGACCCCAGCTCTAAGGACTCTTTCCCATATGTTCTGCGCACCACCAACTCCCTTTGAATTAAATTAAGATTGTGGTCATTACCCCTGAATATCAAACCACTTGTATTTCAAGTTGGACATCCCAAAATGAAAGTACAGGGAGTCCTCGAGTTTATGATGTTTGGCTTATGATGAATGGCACTTACGATGCTTCTGAATTGACACCCTGATTCAACTTACATCACTTGGTTTCGACTTTACTACACTTGGTCCCACAATGGCGAGGATTGCGGTTCTGAATTACTACATTTCGATTTACGATGCTATTTTCAGGAACCAATTGTGTCGCAAGTCCAAGGACTGCCTGTACCCCAAATGAGAGGCCTCTTTTGACAATGTTGGTCTTTATTTAGCAATATATTTAATTGGTGTACAATTATAATACTTCTCTCCATCAGGGGTTGAATTAATTATTGTAAGGCATTTTGTTCTTTGTGTATAGCTTGACTTTTATGAAGGATTTCAAAGCATTGTTATTGACAAGTTATCAAGTTTTTCCATTGTGTGGATATACATGTGTGTCCATAAGCCGTATGGATGCATACAAATATTTTGTGTGTGTATATAGCTAAAGATATGGTTGGATATGTATGCATACCAATCTCTATACACAGTATGTATATGCAAAATTATAATGCTAATATCTAGCTTCTATGTAGCACTTTTTCTCATTAGATCTCAAAGTGCTTTGCAAATATGGTCAGTATCATTCTCCTGATTTTATAGATGGGGAAACTGAGGCACAAAGCAGTGACATGACTAACAAAAGGGTTTCCCAAATATTCTACACCTAGACAGTGCTAAAATTCAACATTCACAAGTGGTCTCAGAACTGGTTAATAATTCATGGGTTTGATGTCACATGATTTAAGACTTTAAGTATACAATGCCACATAAAAAACAGTGCATTTCACAAATCAAACTACAGGTGCAGTCACAGCTCCCAGTACTGCCTCACCCTCCTTCAGACATTGACATGGCTGAAGCTTTGAACATTTCTGCAACAGTGGCAGCTGCAAAGGGGAGGTATCTGGAGTATGATGAAAACATATAATAAAAAATAAAAAGTATTATAAAAACATTTTAGCGCATAATTACAATCGTTGCTTTGGTAGTTATGATGACAGTAGAGCTTTCAATGTATTCATATCCTTGTGTTCACAGTTAGCTTGCCTTTATTTTCTCTCCATTTTTCATGTGGATTTTCTTTTTGCATAAGATTTTATATTTCTTTAGCAGCATTCCATGAAGTTTGCCCTGCAGCTACAATATCAGAGGGACTATGACTTTACTAGGTTGTTTTCAATTTTCACTTTTTATCAAAGAGCGAAATCCAAGAGTACTGCAAAGCATGAATTTTGCTCTGAGATTATTGTTTGAAATGTTTCCTGCTCTTTCTTAAGTAGAATTCTATTGTCATTTGCATTAGTCATTTCAAATGATGGCCCAGCTGTATATTATCACAGCGTTTCTGAATTTCATAGTGTATTTAAAAAAAAAATTCAAATCTAAGAATATTGAACAAATGTCCTAAGCCTGTTTGATTTGATTCTTCTGGGTTGGTTTTTAGTGATGGTAGTATGAAACAGCACAATCTGGCAGAGAAAACAGCTAGCAATTATCCTGGTAATATCACAGTTGGATGAGATGAGAACAATTGCATAATGATGTGTATGTGTGTGTACCATACTGTAGATAAAGATAGATGAGTGTTTGTGTATATGATATGACCAATGTAATTTAGGGGGAAATTTCCATATTTGCTGGAAAGAATAAAACATTTACCTGACAGGCTATTTTATTAAATGGCAACTTTTTGAAGTTGCTCAGAGGTTTGGATAATAACTGTGGAGGTGAATCAGTGAGCAGTGTGTAAGTGAGAGAAATACAGTTTATTGCGTGGATCTGTAATTTAGCAGAGGAGACTACTAAATACATGCTACTCCTACTCCTACTCCTACCCAGTGGCAGAGCTGGGAAAAACAACCAGAGTCTTGACTTCCAACTTCTGCCCTGACCACTGTATTACACTCCTTCTCAAGAGCTCATCTGTAGTCAAAGTAGGACGACTCTGTGTGGGATTTTGAGTATGATGATATTAATAACGTAACCTGATTTGTATAAAAAGTCTAATTTCTGTCTTAAATTCTTGAGATACCATATTTGGAAAAGTGTGACATACAAAAATCCAATGAAGCCCTCAATAGACTTACTATATATATATATTACATGCTGACAACCTGTGTTATGCTTTTAAGAAGGGAGGTTTACAAATGTATCATCTTACACTGTTGACCTCAGAATTAGAAAGCCATTTTGAAGCAGATATGTAATAATAATCATTATGTATCATTTTTGGAATGTAGATACTTTTAAAAAGTAAACAATCTGAGAGGCAATAAGGAGGAATGGTGGATCCAAAGGTGAGGGAAGTGGGCCAAAGATGCACCTAGAGAAAAAAATCAGGGAAAAGTGGGGACAAGTGATATAATCTACAGGAGAAGGGGTTTTAAGTATTTGTATTATATTAAATATATCCCAAAATGTAAGTAGATTAAAACATTCTGAAGACATGAACAAGCTTTGCTTGTTACAAAAAAGACATTAGGATAGTACAGTTTTTAATTTATGTATGTATTTATTCCAGTATGTGAAGTGCTTATTTAAAGACCTAGGAAAATGGGACAATGAATAGCCTCACAAGTTATAAAATCCGCAGTCTTTTGTTATGAAGTGACAATCATCACATAGCACATCAAAAAAAATCAGAAAATACCATTCTGTATAAGAGCTAGCATTTATCTGCAGATCTGACACAGTCACGTGAGACTACTGCAGTATTTCCCCATACATAGACTAGGAACAACTGCAGTATCTGAAATGCCATGTGGTGGTACGTGAGATGCTAACTTTTTAATAGTGATCACAATGTGTACTGTTGGGAATACAAGTGTTTCTTAAAATGAAACTGTCAAGGTGGGTTGAGAAAAGGACCAGACATAGGCATTCAGGGAAGCTGGCAGGGGCAAAAGATACTGGAGCAGGGACCTGATAAGCAGAGGGAATTTACACTATAAAAAGTATAGGACTATACGCACTCCTCTCCTGGGGAAGAAGGGAGACAAATGGTTATTCATGGAGGGGAAGGGGGATGTGAAATGTGTCTATATGGTCACATTCCTCACCATCATATTCTCTGATCTGTGTGACTGAGAGGCATGATCAAAGGGAGTGGGAGGAGGAGTTGGTACAATAACCTCACTGTGCATCAAGTTCTTCCTCTCTCAGGGCATCAGAACTTAGGATGTAATGCATCCAAAAGTATACTGCCTTAAGAAGCAGTAACTCCTTTGCATAGCTCTTTCAAAGAAGGATTGGAAGTGGGTTGGATGGGGGCCAGGCAATGGCAGCAGGGGGCCTACCTGAGTTACATTGCCTATTGCTGAGATGGAGGCATGGAAGCATATGATCTCCAGTTTTATCTTTGGGCATTACAACAAGCTACTCTCTAAACCTCAACCCTGTACCTTCCCATTGCTACTCATCCACCATCCTGCTGATATGAAGATTTGGTACAGTGGACAGGCTGCTCTTTTCCTCATTCCTCGGCTTTCCATGAGATTTTGAACATATAATCTATAGAGTAGGAAGTAAAAGTTTCAGACCCTTGATTATAGATGAACATGTGCATAATAATATGCTCTCCTTCTATTTTTGGATTCTGGTGACATGCAAATGATTTGGTTTATCTGGAAGCAAAATTCCTCAGTGTGCATATAGTTTTGTAATGTACAGTTAGAGGTGCACTAATCCTAACATAGGGTTTGATTCTATAATGTGCTGAGTACCCTGAATCGCCTTTATCTTCAATGAGAGTCTAAGGTGATCAGTACTTCATAGGACCTTGCCAGTTATAAGTCTAATACTCTAAATGCTTGGCTTAAAAAAACGGTTAGGGAATTGGAGTGTAATCTCTCTCTTGTTATGCATTTCATGTCCTCACAAAGTGCATTGTGACAACTCTGTTTCCCTGTAGCGTGTCAGTGCAACATCAATGGCTCATTCTCAGAGATCTGCAACTCTCAGACAGGGCAGTGTGAGTGCAAGCCCAATGTTGTGGGGCGTCGCTGTGATGAGTGTAAGGTGAGTATTCAGAACTGGGATTTCATGTAACTCTTCTCCACTGTTTGACATGACTAAGTGCTTTTTCACTTAAAAAATATGATGGATTGTTCCAGGCAAAGAAAAACAAAAGTTAAATCAGTGTGTATTCAGGGAGTTTTCTGGAGGAAAATTCAGCACTAAATAAATATGCCACTTTCTGTGTAATGAACATGTATACCTTTTTATTCTAAGTCACCTGAAAATTATATATCAATACTTAATGTATATGAAAAAGGTAATACATATGAGATCCCTGAGGAAAAAATTACTGCCTCAAAAGAGATTTGCAAAAAAGCAAATGCTTATCATCTTTGCATTTAATTTTGTGCTTTATGCATTGTGAAGATTTTCATGGCATGAAGATTTTCATGGCAAAACTGCCTTTTGTCTTGGTGCATTAATTCAAAAATGGAAAACACTGCAAAAGACAGTTGTTTTTATGGACCCACCCAACAGCCCAGTCCCCAAATCCTTGATTTTCAGTGTTTGTTCTTCAGACCACTAGGAAATGCTTCATAGATATTGTAGCTCCACAGACTGCTGAGTGAGTACTCCTGGCTTTGGCCCCTCTCTGTTAAAACACCTAAGCAGGTGCCTCATTTAAAGCACAGAAGGAATTCTATGGATATGGAATGGATTATTTCCACACTTAGCTGTGTACTTATTCAAGTAGATTTCTGGATCAAGGCCTCCATAAATGCCCCACTTCAATTTTCAACATTAGTCAAAGGTTTTAGTCAAGGGGGCCCCACTGATATCAGTGGAACTTACCAGGTGTAACAGAGGGCAGAATTTGTCCTTTGCTGTTCAGTACGCACGTACAATAATTAAAGCTAGTTAATACTAACCATAGAGTTTATATTTTAGTTCCCATTATGAAATGCAACGTTTTGTGTATTTTGTTTCATAAGTACATTATCAGATTGTAGATGCAGAGCTAATCTTTGTTTAATGCTGCACTTTTTTGTCAACATCTTTCCATATCACTTCTCTGCCTTTGTTGGCTAACTATCTTTTGCCTTTCACTCCTAAAGCCCAACTATTTGTGGGCCCCAGAAAAGCAATTCTGCATACCCTGTGGCTGCAGTCCTTTAAGATCCATGTCACTGCGCTGTGATATGTCGGGGAGATGCATCTGCAAATCAGGATTCATGGGTAAACGCTGTGAGCTCAGCAGACAGATGTATAAACGGAAAGAAAATCCACGGGCCACTCAGCAAATCCAAGTCCCTTCTCAGAGATGGGGCTTCAATGGTACCAGCGGGTGCCCCCGGGGTGCTTACAGGCCTGTCGCTTTGGTAATCAGAAAACCTGTGTGATGCATGGGCTGGATTTCAGCATTTGTTTGTGCATGAGGACTCCAAATTGTGGTTGGAGGTTTTTACACCCATTCTGTGTTATGCTAAATTAACAGTTTATCAAGAAGCCATAGGTTTAGGAATATGACATGGTACAAATGCAGACTTCTAAAATATTTACACTCTTTCAGGATTGAACCTAGCCCAATGCACAATATAGGCAAAACCATAAATACCAAAATAAGTCTCGAGATAACATAAACAATAGTGACACACACAGAAATTATGGGTGAAATCCTGGCCCCACTGAAGTCAATGGGAGTGTTACCACTGACTTTATCTGGGCAGGATTTCACCCTATATCTTTACTGATTCCAGATACCAAGAAGTTTAGTCCAAGAAAAGGATCAACCCTGATGATGATGAACATATGTAGGAATTCTAGAACATCATATGTAATAGATTTTGAGCTAGCTCCTTGGACTGACTTCTTTTATTGGCTAAAGTGCTTATTTGAGGAATCTATTTCCCAAACTGAAAACAATTATCAGGAGAGTCCTGTTATTCTTCATGTCTAGTCAAAGCAGCCTTTTTTGAAGCTGGTGTACTTAGAATGCCCTGTTCCTAAATGGAAGTGTTTAGGATATAATTTTGTTACCCCAGACCATATACACACATACTATTTGCACATATATTACACACACACAAACATCCATCATAAGGACAAAACATAATAGTATATTCAGAAAGATTCAGCACGCTACTTTTTTTTTTTCATCCAGGACCTTGGAAGTGAGAAATTTGCTTCCTGTTAAATTTGATTCTTATAAAATAGAGTCTTATTTTCAATATATAAATAGAGTTTATTGAAGATTAATCTGGGGGGGACTGCATGACTTATCAGAATGCCTTTCACTCTGCAGAACTCATCACTGTAGAAAAGACAGTATGCTGGTGATCCTTCTTTCCTTCCTTCACGCTGTGCAGTTCTAGCCTGTGAGCCGATTTTACTGTTTTTCACCCTGATAAATAGAATTTATTAGATCTTATCAAACTTTTCATTGACAGCTGAGCTGCATGCTGGGTTATGCTTACTTTGCTGCATTAATCTGAATGTCTGTCCTGAGATTTTGCATATTCACATTTCTTCTTTTGAATTCTATTTCTTCCTCTTATGAAAGAAATCTGTAAAGATGGTCTGTAGATTTAATTGAACCTGTTATGTTTCATCATGGTAAGGTACATACCAGTGTAGCATATCACTATAGAATTTGGAAATGAAAATTTGGATAATTACTCGTTATATGTATGATCCTTCGTTAGTTTTCACATGATTCTTCCAGTTGACCGATGCCCTGTTCCAGCAATCTGATCCATGTCGGTAATCCCTGTGGCAGTGTGGAATCTGAAGATTCCTCCTTCCTGGATCAGATTTCAGTACGCAGGCCTTAGTTGCTTGCATGGTATTTCATTGAAGACAATGGAGTTTCACACACAGCAGAGGGTTACAGAGTTTGCCTCAAAAAGTCAGATCCTCCTGTGCTGTAACTTCATTGACTTCAACCAACGTACACTGATTTACACCAGCTGAGGATCTAACCCTATCAATCTAGGTTACACAGTAATACATTTTTTCTTCTTTCTCCATAATTTAATGTCAATGTGAAATTATATTAACTAATAGTTTTAATTATTTTATATCTAATTTTTCACTATCTCACTGAGAATTAGCAAGCTAGCTACCTGGATTTTTCCTTAAATGTTGTGCCGTAACATGAAATCCACAGTGTTCTGGAGTTTAACATTCTCTGAAAATCAACTCAGCTAAACAAAAATACTCCTCCTCTACAGCCTCGTGCACTTTAATGACAAAATCACTATATGCAAAATTTGTTTTTCCTGTGATATTCACAGTAAATATATACCTAACGTAAAAATTGAACTCATCATTTTAATACAAATAATTTTGTGCTGCCATAGAACTTCTGTTCAGCTGATTCAGTGTCAGCAATTTAACCTATCAGCCAAAAGCTCAGTATAGATCTGTCCAGAGTGATATATATTAAAGCCTTATCTTCCTTTCTTCACAAGTATTTTCATCTTATACAGATTGGGTTAAGGGGGGAAGCTACTTAGTGTTATAACCACTGATATTCAACTTTTGCAGAATATTTGTCTTCAGGTTTTGATTTTGGAAGGCCCCATAGTGGTTAATGCAGAAAAAATAAAAGAATAAAAAGAGAAACAAAAGGCTCATTGGATAGCTTTACCTTCAGCTGTCAGAGCTATTTAATTGCCCTGAAAATACTGGACAACACTCAAAACTAGAATAAAAGGATGCAACTCACATTGAAGTAAATAAAGTTGTACTTGCTTATACCATAGCTGAATTTGGCCTGTGAATTTTACCTTGATGCTTCCTTCTCCCCCCCCTCACCCCAATTTTGGTAGCAAAACAGAGGGTTCAGTTGTTTTTTGTAAGTTATCTCTATGCATTATTCACAGAGTGCTGTAGTCATATATACAGTTTGACAAATGTGTGAGAAATGGTCCTTGGCCCAAGAAGGTGAAATTTATCCTTCCACTCCATCCTGTTTCCCTTCTGTGGGAGCAAGAATGGGCCTTAAATCAGACAAATGTAAAAAAAATCATAATGAAAACGTACAAAGCGTATAGCAGACTGTGCTGAAGCACAAGTCAGTATTTGTATTTATTCAGTTAGCTTATGACTATAACCTTCAATAATATCACAATCCAAATATTCTGTTCAGCAAGATGGAGCCGGCATTCCAGCCAGCTTAAATGGCAAAGTTCTACACGTGATCTTTTAGAGCCGACTTCAAAATCTCCCTGTTGAAATAAATTGCTATACTTAGGGATGCCTTATGAGTATGTCTTTGGGAAGTTGTTTGCAATCTGATTGCCTTCCATTTCTGCATGTGTAGGAAGGCTCGAGAAACAGACATCATAGGAAAATTCAGCAGGCTTACACAGCGACACAAAGTGCCCTAATTATAATGAACATTGGATCAAATCCTTAAGTCCTTACTCAGATCAGAGCCTGCAAGATACGTCATGTCCTCAGGCTTTAGGGTCTGGCCCTTTATTTGTAATTTATTTCAGATTATTCTTATTGCTGTTGAGGTGGAAAGAACTCAGATAAACCTTCTACCCCCAGCACTTTTACTGTTCAACTCTTTGTTCTGTGGACAGACCTTGCCTATACTAAATGATTTTCCTCTGTCTTATGTGGCAGCCTGGAACATTTGGTCTACAGTCGTCTAGAGGATGTGTTCCCTGTAACTGCAATTCTTTTGGTTCCAAATCCTTCGACTGTGATGAGAACGGACAGTGCCATTGCCAGCCTGGCGTAGCAGGAAAGAAATGTGATCGCTGTGTTCACGGGTTTTACAACTTTGAAGAAGGAGGGTGCACTCGTACGTAAACAGTCAGATCCCATTTAATGGCTTGTTGCAGACTTTTCCCTTCTCAGTCTGTAGCATGTTCTTCCTTGGACTATCCTATGCTATATCTAAAGTGGGACCATTGCCATGAGCCGAGCTGCATACAGAGAGAAAACAGGATAATATGGAGTGAGCCACTCTTTCCTCTTTTTATAGCCAAGCTGCTGTAACATGGGTAGGCATAAAAGTCATAGGGACAGAGTTGGTCAGGAATTTTTTAATTAAACAATTTTTGATCGGAAAATGGTGATTCATGTAAACTTTTTGCGGAAATGATCAGTCGGGAAGGTTTCTCAGATCATGGATGGAATTTCTGGTCAGAGAGTGAGCCCTACAATATCCCAGTGGCTAGGGAACCAGGAATGTGTGAGACCCAACTTCAAGTCCCTGCTCTGAATAAGGGGTAGAGAGAGTGAAAAGGACACTGTCCTGGTAGCTAGGGCACTCACCTAGGATATGGTATACTCACTGACTAGCCATGAAGTAAGGAATAGCTTCAGCAGATGAGACTGAGAGAAGACCCACACCAGACTATCCCATATTCCAGCGGCTTGGGCAGTCTTCTGGATGGTGAGAGACCTCTGTTCAAATTTCCTCTCTAAATTAGTCAGAGTGGGAATTGTATCTAGGTCTCCCCCGTGCCCTAACCACAGGGCTAAAGTTATAGGGAGGGCAGCAGCAGTACCCCTTCCTTGTTAGGCCATGTTGTTAAATAAGCCCTTGAAAGGAATGGGAAACAAAATCAGTTTTGTTTACTCTGAAACTGATTTTTTTTAATTCACCCAAATTTTCACAATTTTACTCTTCAGTTCTACCTGAAATGAATTTTTTGTTCATTTTTGTCAAAAATTCCTATGAACCAAAAAATCAGTTATTCACTCATCATTAACAGTAACTGCCGTCATCAGGCTCTTAGCACATAAAACAAGAGAACTGTGAATGGAGTTCATGATTGGTAGAGCTGGTTAGGAATTTTCCAACAAAATATTTTTTGTCAGGAAATGCCAGTGTGTTGAAACAGAAACATATCAGTTTCAGCAAAGCTTCTGTTGAGAAAGATTCTCAGCTCAGTATTTCTTCAGGGAGAGGTAGAGAGAGCTCAACCCAGAATAGCCAGGAGCCCAGTGTTTGGGGAACTCATGTGGGATATGGAATACCCAGGTTCAAGTCCCTGGTCCAAATCTGGGATAGTAGAGACTTGAATTTGGCTCTCCTGCTTCCTAGGGAGCACCTAAAACACTGGGCTATAGAATCAGGCTCTGCTTCTGTTGATTGGCCCTATTGAAGCTGTTACACTTTGTGTAAATATTTAACTATTCATTGGGGCAGAGCGAGGTCCTGACACTTATAGCCCAGTGGTTAGTACATGTCCCAAATCTAGAGTTAGTATCTCTGTCTCTAGCTCAGTTTTGAAAGTTTTGGTTTCATTCCACATTGGAGCAGAACCAAATGTGGAAACTTCAAGGTTTTTCATTAAATGTAATTCTTGTTTTCTGGCCAACCCTAATGATTGGTCTCTTCTTCTAACAGTCACAGAACTAGAAAGCACATCCCTTTTGTGAAATCTTTCTGTCTTTAATCATCCTACAGATAATCAGAACACTTAAATACATGTTTTCCCCACTCATTACAAAATGTTTTTATGTAGTTGGGCAAGGGGCATGAAAGGACAATAAATGAGATTTTACATTACAATCTTACATTCTGTTTCTCCAGACACAAAAAAAACAAAGTTTAAGACAGTATATTAAGCTGGGAAAGCAATCCAGGTAAAAAGGGAGTTTTTTCTTTTAGGAGGGGTTTTATTTTTGTTTAGGTTTTTTGACAGAAATATATTTGTTTTGTACCAGATGAGAAAGCCATTGAAAAAAATCCAGCTATTTAAAATGTTAGGAAGACTCCAATTTTTAGAAGTTCTAAACTGAAGAAAACAGACAGGAAGGAATTCTGTTAAAAATGTAGTCTCCCCGCTCCCCCATTTATTTTTAGTAAGCTATTTATATGTTATTTCAAAAGACAAAAAATACAGGAATTGAATAATGAATCATGTAGAAAAGATGGAATGTTTTAAAGTATATCAAATCATGCTAGAAAAAAGTCCATGAAAATGAGCACCAAAGAGACAGTTAAGTGTAGAATAAAATATGGGCCTCTTTTATCTAGCATTTATCCAAGAGGAATGTAATTTAGAGATTTTTGGCATAATTAAAAAAAACATAAAACCTACAAAGGTATATTATAGAAAAACAAAGTATCACAATATATTATTGAGATCCATAGAGAAAAGATGTATGAGATTTGTACATGTGAATCTAGTTCTTCACTTACAACAAATGAATTCTGCTTTTATTATTATTATTATTATTTATTTTATTAAGGTCTCACTCTAAAATTATTGTGTATTATAATATCAATTTATTTTTAATTAAATAACATTTGTAGGGAATAGCACTAAAGTCTGGAAGTCCAGAGAAGAGAATTCAAGTGACAAAAACTCAGTCCATCAGTGAGCTCCGCATGGCTGGGCCTCTATGCTAGCATGGCACAGGAGTCCATCTGCATGAAGGTCATTGTAGGTTCAAGGCAAAAGTTTAATAATTTTCTGCAGCAGTTGATTTGTTTTAGAGAGATCAATTTCCACCAAACCCCAGCCAACTGTTACATCTTCATGCCATGCTCATTATCTAGTTCTGGTTGGGGTAGAAATATTACAATATAACAACAGAAGGCTTTTTATTGGTATATTTTATCTGTTCAGTGAGCAAAATTGTGATTGTGCTACAAACCCTAAGCAAAGGGTAGTGCATTCATAGAATACCAGGGTTGGAAGGGACTTCAGGAGATCATCTAGTCCAATTCCCTAGACAGATTTTTGCCCTTGATCCCTAAATGGTCCCCTCAAGGACTGAACTCACAACTCTGGATTTAGCAGGCCAATGCTCAAACCACTGAGCTATCTCTCCCATGTGCATTGTTGTGCTGCCCTAGAAATAGACCAGGGAACATTCCCTTTCTACTGTAGTGGGGAGTGTGGGAATTAGGGTGGTGTTACCTGTGCCAACCCTGTACCTGCACTATCTATATTTTTAACAATGAGGATCAGTAACCACTGGAAGAATTTACCAAGGTTGGTGGTGGATTCTCCATCACTGACAATTTTTAAATCAAGACTGGATGTTAATCTAAAAAATATGCTCCAATTCAAACAGGAATTAATTTAGGGAAGTCCTGTGGCTTGTATCATACAGGAGGTCAGACTAGATGATACCAGTGGCTTTATAATCTGTGAATCTATGGACCTGGAGCAAATTACTTCTTCCAGCACACTGATGCAGTTGCATTGGTCAGAGCCCCCACTCACCCACCTGTGAAAGCAGCTCTCCCACCCAAGATGCTATCCATGATGTATAGTCAAGAGTTATGCTGTGCCAGCCTTCATGAAAGTGTTTGATTGACCATAATCTGGCCCATTATATTTTAAGATGACTCAGTTCCAGCCAATAAAGTTAAAAGAGCTGAAACTTTAACTGATAGTTCTTCAATCACAATTAGTTGGGAATACCCAGAATCCAAACATTTGTAGATTTGATAATTTTTTCCATAAATTCTGGTTTACTATGAATAGAACATTATCTCTGATAAGTGCTCCAGTTAGAGCTTTAGTGCTATCATTCTCTTCATAAAAATCCTGGATTTTATCATCCAGCTCATTGATTTATTTCTTCTATTGCTGTACTACATTGTTCTAAACTTACTATTTTATTTCAAATCAGAGTCTAATTTTGTTTGAAGAGTTTATTACAGAGCCATTAAAATCAGAATGTGGTGAAGAAAGAGAACTGGATTTCTGTTCTACTGATTTAACTGCTTCTGAAGCAGATGCAAGTTAAGGGTATCACAGTGGCAAATGTGGGGTTTCTGCTGTCCACAGTATTAGCACCGCTTGGAGTGGCAACCAGTTCAGTGGTAGGATATTTGGTCAGACTGCCTCCTTTTTTTATCTTTCTGTCACCTCTTTGGAAGCAAAAGGATGAAAAGAAGGGGAGCCAGGAAGATTAGATTTTTTTTTTAATATCTCCCTCTTAAAATAGAAATGCTTGGCTACAAGTAAGCCTCTCTGCAGAGAAATTCCAGAGAACAACAAGAAATGGAGAGAAACCCTTAGACTTCAAAAGGGAAAAAGAGGAAGGAATAACTTTATTTCACATAGATATAGATATGACAACAGAAAAGTGTCATGTAGTGAAAGCTCTGATGAAAATGGACTTAACCTTGCTCTCTATATGTCAGGGAGGGAGAGTGACTTTATCTCTGTTTTATTTCTCTCTCTCTCTCCCCTGAAGCTTGTGAGTGTTCCCACCTTGGTAATAATTGTGATCCAGTCACTGGCCGCTGTGTGTGCCCTCCCAATACCATAGGAGAGAAGTGTGATAAATGTGCACCAAATTACTGGGGTCATGACATTGTCAGTGGGTGCAAGGTGAGTGGATCTCTTATTTTCTCTCTGTGTGTTCCATGCTTTCTATGGGGTAAAGTACAGTAGTTTGAAGCTACAGTGCAATTCTAGGCTTGTAAAGAGCCACATGGTTGCATTTGTGAGTTTTGGTATCAATCAGGGCAGGTGCTAATGACGTGTATCTGGATACTACAGACTGTCCTGGCATGCAATCTGTTATTTGCTGCATCAGCAGATCTGTTTGTACCATACATTCATCCATGCTGAAGCTGTTGGATATTGTTTGTTTATGATTTCTGTATTATAGGGAAGATTACTGTCACAGTTCAGGGCAACTGTACTTGTATTCCCCACTCTGGTCCATCAAGGGCACCCACTCTTAGTCTTGTAGCACTCCAGCGATCACCTCTCTTGGGCGGAGACCCACATTTCTCTCCCTACTGATGGGCAGGCTGCACAGCTCCCTGCCTGCACTGTGAATTCATCAGGAACACAGACTGATTCTGGAAGCCGCTTTGCCTTCCTTCCTCAGGGACTATAAACAGCAGAACTGCCCACAGTTAAGTTACCATGCAGCTCTTTCAAAGCAAGTGCATTTCTCCTTAAGATGAAAGCACTACAGAGAAAACACACTAAAAATAATAACAGAACCTACACACATGCTAATAAGCTTACTAGAGATCACACCCTGACTGCAGGAAGGGCTCTGGCACGTGACCAGCCCTGCAAACTCCACCTAGGGGGTTGCCAGTGATTACAAGTTCATAATCACCATGGCACACAACACTCATGAATCTGAGAGCATCTCCTTTATACAGTCTGGGTCTTTGACTTGGTAATAATTGGCAATTAAAAAGTGCTTTCTAAACCGGGTTGTATGCTCTTATTTTAAGAGATGTGTAAACCTTCTTATGAGCATCTAAATCCCACAAGAGTTTGTCACAAGAGTTAAGAAAGAGAAAGAAGGGAAGGAGAAGAGAAGAAAGGAGAGGGAATGAAAAGATGAGAGGATGTGAGACAGGCAGGGGGAGGATTTGAAAGATATGGTAATGACATGCACTGAAGTAAGGTGAGTATCATTCAGCCAAGGCTGAAAACTAGTGACAGTGAATATTATGCCACATTCAAATATCTGCTCCTCTCTGCCACTCACCTTGACAAAATGGGATTTAATACTGCTGCAATTATGCCAGAAGAGAGTGCATTGCCTGAACATAGTCATATACCCATTAATGACCTTCCTTAAAGGGTTGTTTCTCATCTAGCTCAAGCTACTAACTAATTATGTAGAGTCTTTTCTGTGTGTGTTTAAAGCTCCTCTTGTAAAAATCTTTGTCTTTCTGCTACAGTATAGAATGCTTGGCTTGAAACCAGCCTAATAGGGGTGAAGACCCTTGTCTGAGTTGTGGAATCCATTCTCTGTTTGTGTTTTGTATGAGTATATTAGCATGGCAGCTGCTATGGCACTACCTAAATTAATAATGATATATCAGTCACATCTTCCCTTCTGGTGTGTTGCAACTAATTTCTCCAAGGTGAGGTGTGAATGCCCATGCCACTTGAGCTCTTAGTAGAGCAGGTTTCAGAGTCTCTCATAACTCTCAGGCTGCAGAATGCTGCATAAAACTGGTTCCTTGTAAAAGAAACATATGTGATTGTTATTTAGGTTTTGATATTGTACCCCGAGCTATCTCTGTGTGTGGTGAACAATTTGTTCTCTGGGATTTATCTTCCAGCATAACTTATTGAATAAGTCTACTGCTTTGAAAAGGTTTTAATTCTTAGACTGTACAGCAGCCTGTCAAACATTTGCTAACCATTAGTGTTTCTGTTGCAGTCAGTAAAGATTGAGTGCATATCTGTCATATAAATGACCTGTGCTGTGAGCAGGTCTTTTGAATTCAGATGGGATGCTGTAGCTAGTCATGTTAACAAAATTTTAATTTTGAGTGGAAACTAAATCTGCAAATTTTGTCCCTCTCCCTGCCAGCTTTACCTCTTTAATTTTAGTGAGCGTGTGTCCATGCCAGTTACTGTGGCAACTTGTACTATTGGCACTGGAACAATGTTGCTATTGCAGGCAAAGTTTTCTTGATATGAGGCTCCCATCCTACCACTGATTAAATTGAATGTTCTCTGCTAGCATTACCAATACTACTGAGGGATTGATTCTTCTACTCTTTGAAGGTCTTCAGCTTCTCTTACTACCTGCTTTTCTATAGGACCCTTTACAAAGTCAGTTCTGTCTGCACTGTGAAATGTGTTGTCCTTGCACTGGAACATAATTAATAACCATTGCACTAGCCCTGGTGAGATTCAATGGTATTGGGATTGAGACCTATGACAGCTACAGTTCTGGCAGTGTTGTCTAAGACTGACCTGTGCCAGATGTCAAGATTTGTTTGTGGGTTTAACAAAGCACATTATATTTCTCGCTCTGCTACCTCACACCCGGCTACTAGACTGGTTCATTTACAATGCATAAGCCTCAAGTGATAAATAAAATATGATTGAAACAATATTGTAAATACATGTACTTTCACTCTTGGCCCCTCCCTTATCCGAACTAGATTGCGGCCTTCTGATACAGATGCACTGCTGTTAACACTGGAAATACATTCATGTATACGAACTCCCAAGTAACCTGTGTTCATCTATGGCTGCAAATGACAAGACTTCCTACAAGAAATGTGATTAAAATCTATTGTGGTGTCTCTCTTCTTTATAGGCCTGTGACTGCAGTGTGGTTGGATCCCTCAGTTTCCAGTGTAACCTAGATACAGGGTGCTGCTCCTGCCACCCTAAATTCTCTGGGGACAAATGCACGCAGTGCAGACCGGGATACTGGAAATACCCACAGTGCATTCCCTGTGACTGCTTGCTGGCAGGGACTGATCCTCAGACTTGTGATGCAGAGATGGAACAATGTTCATGTGTTGATGGTACAGGGCAATGTAGCTGCAAGGTAAGGAAATGAGGTATGCAAGCTGACTTAATGGTGCCACTGGAACCTGCTTCAAAATTAATGGGAGTTAAGTGTTACATTATGTTGCTCTTTCTTCTACTAACGTTTAATAAAGCACGTTCCCAAATGTGGCCTCAACATAGATTTTTTTCCCTATTTTATGTTTTTCTTCCTGTCCTTACAGAACTGTTACCATGATGACCATATTCAGTGCACAGAACCAGCTCTTTAGCCAATTAGAGTGAGTTTTTGGGTGATAGCAACATTTGGGCCATATCCCATAGTCCTTAATTAATCCTTACTGGGACGTTGACTTCAATGGGAGCTTTGTTCAGTAAGGGCTATAGAATTTGTCACATTAATACTCATCTCATCGAAGTGACTCCATTTTAGGATCCTTCGTTCTGTTTCAACATCCAGACGTGGAGAGAGTAGAGAGCTAGTGATTAAGGAAGAGGGAACTGAAATTACTATTATTGCTTGAGAATTCTTTTACCAAATGGACATTAGTTGACACATTTTAAGCCTAAAGTATAGCTCCCAAAGGGAGAAAGGGGGGTTTACAAAGCCTTATAAAGAAATGTTTTCTCTGGCTGGTTGGTTTTTTAAATTTTGATGAAAGCAGTTGTTTTAATTTATGTGATCCTATATAAGAACCAGAAACCGTAACTGAGTATGAGCAAAAGCAGTGACATTGACCATTTAAGGCTGATAGAAAAAAAGTTAAACAAATGGTGTAAATGAAATTAGATAGTCAGTATTATTTCAATTTTAATACTCTGATTTGGTGTTGGTAATAGAAATAGAGATTTTTTTCCCCTGGCATGTTTTATATTGACATTGTTTTTTAAATAAAATATTCAGCTCTTTAATATTGCCTGTGAGTTTTAAAATGCCACAGAATTGGTATAAAAATCCTTTCAAAAAGGCTCAGTGTAAATGATTGGTATATCCAGTGCTACACAGTCTAGCTTTCTTTATTGGGAATAATGGCGTAGTGGAATTAAAAGTATTGACATTGCAACAGTGAATAGCTGCACATTTCAGCCCTTTAAATATTATTCAATGATGCAGAAAAACAATCAGACGAAGAAAGAAAGTGGGAACATTTTTCCACCCTTGATATTTCTATAAAAATAAATTCCTCAGCTAGTACAGTTAGTACCATACCTTAATTATTCTGATGTGTCAAGATAAACTCATAGCAGACAAAAGATTTGATTAACCCATCAATTTTGGAGGGCATAATTTCACTGATTTTATCAATAAGCTGTTAAGCACTCCATATCAAAAGTGCAATTTGTTTTCCTCCAACATGGAGCCAGCATCCTCTGCCCATACTTATTTAGTGGATAGAGGAATGAGATATGTGTGATTGGAGGCTGAAAACCTTAAGCCTTAAAGTTTTCCTTAAATCTACTGTTCTGATCCAAACCCCTTTATTGTGCGTGGGATGTGGGGCAGGGGGTTGGTTTTGTTTTTTGGTGTGTCTAAATAAAGCTTTTCCCCATGCTCTCTCTCTTGCAGGTTAACGTGGAAGGTGTCCGTTGTGACAGGTGCAGGTCTGGAATGTTTGGACTCTATGCCAAAAACCCACTTGGCTGCAACAGCTGCTATTGCTTTGGCCTAACTGCTCAGTGCAGTGAGGCAAAGGGGCTGATCCGCATGTGGGTGAGTAGGGAACTGCTGAGCCGTGTAATGTGATAATGTTGTTTCCTGCTGGCTTCTTTTAGTCAGGCACAGAGAGGTAGCTAGGAAATGGCAACACGTTTAAGCAATCTTTTCCCCTGAGTACTTTGAGAAGTAGAGAGAGGAGCATGTTCCATTAGACAATCAGGGTCAAAGTATTAAAAGAAAATTGTTTGATAGTGTAATAGATGTCAAGCCAAAGTAAAGCTATTAAAACCCAGTAAAAAGCAGTGTACTCAAGTGTGGGAAAATTGTACTGTGACGATCCAGTGCAACAGAGCACTGACACAGAGATGAGAATCTGAACTTGTTGCACAGTTTCCCTAGCCATATACCAGGGTCATTGTTGCTTGTTGTTAAATATGTCAATTTGTTTTGATTAACTTCTCATTTTTCCCCTTATAAATTTTTTTTAAAGTCGTGCTTCTGACAGATGCTAATCTATTTAAATCATGGGTTGGTGGGTGGAGCCCACTTGAACAACAAAAGACCTATCCCCTCAGAAGAGAAGGGTACCACAGATCCCATGCTGGATTGACAGTCCTGGTGACTGAAGTCCGCTGTTTATCTCTAGCACTTTTTCTTTCTCCTGGTAGACGGAGAGAGATTCCAGATGAGCTGTGTTGGTGCAGCTTTTTCATCCAACATGGGTTGGGTTGAAAGAAAGGTGATAAAACCAGTCATGCCACAGAGCTAATGAAAGCATCAATCCTTTTGCAAACTTTGTTTTGGTCTTTACATGATGGTATAAAGCTGAAGCGTTATTTAAAGCTGTTCCCGTTTCTTTATTCACCCTTCTTTGAATTCTGAGATTTAAACAGGACTTTGCAGATTCACATCGTAGGCTACCTAGGCCTTTATAGTTTTGAATACTTCAGTCTATCTCAAAACAGAATCATTGCCATTTGAAAAGCCACAAATTCACAAACTTCATGCGACTGATGAAAATCTTTAATGTAGTTCACGTATGTAAACCATTTTCTTGCTGGCTGATGTACTTGGTGAAAGGTGGCAAGACCCACCTCCAGGAACATGACTTTGAAGTTGGCAGATGGAAAGAGTGCTTCTGTGTCCTGTCACTGCACAGCAGCTCCTGAGAATACAATCAGCACAATAATTGAATACCATGCTGGGCCTCTCCTCTTCCTCAGTGCCCAAATGGCATCTTGTGAAACCCAGATGTGATTTTTCATTAGCTTAATTGTTGTTCCTGACTCCTTAGCATTATGTTGTCTGCATTTCTGCTTTTTATTTTATTGTTCTCTCTGTGTTTGTCCAGCTTGTCGCATGCTTTCTATGAACAATCTCGGTAATTCTGGGCAGAAGTTTTCTTTTGACCACAGCAGTAATTTGGATGGCATATTATTGATTTTCTTTCAGCGAGGTTGCTAACATCTAAATAGTTGTAGAATACCATTACATTATTCAATCAGTGTAACTTTGGGGCTCACACAGTTTTTAGTGTGTTTGAGAACACAGTACTTTGAATTTTAAGTGAAAGAGATGCAAGTGGAGCTGCGCAGTACAAGAGTTCATACACTTGCCTGAGACCCAAAACAGATTAGAACTGGAAAAGGAGATTATTTTTATTGTGGTACAGGTTCACATAAACAATTAATCAGCCTACATCTTGGAAAAACTTCCTCATTTCCACTCCCCCTTCCCGCCCTAAACCTGCTGAAGCATGCTCAGAACAGCCTTAGGGCTGCCAACAGTAAATATGTATTCTCACACTGGCCACTAGGTTTCACCAATCATAACAAAAATACCTAAAACATTATACTCCTTTCCCTCTTAATCATTATTAATAATAAACATAAAGCATTAACCCTGCAACAACAAAACAAAATATCCTGACTAATTGGCTGAGTACACTACCTCAAACCTCAGGCAAGTGCAAGGGATTTTTCTGCCATCTCTAGCATAATTGCCTTACCTTTGGGCTCCCCTGAAACCCCTTCCACTTGGTTCCCCAAGAATTCAGTTTCGTTACTCAGGTTCTTTTATTTGGCATACAGGAAAGCTACAGTGAGTTGATCGGACTCAAACATAGGTGGGTGGAGGTGGGTCAGATCTCATATCCAACGTTACACAGCAAACTTCTTACTTTATTACATTTACACATGACATTACATTTACTATGCATTGCATCACATGTTTTGGATTGGCGTGGTCACTTTGTAGGGACCAATCCCTGCACAGCATGCTCTGTCCACACACTGTCCATGCACAACTTATTCCTTACTTCATCTTATATTTCAGGTATATCTTACCCATTGTTATCTTGACCACTGTAAATGGTTCCCTGGATGTTCTCCCTTATTTTAGTTAAAACAGACATTCTGTTTCCAGCCTGCTGATCCATTTACCTCCTTAATTGCGTCTCCCAAGAAATGAGTCCTCATCCATGTCCATTACTCATGTCAAGCCAGGCCTACAACTTACTAATATAAGTCCAGTCTATCTGTAGGTTTGGGAGATTTTCTGGAACTGTGCAATGGAAACACCTGTGATCCTTGATCAGTAACAGGTGCAGAAGGACTTTCTGATAATACAACCATCTCTACAGACTTAATGTCCAAGTCTTTTCTAGTGGTTGATATGAGGTCCACAGCAATTTCACTATTTCTGGATGTAGCAATTGAGTAGTCCAGGGGTCCCCAACGCTCCCTAATGCGCCCACGTCCTTGCCGGCGGTCGAGCATCTGCCAAAATGCTGCCGAATTTTGGTGGTGACGCCTCTCGATGACACCACTTGCCGCTGACAAGAGGTATCATCGAGAGGTGTCACCTCCAAAATGCCGCTGAAATTCGACGGCGTTTCGGCGGATGCTCCACCACTGCCACAGTCCTTCATCCATCAATATCCAAAGGAGAATTATCTACTGGTGACGTCTCATGGTACTGCAGATGAACATGACTGTGATATGTATGAATGTGCCTCCCATCTGATAACTCAGTTACCCAAGAAAGTGGTTTTGCATGTGCTGTGATGCGAACAGATAACCAGTTCATGCCATAAGACCATATACTGTATTATGTGCACCTAATGTTCTTGGTGACGCTCAGACATCATAGCATAACTTTTGTGCTGCCTGATTTTCCTTCAGCTTAGCAGCATTAACAGTGTAGAGTTTCAAAATGAGTTCTTAGTTTCCTTCCCATTAAGAGTTGCTGCAGGTGACTTTCCTTTTTTGGCTAGTGACATCATGCAATAGTTGAAAAGAAGACTGGCCAGTTTGGCTTCTATGTCATCTTCTGCATTCCTTCTTCTTTTATGATTTGGACAGCCCATTCTACTAGATCATTTGAGGAAAAGTGTTTGGTGCAGTTCTACTGTATTTGATGCTGTTCCCTCCCCCCCCGCCCCGATAAATTCCTGAAATACAACACTAGTGAGCTGGGGACCATTGTCACTCGTCACTGTCTCAAGCAATCAGAAAATGGAAAATGTAAGTCAAAGTGTATCTAGTGTAGCCTCAGCTGTGGAGGAGGGAATTACATATGCTTCAGTCCATTTTGAATGAACACCAATTATTATTAAAAACACTTTCTCCATAAATGAACCAGCATAGTCTACATGAAGTCTCGCCTAGGATCACTGAAGCCACCCCCATGAGTGCAAAGGAACTTTCAGTGGCGCATGGCAGCTAGATTGTGCAACAGTGTGTGGTTTGCCAACAGTCTCGATTTTCTGATCCATTCCCGGGCACCACACACAACTAAACGTGACCCCCTTCATGTGAACAATGCCAGGATGTGCTTCATGTAACAACTTCAGTACCACTGATGTACTTACTGGAGGTATGATTACTCAGGACTGTAATAATAAGCACCCAACCTGGACACTTAAAGAATCCTTTAGGGAGTAGTAATATTGGAGCTCTGTGCTTACTCTCTCTGTCCAGCCAGTTGTAACCATTCTCTGCACTCATGACAATAATGGGTCTCTCTCTGTCTCTCTTTTTGTCTCTGCTGCCTCAATTAGAGAAGTGGACAGTAGTACAATAAAGAGAATGGTTCCTGTAGGTTGAGGTACTCTGGGCTGGCTATCTGGTAAAGGAAGTCTACTCCGAGCATCTCAATGCTTTTCCAGGTTTATAATCAAACTCATAATCATAAGCTGATAAGGTGAGAGCCCATCTCTGAATTCTGGCAGATACTATCAGGGGTACAGGTTTGTGTTCACCAAACGTATCTTTCTGAGGTTTATGGTCTGGGTATAACAAAATGCCTGCCATATAGGTAAGAGTGAAACTTCTTTACCCCCCAAAGACTACTGCTAGCTCTTCTTATTCTGGTTTGGGGAAAAAATTCTGCTGGAACTAGTGACCTTGTTGCATAACTAATTGGATGCTCATACCCATCTCATATTCAGTGGGCTAGTACCACTTCCATGCCGTATGATAAGGCATCACAATACAATGCCTGTTTTTTCTTTTATGCTTTTATAATGAACTAAAGAGTTTGACTGTAGCAATTAGAACTGAAAAGGGAAATATTTTATTGTGGAACAGGACCACACAGACAGCTAATCAGTCTCCATCTTAGAAAAAAATCCTCACATCCCTCCAACTCAGTGGAACATGCTCAGTACAGCCTTAGAGCTTCTAACAGTAAATAGTTATTCTCACATTGGCTGCCCGGTGACTGTAAGTGTAACAAAAATGCCTATATTACACCTGTCTACCCTGTAGGTCTAGCTCTCAAGTGAAAATAAGAGGTGTGTTTCATCTTAACATAAGATTCTCAGACTCTGAACAGAGGTGTGGCCCAGAACTGACATAACAGACATATAAAAGTCTTATGAACAAGCTGCATTGGCAGAGGTCTGTGAAGAGCTTGCAGATACGTGCTCATATCACACTGTATTTGGCTCTAGCCAGTGCTGCTTTTTCCTTGCTTTCATGAGCACTAAATGCAAAGGGCTAGATGCCGGAACTCTTACAGTGCGCAACATTTGCTCAAATAGTTCTATTTAGTGGGACTACTCACATGACTAAAGGCTCCACAATCTAATGTGAAAGTATGTACAACCAGTTTTTAAGAGAATAAAAAGTAAAAGAATAACAAGACTTTGCCTACGTGAAAAAGCTTGAAAAAATAAACTGTTTTTTCTTTTTAATCCCTTTAATATGTGTAGCTGACCTTGAAGCCGGAACAGATGGTTCTGCCACTGGTAGATGAAAACCTTCAGGACAGTACTACCAGAGGGGTTGTATTCCAGCATCCAGAGATAGTAGCTAACATTGAACTGGTGATGCAAGATCTCCAATCAGAACCTATTTACTGGAAACTTCCAGAGCAGTTTGAAGGACGAAAGGTAAGACGATTCCTTTGAATTCTGACAAAAATTGACATTTTAGAAATGCTTCTGATTCCTCTATTGGGAAAATCACAGCAAACTGGAAGGTGCTTGCAAAGAATAAATATTTTTGTCATTACCATTTGTCATGGCAAAATTGTCACAAAAATAATAGGAAATTCTATTAATTGTCATAAAAACTTGGAATCCCATAACATCAATACTATCTTAAACTAGATATTTAATCATACAAATATATAAGAAATATGCTACTAATGGGAATTTTATTGTCCAGGGCAGGCAATGATAGCCAACAGATCTGTCAGGAATTCCAGATTTTAGCTTGTGATTTTATTTATTTGCAGAAGATGGAGCTTTTCACAAAACTACTATTTAAGAAAGCAGAAGGATTGTATTAAGTTAATATTTCACTCTGTTGACTCCCTGCCTCTCCCAATCTGACAGAAATGTTACACAAGCTTTATATGTCTTGTGTAGACACAGTTTGTTGAAAATGTTTGAAACAGTCTTCTCTCTGGGCCTTTTGCACCTCTGTGGCTCTATTGTGTGTTGCATTTTGAAGTCCCCTGATTGGGCTCATGGGAATATTGATATTCCCACAGACTCTCACAAAGAGGGACATTTGTTTTTACAGTTCTGCAGAAACAGATTACCTTCATGTATGTCTGTGCACAATCCTTGATCTCCCTGTGTTCCAAGTAGCACATGCCTCTGTATACACACACACACACAAACACACGCACACTCACAGTCTCATGTATCTATTCATCCATTTGTAATACTTACATATCCATCAGATATGCACAGAGATATATTTGTAGCTAACTGTAACTGGTATCTCTGTTTGCTTTGTTAGCTGACTGCCTATGGAGGGAAACTAAAATATGCTATCTACTTTGAAGCACGTGAGGAGACGGGTTTTGCTACCTATAATCCCCAGGTCATCATCAAAGGTGGACCTCCCACAATAACTAGAACTATCATCCGGCATGTGGCTGCCCCTTTGATTGGTCAGCTGACAAGACATGAGATAGAGATGACAGAGGTAATGTTTTAGTCTGTTCTGTTTCAGAATGTTAACCTTTGGTTCTGTTGATACCGTTAACTGATTGACTTTTGTCCTACTGTTTCCTTCAGCATGAATGGAGATATCATGGTGATGACCCAAGAGTCAGTAGTACTGTGACACGTGAGGACTTCATGGATGTGCTGTACAACATTCATTACATTCTTATTAAGGCTTCTCATGGCAGTATCATGAGACAAAGCAGGTAACAATTTCATGCAATAGCCTGAAATACTGCAGTCATCCCAGCTAATTCACTTGAGACTTCAAATTGAATTTTTAATCCAGGCACAAAATCAGTGGGACGTAAAGCTGGAGAAGTTGGAGAAAGGCACTGTTTTAAGAGAAAACCATAAGTATTGTAGCCAAATGAGACTTATATTCTCAGTATCCCAAAGCCAAGAAAAAACCAAAAAATATATTTTGTAAACAGATTTGAATGCTATGCAAATATTATGCTATTATATAAATATGAATTTTGGCCTGTGAAACATTTGTCTCTTGGCAATCAGTAGTGAATAAGTGATTAGTGATTCAAATAGTGCCCACTTAAAAAGACACTTATGCCAATATAGTAGAGGCAGATAAAAGTAATAGGCTACAAATATCTCTATCTAGATATAGAATTTCAAGAAGGTACTACTATGGTGGTAGAACTAAAAAGATGTGTAACTTTGCAATATTTGTGTAACAGAGACATGGGAGACTAGTAGCAGTGCCCTAGAAGTGATAGAAGCAGATGGTTGCTATTTATTATTAATTATTAATTTTTGTAAGTAATTTTAAAGGAACTAACCAACCATTCTCCAAAACTTGGATGTCCCCTGCAGCTGCAGATGTCACAGTCATTTCAGATTGTCTATTTTTGGCACGTTCAGTTTACAATATTGTGTGATGTGCACAGGGAAACTTCAGTTTAGAGGAGTGGGAAAGCAAATATGATTTCTCATGGGAAACTTTGAAAAGCATTCTCTTTGCTCTGGAAAAATATTCCATCTACTTATATCAATCACTGTTAGCAATAGCATCAGAGGGGTAGCCGTGTTAGTCTGGATCTGTAAAAGCAGCAAAGAATCCTGTGGCACCTTATAGACTAACAGACGTTTTGGAGCATGAGCTTTCGTGGGTGAATACCCACTTCCTCAGATGCATGTAGTGGAAATTTCCAGGGGCAGGTATATATATGCTAGCAAGCAAGCTAGAGATAACGAGGTCAGTTCAATCAGGGAGGATGAGGTCCTGTTCTAGCAGTTGAGGTGTGAAAACCAAGAGAGGAGAAACTGGTTCTGTAGTTGGCAAGCCATTCACAGTCTTTGTTCAATCCTGAGCTGATGGTGTCAAATTTGCAGATGAACTGAAGCTCAGCAGTTTCTCTTTGAAGTCTGGTCCTGAAGTTTTTTTGCTGCAGGATGGCCACCTTAAGGTCCGCTATAGTGTGGCCAGGGAGGTCGAAGTGCTCTCCTACAGGTTTTTGTGTATTGCCATTCCTAATGTCTGATTTGTGTCCATTTATCCTTTTCCGTAACGACTGTCCAGTTTGGCCGATGTACATAGCAGAGGGGCATTGCTGGCATATGATGGAGTATATTACATTGGTGGATGTGCAGGTGAATGAACCAGTGATGGTGTGGCTGATCTGGGTATGTCCTGTGATGGTGTCGCTGGTGTAGATATGTGGGCATCGAGGTTTGTTGCATGGATTGGTTCCTGAGCTAGAGTTATTATGGTGCGGTGTGCAGTGACTGGTGAGAATATGTTTCAGGTTGGCAGGTTGTCTGTGGGCAAGGACTGGCCTGCCACCCAAGGCCTGTGAAAGTGTGGGATCATTGTCCAGGATGGGTTGTAGATCCTTGATGATGCGTTGGAGGGATTTTAGCTGGGGGCTGTACGTGATGGCCAGTGGAGTCCTGTTGGTTTCTTTCTTGGGTTTGTCTTGCAGTAGGAGGCTTCTGGGTATACGTCTGGCTCTGTTGATCTGTTTCCTTATTTCCTCGTGCAGGTATTGTAGTTTTGAGAACGCTTGGTGGAGATTTTGTAGGTGTTGGTCTCTGTCTGAGGGGTTAGAGAAGATGCGGTTGTACCTCAGTGCTTGGCTGTAGACAATGGATCGTGTGATGTGTCCGGGATGGAAGCTGGAGGCATGAAGGTAGGCATAGCGGTCGGTAGGTTTTCGATATAGGGTGATGTTAATGTGACCATCACTTATTTGCACCGTGGTGTCAAGAAAGTGGACCTCCCGTGTAGATTGGTCCAGGCTGAGGTTGATGGTGGGGTGGAAGCTGTTGAAATCATGGTGGAATTTTTCCAGAGTCTCCTTCCCATGGGTCCAGATGATGAAGATGTCATCAATGTAGCGTAGGTAGAGAAGGGGCGTGAGTGGACGAGAGCTGAGGAAGCGTTGTTCCAGGTCGGCCATAAAGATATTGGCATATTGTGGGGCCATGCGGGTGCCCATAGCAGTGCCACTGATCTGGAGATATATATTGTCATCAAATTTGAAATAGTTGTGTGTAAGTATAAAGGCACAGAGCTCAGCAGCCAGTTGTGCTGTGGCATCATCAGGGATAGTGTTCCTGACAGCTTGTATTCCATCTGTGTGTGGGATGTTTGTGTAGAGAGCCTCTACATCCATGGTGGCTAGGATGGTGTTTTCTGTGAGGTGACCAATGCTTTATAGTTTCCTCAGGAAATCAGTGGTGTCATGGAGATAGCTGGGAGTGCTGGTGGCATAGGGTCTGAGTAGAGAGTCCATATATCCAGACAGTCCTTCAGTGAGAGTGCCAATGCCCGAGATGATGGGGCGTCCAGGATTTCCGGGTTTGTGGATCTTGGGTAGTAGATAGAATAACCCTGGTCGGGGCTCTAGGGGTATGTTGATTTCTTCTGGTGTTAGTGTAGGGAGTGTCCTGAGTAGATGCTGTAGTTTCTTAGTGTATTCCTCAGTGGGATCTGAGGGCAGTGGCACCCGCATGACCCCACAATATGCCAATATCTTTATGGCCGACCTTGAACAATGCTTCCTCAGCTCTCGTCCACTCACGCTCCTTCTCTACCTACGCTACATTAATGACATCTTCATCATCTGGACCCATGGGAAGGAGACTCTGGAAAAATTCCACCACGATTTCAACAGCTTCCACCCCACCATCAACCTCAGCCTGGACCAATCTACACGGGAGGTCCACTTTCTTGACACCACGGTGCAAATAAGTGATGGTCACATTAACACCACCCTATATCGAAAACCTACCGACCGCTATGCCTACCTTCATGCCTCCAGCTTCCATCCCGGACACATCACACGATCCATTGTCTACAGCCAAGCACTGAGGTACAACCGCATCTTCTCTAACCCCTCAGACAGAGACCAACACCTACAATATCTCCACCAAGCATTCTCAAAACTACAATACCCGCACGAGGAAATAAGGAAACAGATCAACAGAGCCAGATGTGTACCCAGAAGCTTCCTACTGCAAGACAAACCCAAGAAAGAAACCAACAGGACTCCACTGGCCATTACATACAGCCCCCAGCTAAAATCCCTCCAACGCATCATCAAGGATCTACAACCCATCCTGGACAATGATCCCACACTTTCACAGGCCTTGGGTGGGAGACCAGTCCTTGCCCACAGACAACCTGCCAACCTGAAACATATTCTCACCAGTAACTGCACACCGCACCATAATAACTCTAGCTCAGGAACCAATCCATGCAACAAACCTCGATGCCAACTCTGCCCACATATCTACACCAGCGACACCATCACAGGACCTACCCAGATTAGCCACACCATCACTGGTTCGTTCACCTGCACATCCACCAATGTAATATACGCCATCATATGCTAGCAACGCCCCTCTGCTATGTACATCGGCCAAACTGGACAGTCTCTACGGAAAAGGATAAATGGACACAAATCAGACATTAGGAATGGCAATATACAAAAACCTGTAGGAGAGCACTTCGACCTCCTTGGCCACACTATAGCAGACCTTAAGGTGGCCATCCTGCAGCAAAAAAACTTCAGGACCAGACTTCAAAGAGAAACTGCTGAGCTTCAGTTCATCTGCAAATTTGACACCATCAGCTCAGGATTGAACAAAGACTGTGAATGGCTTGCCAACTACAGAACCAGTTTCTCCTCTCTTGGTTTTCACACCTCAACTGCTAGAACAGGGCCTCATCCTCCCTGATTGAACTGACCTCATTATCTCTAGCTTGCTTGCTAGCATATATATACCTGCCCCTGGAAATTTCCACTACATGCATCTGAGGAAGTGGGTATTCACCCACGAAAGCTCATGCTCCAAAACGTCTGTTAGTCTATAAGGTGCCACAGGATTCTTTGCTGTTAGCAATACAGAGCCCAGCTCGAATATGGAGAATGAGGTGAACTCTATCCTGGCTCATGCATCATAAGAAAAATTGCTATATGATTTCCATTTTCAGAATCTTTATGCTGAGGTGTACAGAGATGGACATCTTATTCAAAGCTAGCTACACCAAAGCATAATGCACCTCGATTGGATCTGGGCTACCCGTGATGATGTGTAAATCAGGAGATGAGAAATCGACTTTCCAATTTCAGGGTGTGTTTGCAGGGATAGCAGTTACAAAACTAAGGTGCCATTTTACAGAGTCACATTACAGAGTATAGCCTTTTATATAGCAGCAGGACTTGCTAAAGAGTTAATCTTTCCCCCTTCTGGTACCTCTCCACCTGTGTATGATTTCACAATTGATGTGGAGATGATTGTCACAATAAAGTTTTATGATATCTGTCTAGTCATTTATATAATGCTCATCACCATGATATTTGAGACATTAGGTGGAGAATTAGCAGGCAAACCCCTGCAATTGATACTCAAACAAAATGCCTATTGATTTCAGAGGAAATTTCATTTGAATAAGAACAGCAGAATCAATCCCGAAAAGTCTTGGAAGTCATTGGGAGATTAGCCTAAGAACTACAGACTTGGATTCAGGAGAGAAGTTAAACCACAGACTTAAGTCCATCCCTATTCAGAACAGCCCTTAAGCACATGTTTACCTTTGAACATGTACTTAAGTCCAGTGACTTAAAGTTAAGCATGTGCTTTATTTGTATCCTGGATGCTTTCCTGAATTGGAGGCTAACTCTGAACAAGCAAAGCCTCTCTTCTCATCTAGTTGCCATTAGAGGGAAGAGAGTTATAGAAAAAATTATTACAAAGGACTACTGTCAATGTTTTTCAAAGTGTACAATGAGGAGTTAATAGTTCTTTCATTCTAACATGAAAATTCTTTCAACTCAAATGTTCGAAAAAGCGGAGCTGTAGATGACTGATATACTGTAGAAAAACACTGTCAATGAAAATTTGAACCAGACCCAAGTGTAAAATAGCTTAATTCCAATGTTAGCCCTATATTAGCCAAATAATTTATAATTTGTTATTGCAAGAAAGCTATGCTATTATTTAGAGGTTTCTACTAAAAATCCAAAGGCAAACATTTTTCTCCTACTGTATTCATTTTGTTGTTCTCCTTTTTCACATTCATCACTCAAAATTGAAATATTTCTTTCATAGATTGAAATTAGATTTTGTTTTGCTTTTCAAGCAATTGGATTTTGATAATAAATTAGTTTGGATTGGAAGCATGTTTTCAATTTTACTGTTAATTGTTTCAGAGTACTAGATGCTGATCAGGTAGCAGTGGTTAGACTGGTTCTCGTTAGACATGCTTCAGGAAGCAACTGAACCTAACATACTTTAAGTAGCACTTTTACCCAGACAACAAGTAGCTTTGTGGTCCCAAAGTATATTGTTATGTAAATTCAGCTCTGGGGCAGTATATAGTTTGTGCCTCACACAGAGCATTACCTCTGGTTTACGACTACATTGCGGTCTAAGGGCTTCAGTGCAGGCTGTATAGGCATGTCAGGGACCTTGGATTCGTACTTGCATTGCTAGCCCATGCTAAAGTCCATCTCTTCATGTACACAGCTATTTTTTGCTGTGCTCACATCATACCATAGATTGCAGTGTAGGCATGTCCTGTATCTTGAAGATGATGAGGAAGCAGATTCCACTCTGTTTTTATATTAAATGTACAGGGAGTTCCATTCAAGCTTGTGTTGACACTCCATACAAAAACAATAATTTTGGACCTTATTTATTTTGCAGTCCATTGTTTTTGTCTCCTCCTTGTTCTAATTCTTGATTCCAGGTGACCCTCCTTCTCAAGTAGGGACAAAGGTATATGGGCTGGAGAGTGCTGCTGTTACTTAGGATATTGCATTTACTCAAGATATTAGTGGTGAACTCCGGATCCCATTGAACTCAATTGCAAAACTCAATTGATTTGAATGTATCTGACGAAGAGGGTATTCACCCATGAAAACTCATGCTCCAAAACATCTGTTAGTCTATAAGGTGCTACAGGATTCTTTGCTGCTTTTATTGATTTGAATGGGTCAGGATTTCCCCCTAGATTTGCTTATGGTCTTCCTGGTGTTGATGGCTATATACCAAGATGACAGGTGCAATAGATGTGCCTAGACAAACAGATCAGTATAATTGGGGAAATGGGGGAGCAGGGGGAAAATCTGTGAGTTGGGTCATTTGGGAGTATGAACAAAAGCTAATTATTTCCCTAAGTTTCTTTGTACTAACACCTACACACAGATATTTAATAAATAATTTCTGGCTGGATTATCTTCTTTATTTTGATTTAACTCTTATTATAAGTATTCATATTCACTGATAGAAGAGAGAGAAGTTTCCTCTCCTTGGTTAGATTTGGAATTATTTTTGGAAACTTTAAAATGTACATGGCTTGCTCTATATTTTTTGCTTATTAAAGAACTACAAATGTTTTCACAGTTTAGTATTCATTTAAACAAAAAAAAGAATGAGAGGGCTAAAATACCTCCTTTCGGCAAAGCAACAATTTTGCAATCCCCTGGGATAAACTAATGCTTTAGAAATGTCTTCTACTGTCATTGTCCATGCTTCATTTGATGCCCTTTAGAATCATTTTGTCTGTTCAATGTATGTGGGGAGGATAGTTGGGAGATGAGGGTATAAGGTATTTATATAATCAAGTGGACATTTGGGGAGGGAAAGAGTTGGCTGTCCCGACATGAACTGACATTAACCAACTTCTATGTATTTCTTTGTTTTAAACATTTTACTTATCTATCCTTGTGATTCTGAGGGGGAAAAAATGAATTCGAGCTAAGGTCTTAAAATTGCTTCTAAAAGGCAATTAACTGTCCAATGTCTTTGAAGTCTGTTCTATAGCTTGTTAGCTTGCTTTAGTTGCTGAGGATACATTTTATTTTTAAAAATGCCTCATTAGAAGCATAATTAGTGAATAAAGTTATCATTGCACTCCTGTGAATTGTAAACTGAATCCAGGTTTAGTGTGAAACATCAATTTCTTACTGATCCGTTCAAATGAGAAATCAGATATGGGCTTTTGTCAGTATTTTGGCTGCAAAGAGAAAAGAGGAGATGGAAGTAAGAAGAGTAGGCAAGTTAGTTAAACTGCAGGGTAGAAATGGAAAATCAGATTGAAGGTATGTTGGGTTTGAAGTTTCCTTCATACATAGGCAAAAACAGAGCAGTTTTTGTCTCATGTTGATGAGGCCAAGAGGGTTCAAGACTGCCAAATGAAGCTTTTTTCTCCTGTACTGGCTGACTTTGAACCTGCATTGAAATAGTGCTTTATGGAGTTGATAAGCTTTGTTTGCTGGTTTGTGTTTTCCAGAATTTCTGAGATATCGATGGAAGTTGCTGAAGAAGGCAATGTATCTGGAATGAGTCGTCATGCTCACTTGATTGAGAAATGTGACTGCCCAGTGGGCTATTCTGGCTTGTCATGTGAGGTACAGTTTTTGGTTAACCTTCATAAAATGTCTTTACTCTGTATTCGTCTTTCATCAGTAATGGTATGAGAAGAGTTTCAAATAATAACTATGGTTAAGTAAGCCGCCCATTCTCCCTTGATTTTATTCCCTCTGTTCCTTCTCTCCCAGGTCCCCATCCTTCAAAGCCTTTAAGCCAGGGATAGGCAACCTATGGCATGCGTGCCGAAGGTGGCACTTGAGCTAATTTTCAGTGGCACTCACACTGCCCAGGTCCTGGCCACCAGTCTCGGGGACTCTGCATTTTAATTTAATTTAAAATGAAGCTTCTTAAACATTTGAAAAACCTTATTTACTTTATATACAAGAATACTTTAGTTATATATTATATACTTATAGAGAGAGACCTTCTAAAAACATTAAAATGTATGATTGGCACGAAAACCTTAAATCAGAGTGAATAAATGAAGACTCAGCACACCATAGATTCATAGATTCTAGAGTCAGAAGGGACCAATGTGATCATCTAGTCCAACCCCCTGCACAAAGCAGGCCACAGAACCCTACCCATCCACTTCTATAACAAACCCCTAACCTATGTCTGAGTTATTGAAGTCTTCAAATTGTGGTTTGAAGACCTCAAGCTGCAGAGAATCCACCAGCAAGTGACCCATGCCCCACGCTGCAGGGGAAGGTGTAAAACCTCCAGGGCCTCTGCCAATCTGCCCCGGAGGAAAATTCCTTCCCGATTCTAAATATGGCGATCAGCTAAACCCTGAGCATGTGGGCAAGACTCACCAGCCAACACTCAGAAAAGAATTCTCTGCAGTAACTCAAATCCCATCACCAACCACTCGGCATACTTATCTGGCGATAGTCAAAGATCAATTGCCAAAATTAGGCTCTCCCGTCATACCATCCCTTCCATAAACTTATCAAGCTTAATCTTAAAGCCAGATGTGTCTTTTGCCCCCACTACTCCCCTTGGAAGGCTGTTCCAGAACTTCACTCCTCTAATGGTTAGAAACCTTCATCTAATTTCAAGTCTAAACTTCCTAGTGTCCGGTTTATATCCATTCGTTCTTGTATCTACATTGGTACTAAGCTTAAATAATTCCTCTCCCTCTCTAATATTAATCCCTCTGATATATTTATAAAGAGCAAGCATATCCCCCCTCAGCCTTCTTTTGGCTAGGCTAAACAAGCCAAGCTCTTTGAGTCTCCTTTCATAAGGCAGGTTTTCCATTCCTCGGATCATCCTAGTAGTCCATCTCTGAACCTGTTCCAGTTTGAATTCATCCTTCTTAAACATGGGAGACCAGAACTGCACACAGTATTCCAGGTGGGGTCTCACCAGCACCTTATATAACAGTACTAACACCTCCTTATCTTTGCTGGAAATACCTCGCCTGATGCATCCTAAAACCGCATTAGCTTTTTTAACGGCCATATCACATTGACGGCTCATAGTCATCCTGTGATCTACCAATACCCCAAGGTCCTTCTCCTCCTCTGTTGCTTCCAACTGATGCGTCCCCAATCTATATCTAAAGTTCTTATTATTAGTCCCTAAGTGCATGACCTTGCACTTTACACTATTAAATTTCATCCTATTACTATTACTCCATTTTACAAGGTCATCCAGATCTTCCTGTATGATATCCCAGTCCTTCTCCGTGTTAGCAATACCCCCCAGCTTCGTGTCATCCGCAAACTTTATTAGCACATTCCCGCTTTTTGTGCCAAGGTTGTGCCAAAATAAAAAGGTTAAATAAGATTGGTCCCAGAACCGATCCTTGAGGAACTCCACTAGTAACCTCCTTCCAGCCTGACAGTTCACCCTTCAGTACGACCCGTTGTAGTCTCCCCTTTAACCAGTTCCTTATCCACCTTTCAATTTTCATATTGATCCCCATCTTTTCCAATTTGACTAATAATTCCGCATATGGAACCGTGTCAAATGCCTTACTGAAATTGAAGTAAATTAGGTCTACCGCATTTCCTTTGTCTAAATAGTCTGTCACCTTCTCAAAGAAGGAGATCAGGTTGGTTTGGCACGATCTACCATGTTTTATTTTGTCCCAATTACCATTGACCTCAATGTCCTTAACTACTTTCTCCTTCAAAATTTTTTCCAAGACCTTTCTGAAAGGTTGCTGATCCCTGCTTTAAGCACTTATTTTAACTTTAAGCAGATGAGTAGTCCCATTGAAATCATTGGAATTATTCATGTGCTTAAAGTTAAGCACATTAAACTTTGCTGAATCAAAGCCTCAGCACCTGAGTTGTGTGAGCAATAGAAATCATTGGAACTTGTTGAAAGAGGTGAGGTTTATACAGTAGAGCCTCAAAGATATGAACGCCAGAATCATGGACTTACTGATCAACCAGATACCATGTGGAACTGAAAGCGATCAGTCAGGCAGCAGTGGAGACCAACCCCTTCCCCAGCTAATACTGTACTGCCTCGGGCTTTACCTCTGGGGTTTAGGGCTTTGGCCATGAGGGGTTACGGCCGCAGCTGCAGGGGGTTCCAGGGCTCCAGGCGGGGGTGGGGGCCTCAGGTTCTGACTCTTGGGAGCACCAGGGCTCAGGGCTTTAGACTAGGGGAGCCCTGGGGCTTGGGGCTTCAGCCCTGCAGTTCAGTTCCTGGCTTCAGCCCCAGGGAGGTGCTGGTGCTTGGGGCTTCAGCCCCGCAGCTCAGTTCCTGGCTTAAGCCCCGCGGGCTCATGGCTTTAGCTACAAGGGAAGCACCAGTTTCAGTCCCAGCAGTTCCCCCATAGCTAAAGCCCCAAGCCCTGTCCCCCATCCCCGGCTAAAACTGGGAATGGAGGTCTGGGGAGCCTCAATGCCTGCTGCAGGGCAGAAGCCAGCAATGGAGCTGCCGAACTGAAGCCCTGAGCCCCAATACCCACTGTGAGGCTGAAACTGGGAATGGAGCTTCAGGGCTGAAGCCCTGAACCCCAGCGCTCCCCCCAGGTCTAAAGCCCTGATCCCTGGTGCTCCCATGAGGCAGAAGCCCTCAGTGCCCCTAGGGGCCTCGAGGATCAGAAGCTCAGTACCCTCCCACCCGGGGCCCTGACACACACACACATACCCTCACTCTGCAGCTGCAGCCTCAACCCTACTGTGGCTGAAGTCCATAACGTCTTGTTCAGAGTTACAGACCATTTCAGAGTTATGTACAGCCTCCATTCCCAAGGTGTCCATAACTCTGAGATTCTACAGTATTAGCAATACCTTGGTGGTCATGCTATCACTCGCTTCTGGAGGCTAGCTTACAAATATCCCTTTATGACTATTTCTTAAAATGCTTAAATACTGCCACTGGCTTGGTATTTTCTTGGCTAGTTCTCTGCAATGAATTTGAAGTTAAGTACTTGGCAAAACAGCTATGAACTGACAGAGTATCACACATTCTTATTTGTCACTGTAGCTGGGTAGATGCAGCCAAAAATTGTCAGTGACTTTTGAATGTTTTAAAACAAATTCCTTTTAAGTTCATTCACATCCCTTTTGCTTGTATTTTAAAAAAAACTCTCTCAAATGCATTTATAGGCATGAGTGTTCCTCCAAAACCAAGATTTTTAAGTGGATATTGCAGAACCTTTTCCTGTAGTGACTTTTGAATTTATACCTGTGCAGAGTCATACTGAAAAAATTAATCTAAGTGATGCATTCATCCAGTTAGGTAATAGAAACATTAGGTAGCCTCTGGGTTCAATAAAAACAGCTTGAATTATGAATATTAAATATTCACCATGAGTCATGAACAAACTAAAGACTAACAAATATGCACAGTAGTTATTTGGTGAATTTCACTTAATTTTCAGCTCATGACTTGTCCACAAACAGATAGTAATTTCTTTGAAATTTTTCACCAGATAGTTATTTATTATTACAAGAAACTTCATTAAAAGAACACTGTTAAGGTTTCAAAGTCAAACACCCAAAAGTAGAGCTGTGTAGAGGATGGAAGTTCCATTTCATTAAGTATTTTGAGTTTTGGAAATTGGGCTTTCATCATAATGCCCAGAATCAAAACAATTTTTTTTGAATTAGGTCAAAATGAAACCTTACTGACTCAAAAAAACCTGACTCAAAATTCTTTCAACTTTTCAATTCTCTGCAAATTTTATTTTCATTTTGAATCAAACCAAAACTTGTTTTCAATTTTTCAAATTGCAAGCAAACCAAAAAATCCATTATTCGCCCAGCTCTTATATGTGGTAATGTAATTAGAACAGTATCATAATGCACACTTTCTGGGGAGGAGAGGTAAGGTTGAAGTTACAGAGTTGCCATTTCATGCTTAATTGTTCAATTTTAATACTCTCCCAATATATATTTTAATAGAATATTCTATAAAGGATTAAGCCCCCATATTCCAGTAGGAAAAGAGAAAGATCTGATACCCAGTTGCTTTTTAGCACATGCTAATAATAATAATAATAATAAAGTAAAGCTTGTCCTATTATCTGGAATCATTTCTACTGCTTGGCTTAATCCATATCCCAAAATTGCAGTTGTAGGAGCTATGCGTATAGTATTTTTGCCTCCGATATTTCAGAGGTGACATTGATGTCCAAAATTTGTATTCAAGTGCGTGCCCAAAATATAAGGATAAAAGAGACCTTTCCTGATAAGCACTTGCTGGTATCTTTCAGAAATAGTTGTGGAAAATGCATTCAACATCCTCATAATTTACTTCATATTATAACCATATTCTGTGTCATTTCATAATTTTCGAATCAATACAGATGAGAACAATGTCAATAGTGTATTAAGTATCAGAGGGGTAGCCATGTTAGTCTGGATCTGTAAAAACAATAAAGAATCCTGTGGCACCTTATAGACTAACAGGTGTTTTGGATCATGAGCTTTCGTGGGTGAATACTCACTTCGTCGGATGCATCTAGCATATTAGACAAATGAATTAGATTTCAGCTTAGGTGAGGACTTACCAAAATTGCATATTTGTACCCTAATCCTAAGGGCTCTCAGCACTTGTAAAGGGTTCCACTGTACCAGTTGTTTTGGACAAGGACATTTTTGAGGGGAAAAACTAAGAATCTATAGTAAGGAGCAAAATTACTTCCACTTGAGATTATTCCTCTAAATTAGAATTCCTCACAAGCCATGGTAAAGGTAGATAGGCTGTTTCTGTGCTTCTCTGATTTTAACATATTCTAAACCAAAATAAAAGTGAATTGAGATTACTTACTTCTGACTTTAAAGAAAATAATTGTGTTTCTACTTTCTCTCTTACTTAGATTCTTGAATGGGTCACCAATGATTATAAACTTAACATACTGCTACAGGCTTTTGTACAAGCACAGTCAAGCACATGTCAATTAACACTTCACTCAAAAATCCCACTTTTGATAGTGCAAAGCTGCTGCATAGTCTTTACTTCAGTTTCCCTTCTGTTTTAATTTGCATCCATTTTACTGCCATGTAATGGAGGTAGAACTCCCACCCCTTCAGAAAAGCCTAAATCCTCATCAGGAGTAGGACATGACCTCATTAAGATACCCTTAATAGTATTTGGTGATCTGTTCTGTTGTACGTTATACTATAAAACTGAATATCTTATCTATGAGGACCAAGGTAGGTGAGGTAATGTCTTTATTGAACTAACTTAGATTGGTGGAAGGGGCAAGCTTTCGAGCTTCACAGAGCTCTTCTGCAGGTCTGGAGATCGTAACCAGAGTGTACAAGCTGAATATATGATGGGACAGATTGTTAAGCATGAGGGGTTGTAGGCCACTTCAAATAAAGTGGCCAATTAACACTTCTGCAGTCACAGGTGAATGGAGGGTTAATAAGCAGCAGGTGCATTACAGATTGTTGTAATGGGCTGTAACATTAATGTCTCGGTTAAGTCCATGGATTTTAGTGTCCAGCAGAGTTATGAATTTAAGTTCCCAGGCTTGTCCTTTTAAGGTTTTGTGCAGATTTCCTTTGAGGATGAGGACTAAGAGGTTAAATATGGAGTGGGTTAGTTTTATACCCCCCTCCATCCCCCACCCAAAAAAAGCATTTGCCCTCAGCTGATAGGGTGTTTTTATCTTTTATCATTTTTCTGTGTGAGTTCATTTGAGAGCGTAGCAGTTGTCTGATTTCACGCACATAGATGTTGTTAGGGCATTTGATGCACTGGATGAGGTAGACCACATGTGCACTAGGCATGTGTAGTACCCATGAATCTTGAAAGATGTGTTGTGGGAGATACTGATCATTGTAGCACTGGAAATAGGTTTGCAGGTTTTGCATCTGTTGTTCTGGCCTGGTCTGTCACTTTGAGTTGGTTTGTCCTAGTCTGTGGGAGCTTCCTGCTGATGATTAGCTTGGCAAAGTTGGGGGGTTGTTTGAAGACCAGAAATAGGGGTTCAGGAAAGATTTCTTTCAGGATATGGTCCCTCAAGTATGGGCTGCAATAGTTTGATGATACTGTCAGGCTCACGAACATAGATGCCAACCTCAGGGCACACTGCCAGAAACAAAGGCACAAACCTCAGACTGTTTTTTGTTCTATCTTACCACCTGGCAAGTCTGCCTTTTTGATAGATGGTCCCTTACACCATCTATCACAGCAATATTCAATATGCAGTGATGTTGTAGCCATGTTGGTCCCGGAATATTAGAGAGACAAGGTGGGTGAGGTAACATCTTTTATTAGACCAATTTCTGTTCGTGAAAGACAAGCTTTCAAGCTTACACAGAGCTCTTCTTCCAGTCTGGGAAACTTATTCAGGGCTTATCTTCATGTTCACTTTAGTGAAGACGCTACTATGCTGTCAGTGGAGCTTCTTCTGTTGCCACAGTGCTGTTTACATGGGGGTGGGGGGTTGAGTCAGTATAACTAAGCTGCTCAGGAGTGTGGATTGTTCACACTCCTGAATGACATAGTTATACCGATATAGGTCTATAGTGTAGACATAGCCTGAGTCACTGCTAAAGTTTGTTTAGCATATGTAGTTAACACATGTTTCAAGGGACCTTTCAAGGTGAAGTGGACAGTTTAATTACCTTCCCCCCAGTCATAGGGAGGAAAGGGCAGGGTGGAAGAAGCTGAGGGGGGGTTGTTATTGGCTATAGGTTGTTGTAATAAGCCATAATAAATCCAATCTCTGTTCAATCCATGATTTTTAGTGTCTAGCAAAGTTATGAGTTTAAGCTCCCAGGCTTGTCTTTTGAAAGTGTTGTGCAGGTTTCCTTTGAGGATGAGGATTGATATCTAAGCATCTTGGGGATCCCTTGTTTATGCGTAGAAGTATTGCCATCTCCAAATTCCAAGCAGCATAATGTTACAGAATCTTTGGGTCAGGGATTTTTATTCCCTTCCCCCAGAGTTCAAACTGTGATGAGATGAGGGTTTGTACACGTCCCCTCTTCATGGGCGTGAGGGAAGCAATCAACAAAGTCTTCTGTCTGCTGATGTTCCACAATGGTCTGTCTGGTGTCTATAGGTCTTCTTTTGTTGGACAGGAGACTGCACCTCTTGCGGTAAACTAGTATTTCAGACTCAGTAATGCTTTTCCTCTGACTGGGTGGGTGGGGTCTTCCAGCTTCATAGCACACATTTTTATACTTACAAAGCAAACACTTAAATATTACCTTATAACATGGGATACAGATATTGTAAGTGAGACTAATGCATCCAGCAACTCACAAGCATTTCATGAAGTCCAAACACCAAATATAGTGCTATAAATCTAATACCTATTTTAACAACACTAACACACAGGTGAGCCACACTGGTTTTCAGCCATTCTTTGTTAGTCTTCAGTGAGACTTAGAGGCCTTGGCATGAAATGGCACCTGCGTCTGCTAGCATAACAGATACCTTATATGTGTTTTGATGTTGGGTGACAGGTGATAACTAGGAGTGTGCAGTCAGTGGGGTTTGTTTTCTGCACTGAAGCAGATTCTTTGGGGATATTTGGGTGGCTCATTCTATGATGAGATCTGTTTCTCTGGTGGTGTGTCCTTGTTTGATGAAGGCTGCTTTAAGTTTGTTTAGGTATGTATCCTGGACTTTTTCTTCAGAGAATTTCTGTGGTATCTCAGTGCCTGGCTGTAGATAACAGATTTCTTAGAGTGTCTAGGGTGGTTACTGGATCTGTATAGGTAGATGTGGTGATCTGTGGATTTCTTGCATATAGTGGTCTGTAGTATTCCATTGTTAAAGCTGATGGAGGTGTCCAGAAACTTGATACTGGTGTGGAGGTGTTCTAAAGAGAGTTTGATGGATGGGAAGTGGTCGTTGAAGTTGTGGTGAAAATTTATGAGGGAGTTTGGGTTGCTTGTCCAGAGGATGAAAATATCATTGATGGATGTGTGTTGCATTTGTCCAGAAATTCTTCCTCAAGGTGGCCCAAGGAGAGGTTGGCATACTGGGAAGTGATCCTGGAACCCATGATTGTTCCCATGGTTTGGACAAAATGTTGTTGTTAAATGTAAAGTTGTTTTGAGTGAGGAGGAAATGGAAGAGTTTGGCAATGAGCTTTGTCCATTGTCTTGTAGATATCTGAGGCAAGCAGCAATGCCGACATGATGAGGGATGTTGGTGTTCAGGGAGGTGACATTCATGATGGCAAGGATGGTGTTCTGAGGGAGGTTGTTAATGTTGTGGAGTTTCTGGAGGAAGCTGGTTGTGTCCTGGAGGAAACTGGTCCTTTGGGGTGGTGAGTGGTTTCAGGATTGTTTCTAAGACCCAGTATTCCTTCAGTAACAGTGCTGTTGCCTGATATAAGGGTCTGCAACGGTCCTTTGTTTATCTTGAGAGGCATGTAGAAGATCCTTGGGGTGGGTTTGTGGGGGTTGAGGTTGTAGAGTTTCTCTTATCTATGTGCACTTTCTCCTAATGGGATGAAGCTCCAAAATAATCCTGCTTTGGTTAGGATTTTTTGTACTGTCATAGTTGTGTGATTTCAGAGATCCGCATTGATATACTTACATAACAATGTAGATGGGGGGTTGATCTTAAAATGAAGGTGGAGGGATTGATTTTGCACATGTCAGCTTTGCTAACAATCTTTGGTGGGCTCCCAGAATTTTATTACCAAGTGGAAAAAAAAATCAAGAATAAATTTTATTAGAGATTTTATTATTTTTAATTCTTTACTTTTATTGTATTTAAATTCTACAGATATAAATAATGCAGTCATGAAGACATTTTTTGCTCAGTATCATTGGACATTTGCTTGTTTTCCATCAAGCACATATTAGCTTGTCAAATCTGAAAAACCCACCAAGGACAAAGGAAACTGAATCTTCCTGCTTACTCGTTGTAGCTCATGCAACAATTTTATTTTGGAAATAAACCTCTTTCTCAAGAAATGAAGGGAAGGATGCTTGATGCACAGTGAGAAAGACTGGATATTTTGCATGTGAATGAAAGGTCTCTCTAGCTGTACTATGAAAAGACTGATGCTAGGGCAATGTTCCAGGGATTTTTCAATAATTCCAATTTTTGTTGGTTCTGCTATTTGTAAAGTACTGTATATTGTTTCTAACACAGCTGGAGGCCTGGCAACTTGTAAAAGCTGCTGATGGTGAAGATGAGCTTGCCGTACTCCCAGTATCTGTCCATTATGTGATGATCTGTTTTACTTCTTGTAGGCATGTTCTCCAGGATTTTACAGACTGCCTTCTAGATCATCTGGCAGGAGACCTGGCCCAACCCTGGGCACCTGTGCCACATGTCAGTGCCATGGACATAGTAATATTTGTGACCCTGAAACCTCTATATGTCAGGTATAAATCGTAGGCTCTTCCTAACCCAGCGTGCTATGTTCTTCTAAAATTAATCTGCTGTGTGCCAAAATTGAAAATCTGGAGGACATATTTTAATTTCTTGCTTTAAAAAGAGGACATTTTCAAGGTTGCTGGACCAAAAAAATTAACCTATCTTCAGAGTTTTCCCAGAATGACCTTCCTGAATTAGGGATTCCAGTCATGTAATGTATTTTTTCTCCTCCAAACTATTGCTTGTTGAAGCAGGAAACCTATTGAAGAAGGTGCTCCTCTCGAGGCTGGAGATACAACAGAACCTGGGGAATGGAGATAAAAGGGGCTGGGTCAAAGCGCCTAGGGAAATAACAGCAATGGACTGGAGTAAGAAGTATGTACCTGCTGTTTATAGGGTTCCTGGGTGGAATCCAGAGTAGTGAGCAGGCCCGGCTTTCCTTGCCAGCCACAGGTAAAGGGGCATAAACCCCAAGCAGGGGACAGGCCTAATTTGGGAGCTTGAACAGAAGGGGTTTATTTGAATTTTCTGAGTGGACCACAGGGCCAAACCACTGAAGACCCATCAAGGTCAGCCAGCAGCATGCAGGAGGCACCAAGGGTGAGAAAAGGACTATGACACTGCACTTTGCTTCTTGGAGGCTCTCCAGAGGTGATTGTCCCATTACACCTGTAAGCCCAATATGCAACTCACTGTTTGTTTCACAATAAACAACATGCTATTCTGATAGACAATAATGTGCCTGCATTGGTGACACATTAAGATGGAGTGTTAGTTGTTTCTCCAACTTTGACAGCTGGAGCAAAGAAAGAAAGGGAAAGATAGATGAACAGGATGGGAAACTGCAGGAATACATGTGGCTAATTGCAGGCCTCCATTCCTCCTCCATGTAAACCCGTATGTAACACCCACAGCATGTCTTCTGGAGAGTCTCAAAGAAGGCAGCTCCAGTGAGAACTGCATCAGAGACAATAATGAAGAACTCATTCCGGGAAAAAGATCCCTTGTGTCTAAGAATGTTTGACTCCCTTGGGCTAGGAACAAAATACAGTCTACTTTCTTTCTCCCTCCTTTCTCACAGAACTGCAGGCACAACACCGCTGGCGATCATTGTGAGAGGTGCGCAGTTGGATTCTATGGGAATGTCCGAGGATCTCCACAGGACTGCCATCCTTGCGCGTGTCCTCTGACCATTCCCAGCAACAAGTAAGCCTGTGGCATTAAGCTGCCTCTTCTAGCCAATAATAACATTGTCTCGGTTTCACTCAGTGTCCTTAGTCAGCTGTACACCGTATAAGTGCATGCTAAAAAGTGTCCAATCCACTTTCGCTAATTGATCTTGCTGAAAGAGTCAGGGACTGCTCCCTTGCTAATTAGTGATGAATAAATTAATAATGGGTGCAAAATGCAATGCTCTACAGATAATGAATGTGTGTTACAAAAGATTTCTCGTAAGTGAAGCTAGAGTAGAGCTCAAGTACAGTGTACCCACGAGGGAATTGTAAATAGTCTTTTGCTCATATATTGTGTTGGTATAAATGTATTACAGTGCCTTTCTCTTTCTGCTGTGCAATTTATTGATTCCTTATTTAATGTTACATGAGTTTTAGGCAATTTGTGAAGGACAGAATAGTTTATTCGCAATGCAGTTATTGCAGTATACACTTTATTGGTTGCTTTATGCTAATGAACCTTCCCACCTCCCTCTCTCCTTGTTTCCCACAAATGATACTTGAGATTTGTTTGTTATTGTGATGGGAGGCCCTAGGTGCCATCAGGAGTCATTCTTTGTTGCCTCTATAAGAGGTTTCTGGCACATGATCTTTCTTTTGAAAGGCTGAGGGCGTACAGCTTTCTCCAAAGCCACATTCTGTGTTCTTTCTCACTGATTGACTTTTAGGATGTGCTAATAAGTACTCTGGTCAGTACACTTCCTTTTTGAGATGTCATCTTCTGTCTTCATCATTTTATAATTTTGGGGATGGTTTTGGTTTTTTGGATAGGAATGGCTCCTATTTCCATCCTCAATACCCAAGATTTCATTGATCTTTCATGTGAAGCAAATGGCATCAAGAATTCTTTCAGAGTTATAGGTGCTGAGTCTAGATCAACCAAAGCTATTACTTAAGGATGATTCAAGATGTTCCCTTTTCCGCAGGAAATTGCTATGCAACCTCCATAGCTATTCAAAGTCTTATCAGCCCAGCCAACGAAAGACTTGAATGCAGCTTGAATCCAGGTTTCTTCTGTAGCAGTGCAGAGCTTTAACCCCCCGGGACATGGTCCACTTGCCTTATTTATAACAGAAAATGTTTTTTTGTATTGATTAGTTCAACCTTAGATTTGATAACTGCCAGCCTGATTATATTTGTTCCACTTTCTTGCTACAAGCTCTTTGAGATAATATTAGTGCAGGGGAATCAGATTCAGCCACTCTATTGTAGCCCCATAATAAAACTGCAGACATATAGGTGAAATACACACGAGCTGGTAATTGGATGACACAGATTGACATGAGAACATTTTTTGAAGAAATAGAATTTAATTATTTTTAAAGTTTGACAAGAACACAACTAAGTTTAAGGCTTTAAGTTTTTAAAGATGTTTTTGTTCTTCTGCACAATCAGCATTCAGCTTCAAATATGATGAGCTGAAAAACTGGAGGGAGTAAGTTGCTTATGGGTATGTGGATCTATTTTTATGCAGTTGAAAATGTGTTGGATAATGAGTTTGTGAGTAGTAGATCAATTTATTTACATTTTATGCAAAAGTGTAATTTTTATTACTCATTCAAGCACTATTGATTTAATGCATTATAAGGATGCTGACTGCAGTATACCAAATGGGGGAGTTCTGGGTCACCACCACCTCAGTGCTTTTTCAGCATTAATCTGGTTTGGCATTTCCCTGCACAAATACTTGGATACATTTTGTAGCACTGCACCATTTTAATGCTTAGCTTAGCCACCACCACCCCTCTTTTTTTTTTTAAACTGTGAGTACAGGATCCTGACTTACTAATATCCCAATAGTACGCTACTATACACATATTTCACCGGTACACACTATACTCACCAATTTACCATATGCATATGGCATAGCGAACAGAACTCATTACATTCTGCATCTAAAATACACACATTCACTGCTTGAGCTAAAAGAAATTATTCTTTCATTAGGGTAGTATTAGGGCAAGAATGTGTGATCATCACAAACAATTTTGCCAAAGTCTTTAATGACCTCTTCCTAGTCAAAGCTCAGAACCAGTATTCCATCCCCATGCTCCTTGGTCTGTTAGCCATCTTTGACATCATCAACCATGCTTCTCTTGAAATCATATCCTCCCTTGGCTTCTGTTACTCTGTCCTATCCTGATTTTACTCCTCCCTCTCTGATTGCTCCTTCAGAGTGTCTTCAAGAGGTTCTGCCTCATCATGCTCTGTCCTGGGTCCCCTTCTGTTCTCCCTCTATACCATACCTCTGGGTATTCTCATCCGCAAACAAAAAATCAGCTGTCACCTCTCTGCTGATAACTCACTGATCTACCTCTCTACTCCAGACCTGTCTCCTTCCGTCTCAACTGAAATCTCATCCTCTCTCTAACATCTCCTTGTGGATGTCTAGCTGTCAGCTCAAACTCAACATGGCTAAAACAGAGCTCATAGTCTACCCCTCACCTCCGAAGGCCTTCTCCCAGCACCACCATTCTGTCTGTCTCTTAGGCCGAAACCTTGGCATCAATCACCCATGAAGACAAGCCCTAAGATAATGGCCTTTCCTATCCATGCACACAACTAAAACTCTTGTTCATCTCATGTCTTGATTACTGCAACATCCTTTTCTCTGACAAACATAGTTTTGTCCTGCTCATATCTATTCAAAAATGTTCCTGCAAAGATAGTTTTCCTAGCCATTCACTTTGACCATGTCAACTCTATTCTTTGCATCCCTCCATGGGCTCCTTTTCTCTGTCACACCAAACTTAAACTACTCATCTTCACTCTTAAGGCCTTACATGGCCTCTCCACATGCTGCCTATCATCTCTCACCCGTTAGCAAGATGTCAACCCCCACCTCCAAATCAGCTCATGACGTCAGTCTCCATTACCCGCTATTTAAATTTTCAAACAAGCACCTTTGTGCTTTCTCCCTTGCTGCCACTCATGCTTGGGAGGCAGTCCCTGTAAACAGTCTCAAAGCTACCTCCTTATACGCCTTCAAAACCCTCCTTCAAACTTTCCTTTGCCATGATGCCTACTAAAAACTTGACAATAGTTAGGCTGCTGGCTACTCCTGGGGGAATTCTGCATCACTGCACGTGTGCAGAATTCATGTCCTCCACAGATTTATTTGTTTCTCCACAGAAAAATGACTTCTGATGGGGAAGAAAAGGGAAGCTGGAAGAGTGTTCACCCATCCCTCCCCAGCAGCACAGGCAGATTGTTTCAGGTTCCCGGAGCAGCTAGTAGAGAAATAAATCACTGCTGGGAAGGGAGGGGGACTGGGCAGTCATACGTGTGAGAGAGACATTCTGACCCTCTTACTCACAATTCTGGCATGCTCGGCTTGGAGGGACAGGTCTTTGGGGTGTTTCTGAGGAGGTAGGCATGGTGCAGGCTCTGTCCCCTTCAGCAGAGCAGAATGTAGCAGCCTGCCCACTTGGTCAGTTGTTGCCATTGTTCTTAGTGAATTCCCCCAGAAGTATAAAACAGAGGTAAAAGTTTTAAGTCTCCTTCACATTGCCAGAGTGGTATAAAGGGACAGTATGGCCTTATAAATGCTTATGGTGCTTTAGTGATTAGAACTCATTTAAATTTTTGGACTGAATAAGTATGATCCATGAACAGTTTGCTACTGACCTGTCTGGTGATGGTCAGTAACCAATGTAAATTGTGAGTTTGATTCCCCAGCCCTCCCTTGCTCTTCAGTTGCCTGTGATGTAACACTGAGCATATGGCTGCATATATTACTTGACTAATAACTAGAAATTAAGGGTCAAACCTAGCTACATTACTATTTGGGATTTGGGGATTTCCTCTAATGCTCCTCGCTCCCATTCTCCAGCCATTGTATTGTAGTTTAAAAAAATTACCTAAGTAATTTAAACCAGTGTGATTATATTGACCATCCACAGGCATGGCTGCCTGCAGTTCCTAGTGGCTGTGGTTTGCCAGAAGACGGAGCATCTTTTTGTTCTGTTTGTACAGCACCTAGCACAGTGGTGTCCTGGTCCACAACTTGAAATCCTAGGCATTATGGTAATAATAATAATAAATAATAATCAGAAGAAGAAGAAGTAACACTTCAGCAGCTCTGATTCTATCCATTAGAGAGCAGAGGCACCCATACACACCACTAGGCACTACATTACAAAACAAGGATCAGAGGACATGGAAATCAGCAAAGTGTGGCTGAGGTGGGAAAATTTACTGTTGCTGGAAAAATAGCAGAATTTTTCCCTTCGCTGCTCACCCTTTGACACCATTCACATCACAGCTAGGGACTTATAGAAGAATTATTATCACTGATGAGTATCTCTCCACTAGATGCACATAGTAGGTACATAGTGGGCAAGAAATTCCTGATATTAACATTGAAGAGCAGACTCTATTACTGGCCTTGTACAGCTGCTTAGAGTGAGATGGCATATAAATGGAGTACAGTAGAAATGACTTTTTATTCTTTTTTCCCCCCTGGTTTAGCTTTAGCCCTTCTTGTGTTGCGGAAGGTCTCAGTGATTACCGGTGTACCGCTTGCCCACCTGGATATGAAGGCCAGTACTGTGAAAGGTATGGTAATTGTGTGGTCTGAGATAGAGAGAGAGAATTAGATAGAAAGGGAACAATATAGAAAGAGGCATAATGCCTTTCAATGAATGTCAGTAAACAACTCAGCATCTTCTAAATATGCTTATTTTGATAAGTTATTTCCTCTTCTATGTATGGTTTAAAACCTGGATTTATCAAGTAGTTTTTCAATTTCTATTGTAAATTGACAGTGGATAAACTCATTATTATTAATGCTAAAATTCTATTGGCTTAGTTCAGGGGTCAGCAACCTTTCAGAAGTGGTGTGCCAAGTCTTCATTTATTCACTCTAATTTAAGGTTTCATATGCTAGTAATACATTTTAACGTTTTTAGAAGGTCTCTTTCTATAAGTCTATAATATATAACTAAACTATTGTTGTATGTAAAGTTAAATAAAGTTTTTAAAATGTTTAAGAAGCTTCATTTAAAATTAAATTAAAATGCAGAGCCTCCCAGACTGGTGGCCAAGACCCAGGCAGTGTGAATGCCACTGAAAATCAACTCGCGTGCCGCCTTTGGCACATGTGCCATAGGTTGCCTACCCCTGGCTTAGTCTTTTTTAACTCCATGTTCTTTTTCATTGTACTCCAAGATCTAAAGAAAATGATATATTTATCTAAAATTATGTAATATATATATAAATTGTCCTGATCTCATTCTAAAATTCCCTTTTTCGCTGTTAGTGAAGCCTTCTTGACCTTGACCACAAAGAAGAAATTTACAGTTAGATTTATTAATAACCAGAGAGACTGCAGTTGTTCTACCCATAACAACAAATGGCTGCATAACACAGTATGAATAAGATGATCACAGTTAGCAGGAGATTATTAGTACAAATTTCACTTTTAAACACAACAGCCAGGTGGTCTCTTGGGGAGAATTTGGAAGTCTCTTGGTAAAAGGTAGATCATGGAGGGAGATTTCAAGTCAGTCTGTTGTAGAGTTTTACCTTTGATGGGGCTTGAGTATCTGCAAAATTTTCACAGAGCATTAGACCTTGGCACCACTTTTGCCCAACCCTGCTGCCCTGATTGAAACCCACATATTGATTACAGAATTGTGTCTATAATTAGTTGGTCAGGCAGTATGCAAATTTTTTCCTTACATAAATATATATTTGTTCATAGAGTGCCAAAAAAAACTCCGAAACTCAAAACCTGTGCTTTTGGGCACTCAACTAGGTGTAGTCTTGGCAACTGCGGTCAAGATAAATATAATACATTATGCATTCTTAAGAGGCCAAATCTGTGTTCATATTTATAATGTCTAGATGTTCCCCTGGCTTCTCCGGTGACCCAAGAACTCCAGGAGGGTCCTGCCAAGAATGTGAGTGTGATCCGTACGGTTCACTGCCTATCCCCTGTGACGCTGTCACCGGACAGTGCACCTGCAAACCTGAATCCACAGGGTGGACTTGTGCAGGCTGCAAGCACCAGCATGTGCGTGATGGCATGGAGTGCATTTGTACGTATACTGACATTACCTTGGGGGTTAGGGGGTGTTCATGATGGTTTGTGTTGCATCTCCAGAGCTGAATCTTGCTGTGGTACCAGTCGATTCTGTAGCTGTTTTGGTTTGTTTTTCTGAAAATATCCACCACACTTCTCATTTCCCTAGCCTCAAGCTGCTCGGAAAATCTTCAGTACAGTTTAATAGCATAATTGAAAATCCACAACAAGGCTCTGAAGGACTTCTTTTAGTCAGTTTCAAAGTTTGCAGTTTTGCCAAAGGTTGGGGATGCTACTGTGACAGATTAAAGATCTGGGTTTATTGAATATTTTAGTATGCTCCTAAATGTTTAATCATCAGCTCCACTGCTTTTTGCCATGAATCATACATAGACTCTGAAAACTATTCATCAAGGCTTATAGAAAGCCTTGGACATGCTGGTTCACAACCTCCTGTTGAAATCGAGAAGATAGAAGAAGTCAGAGTACAATCTATTCAGGAACAAAGAATGTCTTTTGTTTAAAAGATAAAATGAATAGCCAATCCAGCCCAAAACACCATTGAGTTACATTATACAAAACTCATACTTTTTGCCCTTGCTTTCAGTTTTTATGTGTTACATTGTCTTCTCTTTTATTATTTTTTGGAATTTGGTTTCCATGAAATTGGATATTATGTTTGTTCTGAGCTCAGAGTTTCATTTTTCTATGATAATTCCTTATGTATTATCAAACGCACGTAAAAATCAGGTTGCAGAACATATTCTTGGACACTTAGTCAGTCATGAACTGACATAAGGCATTTTCTTTAAAAAAGAAAATGAATAGGAACTAATTTAATTGTGATTATTTTCCCCCTCCAGGCCTTCACATCATTGTTCCATTTAAAACAGAATACAGATAGGGATCCAATAAGCCCTGGTATATAAGATTTTTATTCTGTACATACTTGAATATATTGGCAGGGCACAATGAACTGGTTTTAATGTTTTATCTGAATTTTATCTTATTATTGAATTTTAATTGAAGCTTTTTTCATTTTGTGATTATCTTTTCATGTGAGGCTCATGTAACACCAGAGCAGATAGGCACCATAAAACTCAGATTTATTTCCATGTTGGGTAAAATCCTGGAGTACTCATTTAATCATTACCATTAAACCAGCTAATATGTAATCAGGACAAATTGTAACCGTCCAACACAAACAATGCAAAATAGCCTAAAATTGACATGGAATAATGTAACAGCTCCTATCCATCAAGAGCTAAGTATGTCTTTCAAATAGTGGAGTCCTGTTTTAAGTATACTAGGCATAACGGGTCTGATGCTGTCAGGTGCAGAACATTGCAGTCATTTGGGCTTTCAGCATCTCTCAGGAAGTGCTCAGAATCTGGCAGGATGAGATTTATAAGTGTGCATACAGTGCTGGCTCTGTTGAAAGTAGTACTCCCACTGCACAAGGGCCAACATTGTCTTGTCAGTGAACAGAGAGCTAGGTGGGAAACTTCAGTAAGTGCTGAAAAAGGACACTACACTCTCTGTATAAGTCTGTTAATATCTTCATATATTAGAGAGAATGATAGACAGACCCAATATACCCCAATGTTATAAGGCTTGGTTCTCTGTTGTCCTGCACCTTGTCTTTTCATTTACATCGATGTAATGTGAGAGTAAAGTGCATGTAAAATGCTACCAAATCACAATGGCAGTGTTCTACACCCTCTCTTCAGTGTTGTCAATGACAGCACAAGGTACAGGGCAATGGACCATCAAGCCATGCTGTATACAGCTACTTACCTATAAAACATTGACCGCATTTTCCAGTGTGGCATTTAAAGTAAGCCATCTAAAGCCATAGGTAGGTCCCTAAACAGCAGAAGCCTAATTTTCAGATGTGCTGAACATCCAAAACTCCCAGTTAAGTCAATGATAATTTGTAAAATACAATACACTGTATTCATACAATACTAAGGAAAAATAAGTCTGTGGTTATTGTGTTACTTATTAGTAATATAGGCAAAATTGTCAGAGCAGCCTCAATTCAGCTTGTTTTTTTGTGTGTATGCAAATGACTTGCATATATACAAAACAACATTAGAACTGAGTTTGCATGTGCAAATGGGTTTTAACATTTGCACACACAAAGCTCAAAATTGCATGTAGAAGTGCCAACCTGCAAATGTAAAAATAGAGGTATTTTCTCTAATATGTTTGAATATGTGACCCTCATTATTCCTAGTTGTGCATCAGAGGAGATTAGTATTGAATAATATAAATCAGATATCACTCTACTCCCCATTTCCACAGGTCTGCCTGCTCCAGTGGCAGGTTGCCTATTCCCCAACCATAGTGGAAACCCCAGGTAGCCTAGAAACAATGTAGCCAGCTCTATGCTTCTCCCTCCTAGCCCATCGAGGGCATTCTAGGGGCATAACAGACACAAGAAGTATTGGTGATACATTGCTGATCTCCACTGATCACCAGCTGTCAAAGGGCCCACCATGAGCCATTGCAGAGAGGCATCATTTAGAGAAGCTCTGAGGCTTTGTCCTCCTCCCCAAGTCCACAGCTGTACCAAGTTTAGGTCTGGTGCAGCTGAGGATTTGGCCCCTTTATGTTGTTATCCTTCAGCTTGCGTGTATAAAACATTTTTTTTTCAGAAAATGCAATAAAACTCTTATGGCTAACCACTTTCAACTGTCATAAAACCATAATAATATTGATTAAGTAACTAATAGTGACTAAAATAGAGCAAATTAATGCCCCATAAGGAATATTATATACATTCAGTATTTCAAACAAACGATATATGAGTATTCACCTGGATATTTTTCTTCCCTTCAATAATTTCATTTTAAATATTGGTGCATTGGTGATAATTGTGATTTAAAATCCTAAGTTATTAGATGGTTTAAAAATGGTTTAGCTTAATGCAAATATACATACACACACATAAAAGTAATATACATTTAAAGCATAGTCCTGTTAAACTATTAACACTTTGGTCTATCATATTTAATATTTGTCCATTGATTTTGGATCATTAACACCAAATGATTTCTACTAATTAATTTTTTGGAAGCTAAACTAAACATCTTAATGGTGGAACAATTTAAAGTGACTAGGCAAAAAACAGACAACAGAGAGGTGTGCATTTGTATTTAAATAATCATATTTTTGACTGAACATAAAATTTATTTATTTACAATATAGTGTCATCTTGTCTAGCAACTATTTCATAACATCATTTTTGTTGCTTAGTAGCTGGCATTTTTGTCTGTGTTGTTTTGTAATAATTATATTTTAGAGAGCCACAGGCAGAATGGAAAAAAGGGGATTTTTTAAAAACATACAATTGCTGTACAAAGGGAAGAATTTGTTTACAGTCACACAATAACAGAAAGATAATTACATGTGGATAGCATAGACACATGGAATAAAGCTCCTTATTACACTTCCAGAGCAAAACAATGTTAGGTCCAGTCTGATGAGCAGGTAGAGCAATGATGAGAAAAATTATATCCAAAAATAAATTTCTTCTGAGAAGTTCAATAGTCAAAATATGCTTCTGAATTCATTCTAAGCTATTTTTTTATTTTTAAATGAGTAATTTTGGCACTAATATCATTGCCCCCAATTGATTGGTTCCAGCTGAAACCATCAGATTTTCAATAATTCCTGGGAGTGAAGAGTTTGTATGCTCAGTGTCATGCTGAGGAGGCCTCCATACTAATTAATATACATGATCTTTGAAATTTGTGTTCTCAGGTAGTCCAGTTCTAATGTCTTATTGTCCCCTTTTTGTTCAAACAAACAGTAGCCTTCATAACCAATTAGAAAATTAGCAACAGAGCTTATTTTTAATGATGCTGGGAACAAATTGTTTAATTTTAAATATGAAAAATTTCCCCCCAGATTTTCTCTAATTGCTCACATATATTAGTTTTCATTTGTAATAATTTACTCTGCTTAGGCACCCCTATGATGTTAAATAATAAAAATATCTATGCATTTTTCACCACTATAAAATGTCACCATTGACTGACAGCTACCACAGCCCGGTGTCAGAGATACAAGCAACACAATATCCTACTTGTAATAGACATTAGTTATGGTATCTTGGGTATGGGGGTGTAAAAGCTGACCTTTTGACAGTGACCACTGTATTTCAGAAATATGTACTTCTCTGTTGGAGTTAAAAAGGGATGGTCGCAATCCTTTATGCCCATGAGTAACTCAGTGTATGGGTGTTGTCTTTTTGCAGCTCTCTGCCCTTTCACCTGCATTAGTTGGTTTTGGGCATAAAAACTTAAAATTGTGCACATGGCCACAATATGTAACTCGGAGTTCCTAAAGTTCTCACGCTTGTCCTCCCACTCCCTTTCTCCTCCAATATGGCTTGAGCCAAAGCCTACTGAAGTCAATGAAAATATTTCCATTCATTTCAATCAGATTTGGACTAAGTCTATAGTCTGTTGTATCTTATCTTAAATAAGATCCTGATCCTGCAAAGACTTAGACATGCTTAACTTTACGCTCTGTGAGTAGTTCTAGAGACTTCAACTGGACTGCCCAGAATGCATAAAATCATGAGTGAGTCATTGGAGAATTAGGGCTTTAGACTGTAAACTCATCTGGACAGGAGCTAAGACTTTGTGTGTTTGCACAGTGGCTAGCACAATCCTGATTGGCCCCAATCCTGATAAGAGCTTCTAGGCTTTGCTGTAATACCCATAAAAATAATAAAATAATAATTCACTTATTAAGCACTTTTCAGGGGATCAATTATATGTACAAATCAGACTCATCTGTAAAAGTTTAGTCACAATATTTTGAGATCTGCAGCAATATTTAAACAACAAATCCTTATCCTCAAATATATGCTGCCAACATGGTACTAATGTGCAAACAAGAACTTAAATGAAAGGATGAAAAATGAAAGGGAAAAAATGTATGACAAATGGAGAAGCTGGAAAAGGTATTTAATTATATAGAATTTTGTTTATTTAATGTAACCCTGTGAAAAGAGATGGACATTGCGCTACGCCATGTAGACAACAAATCTGCACTCTACTACTGGAGAGAGAAAATTTGGGTAAATGTCCTGCCATCAGCCCAGCAAATCCCAAATTCCCCAGCAATGGTGTAGCATCGTCAGCAGCTGGAATTGCAATCCTGTGTGAGGAGGATGCTTTTTTTCTTTACAAAATGGCAGACTCCGTGTGGCGTCTTCACATGTATGGCTCATGTGAAGTCACGCTGTGCAGAGGACAGCATTTTGTAGAGCAAAATACCATCCTGCATGCTTTCTGGGGTGGCACAAAGCAATAAGTCTGAAAATGGGGTTATGAAAGCAAAAAGTTTGAGAACCACTGCACCAGCTTCTGCATGTTTAAATCTTGCTAGCTACTGAGTCTCAGCCATCTGCAACAAATGGGGGATTATGAACAGTGGAGAATAGAAATGAACCTGAGCCATTAAATTTTGACCCAGATCTGGGTCTGAGTTTTCCCAAAATTTGGAGACATAGAGATCACAGGTGAAATCCTACCTCCAATGAGGTTAATGGGAGAAGTCCAAATACATTAAATGAAACCAAGATTTTACTTCTTTTTCTGTAATGAAAAAGGGGTAGAGATTATATAAGATTGATTAGTTTAGTGAGTGCTCTGCACAATCAAGAAAAACACTTGGGATTGATTCCAGGTTCACCCTCCCACTCTCTTTACTGGCAGTGCCTGGGATTGCAGAAAGAGGAGTAGATAGTAGTCAACATTAAAAAAATCAATAATTATCAGAGGTTGCCATATAGTGATATCAGAGATTCCATGGATTTCCCTTATACTTAAACTGGGAAATAACTGTGTAATATGATGTGTTGGCACTTGGTTGATGATGATAATATTTAAGACAAAATTCTGGGTTCAGTTATACAATGCCAATTTCAGCCATAATATTTTGCTCTCTTTTGTCATGCAGAACTTACACTGATGTGAATGGGTTTTCTGCACACGTAGGGAGAGTGGTATATTAGACTTGAGGTTTTTGTAGTACTAAGAACAAAATTGTGCTCCCAGATACTGGGTTTGCCTTGCTCTGGAGCATTCACTTTTACAAAAAAGTATCAGCATCTATCACCTCAGGAGTGAATCCGTCTCTGCCCTACTCATCCAGAAAAAAACGTTAAAAGATATAGCGCTGATAATGATTCAAAACACTTGAACTTACAGTGGTTTTACTACAGTGTTTTGGATCATTATTAGAATATTCCATGTGGGTATTTTTGCAATGGAAATTCCATGTCATATGAGGGCTTGAAAGTTAAGAAAGGGAAAATAAACAGAGGAAAATGAGAGCTCTTGTGAGATCTTTATGCCATACAAAGGAATTCCAGAAAAAGGAAGACTTGATGGAGAGCCTTTAAAATATGATCTGATCTGTGTGTATTGAAAAAAAATCTGATTCCTTTATAATTATCTTTTGCTTTTTTACTTAAAATAGGTAAGTGAGTAGATGTCTGTAAAACATATATATCTTCAAGTGTCATTTATTATGAGATCAGTGTTTTGTGAAACCATTTTTCTTTGGCATACATGCTTTCTGAGATGCTTTTCACTAGGAGGTAAATCAGAATATTTACAGTACATATTATGCATGAGAGATTGTGGTGAAAACTAAAAATACAATATTTTGTATTAATTGCCAGCCAAAAAGATTGTAATAGTAACGGCATGATTTGCCCCTTACACTTGTGCACTGTTATAAGGATCTGAATTTAAAGTTGCATTTGTTAATATTAGACAGTGATTTATGCTGACAGTTTTATAGATAAAGCTTTGGAAACATTTAGTCATATAAAATACATTCATACTTTTGAAATATTTGCTATTGCTCAAGTACATTCAGACTGTGTATTGGAGTAACTGTCTCTTCTCCTCAGCTGTGGTCCCGACTTGATGTAGTTCATCTTTTCAGCCCAATTATCAAGCAAGAGGTGTTAATTCATATCGCTTGCTCACAGAAAACTTATCAAATGACAGCTGTTTATTCATTGAGAATACTTCATTTTATAAGCTATTCAAATTTTTCCTGTTACGGTAAATTAAGTTTGGTTTTGACTTGCAACCCATTTTAATTTCTAGTCTCTTCAAAAATATTGAGGGCAATAAGAAATTTCTTATTGTCTTATGTAATATGCAGAATAAAATAAATCAGAATAAAATAAAATATCCCTAAAAAAATTCCCACACTTTAAAAGAACACTGTATTTCTCTTAGGCAATGGATTTACACCCTCCAAAATGGCTATCAGATCTGTGTGTCTTCTTGACCAATTAGGAGACAGATGTTGGTATATAGAACACATAGCTTGCTGTAAAACATGCCTTTAGCTGATGGAAATATGTTTTCTGTCTCTAAACACACAGATGACAAGAGGTGGGTCAGTAATAAGCTTTCTGACATGCAGGCAGAAACCAAAATATAAGAGCCTTCACTAGAATAATTATAATGCACTTCATCTCAAGCAACAAACTATTGAGAAGTAGGGTGAACAATTAAATGAAGAAAGTATCAGAGGGGTAGCCGGGTTAGTCTGGATCTGTAAAAGCAGCAAAGAGTCCAGTGGCACCTTATAGACTAACAGACGTATTGGAGCATGAGCTTTCGTGGGTGAATACCCACTTGGGCAATACATCTGTTAGTCTACAAGGTGCCACAGGACGCTTTGCTGTAAGGTGCCACAGAACTCTTTGCTGCTTTTAAATGAAGAAAGGAACTCATCAAATAACAATCTCTATCCTCCTTCCAGTGTGGCTAGCCTACATACTTCTTGCTGCACTAAACCAACATCCATTTTCTGTCATGCCTCTCCAAGTAGCTCCTTGGTGTATTAAACCAGTATCCATTCTTCTTTCTACATCCACAATTGGACCAGCCCCCTGCTTCACAATTCCAGTGGCCTCACCTGATTTAGAATGAGGGAACATTCTGATGACTGTGACTGAATATTATGAAAAGCAGAGGAGATTTAATCTACACGGAACAATAGATTTCAGATGAAACTGTCATTCTGCATTGAAAATCATCTACCAAACATCCTATTTTTACAAAGATGCACATTTTGCTTAATGATTTCCTACCCATTAGGCAGCTTAAAAGGGTGTTGTTGAGTGAGATAATTACATCCTTGTAAAATTTTAGGCACAGCCCTCTGTGTCTCTTGGCATCCCCAGTGTATTCATTGTTTCACAATTACTCCACCTTCCGAAGTGCTGTATAGCTTTACTGAACCTATGTAACACGTTTGTGCATGATGATGAGAGACTCGTACTCCTAGAGAGGCATACCCATAATTTTCTGTTTACAAGGTGAATAATTTTCTGTCTACAGGGTGAATAACATTAGACTATAAGGTTAATTGAGCTTCTTTTAATGGATGATATAGTACTGGGGAGAAAAGATTCAAACGCCTTTAAGGCATATGCAGTACACAACAGTCAAATAAATTATAATCTGAATAATGAAATGAGGTAGAGGAAAGCACAAAATAATGGGAAGTGATCAGCATTTTCATACTGACCCTTTTTGCAATCTGCATTGCAGTTTAACTTGCTTGACCATGGTGCTGTGTGTGGTGTAACTATAAAGTACATAAATGACATGAATTCAAGAGGTTTGCATCTATTCAAATACATGGCAGCACAATCCATAGTTCTTTTCTTTTAGTGCTCTTTAGATTTGCTGAATTACCTGCCTGCTTTCTCGAGACTTCCGCTAAATTGCTCGCCTAAATTAGGATTTTGTACAGGCTAGTCTATAATGTGTAATTTTTTCCCTCTTTATCCCAGGTAAGACTACGAATTTAACTTTGTAGGTTTTATATCATGCTGTCCCATTATCAAGTTCTAGGCAATATTCCCTAGTTATTGTTTTCATATTTTTTTCTAGTACCAGACATTTGTTGGGTTTAATTATCTGAGACTGGTGGCATTATTGTTCACAGAATTGTAAGTGTACTGTAAAAGATTTCTGACTCAAACATCTGCCTTAAATGCTTAGCAGGAATAAATATGCTTTACTATCTCTGTCCTTCCCACAGTTTGTGATGATGAATGCATAGGACTCCTTCTAAGAGACTTGGATCGACTAAACCAGATGACTCTGAGTGTCAACTTCAGTGGCCCGCTGCCTCCTCCATATAAAATGCTGTATGGCTTTGAGAACACAACACAGGAATTAAAGGTATATGCACAGCACACATACATCAATCCAAGGATTCAGTGCAAACATGTATACATTTGCCTGTACACATAACCACAGCTAGAGAGAGGGAAAAAGAAAAATTAAAGGTTTAATTACTTCAAACTTGTCACAGTTGGTAAATAGTTATTAAAATTATGTATTTTGACTTATGCTAATAAGTAAATCATGCAGTAGTAATCTATGTTTGTTCACTTGGATGGAAGGAAATATATGGCACGCACAGAAACAATGAAAAGAAATTCTAGTAAAAATTAATAGTATTCTTGTTAACAGTCCATAGAGCAGTTACATTGTAGTGAGTGCACTGTATACTCTACCACATGCATATATTTTATATCCCACATTAAAAGATTTAAAGCTGTCAGGACCTCTGAGTAAACAGTTTTGAATGAGTGTGACATTAGTCATTAATGTCAAAAAAGGAGTTGCATCTGCAATGAGAAGAAAGCTTTGATGTTTCTTCCCTCCATTATTTCTGAAGCCCTGAAATCCATGATATGCTTTTCCCCCCTCAGCATTTGCTATCACCTCAGCGAGCACCAGAGAGACTCCTTCAGGTGGCACAAAAAAACCTGGATACCCTCGTGACAGAGATGGACGAGCTACTGACAAGGGTAAGTCTGTAGCATTCTGAGGTAAAGGTAGAGGTTGTTCGAAGGGTTGCTTCTAAGTGACAGACAAAATTCTTTTTGAAGATGAATTAAACATGAAGGAATGGCTGAATTATAAATCACTTTTCACTCCCAAAGTGCCAGTTTCAAATCGTTCCCCACCCCTCCCCGATATCTTTTTTTTGGGGGGCAGTATGTTGAGATGTGTTCTTTTCACAAACATATAATGTAAGCAGAAGCAGGTACTCAGCAAGAATGAAAGGATTTGAAAAAGATAGTGCTAAACAAAAGAGAGCCATTATTGTGGCAAATATGAACAAGTCTCAAAAGAGTTGCTGCTAGAAGTTATTTTACAAAACCAACAGGTTAAGCTTCCAGATTATCACAGACTGACTCCTGTGGCTGGAACCTGTCTTTGGAAAATAGAGTCCTTCAGCAAGTGAGTTAGTAGATTTCTCTCATTTCCCCTTGCATTGAAGTGTTCCTCTTGAATAGTCTTTGGATTTTTGCAGAATCATGTAACACATAACACACATAATAAATGGAAGGAAAGGGAGGTTGATGGTAATGAATATAAATCAGAAGTTAGGAATTGTAGGAAATTGATAAGGGAAGCAAAGGGAATGGATAAAAGGAGAAATCTATGGCCAGCCAAGTTAGGGACAATAAGGAGGAGTTTTTAAAATATATTAAGCACAAAAGGAATCCTGACAATGGAATTTGGTCCATTACTAGATGGAAATGGTAAAATTATCTATCATAATACAGAAATGGTAGAAATGTTCAATAAATATTTCAGTTCTGTATTTGAAGGAAAAGAGATGATATAGTCTTAGTGTATGGTTATGATAACATTCTTCCCATTCCACTAGTATCTCTGGAGGATATAAAACAGATTATACTAAAGTTAGATATTTTTAAAGCAGCAGGTCTAGATGACTTGCATCCAAGAGTTTTAAAAGAGCTGGCAGAATTGCTCACTGGACCTTTAATATTGATTTTCAATAAGTCTTGGAGCACTGGGAAAATTCTGCCAGACTGGAAGAAAGCTAATGTTGTGCCAATTTTTAAAAAGGGTAAATGGAATGACATGGGTAATTATAGGCTCGTCAGCATGATATCAATCCTAGGCAAAATAATGGAGCAGCTCATATAGGATTCAATTAATAAAGAATTAAAGGAGGGTAATGTTATTAATGAAATCAACATGAATTTATGAAAAACAGATACTGTCAAATGAACTTGATATCTTTTTTTGATGAGATCACAAATTTGGTTAATAAAGGTAATAATTTTGATGTAATATACTTAGACTTCGGTATGGCATTCAATGATATTGCATAACATTTTGATTAAAAAACCAGAACGATATAAAATTAACATGGTACACAGTAAATGGATTCAAAATTTGCTGACAAGTGTCCAGGTGTAATTGTAAATGGAGAACCATCATCAATCTTGCGTGGGATCCTGCAGGGATCAGTTCTGGGCCATACACTATTTAACATTTTTATCAATGGCCTGAAAGAAAACATAAAATCATCACTGATAGCATTTGCAGATGACACAAAAGTTGGAGGATTGTTAAATAATGAAGAGAGTAGCTCACTGATTCAGAGCTATCTGGATCACTTTGTATTATGGGGTGCAAGCAAAAATAAGTGTTTTAATATGGCTAAATGTAAATATATTCATCTAGGGATAAAGATTATGTAGGCCATAACTACGTGATGGGAGACTCTATCATGGGAAGCAGTGATCTGAGAAAGAAATGGTGTTTGCAGTGGAGCTGAACATGAGCTCCCAGTGTGACACAGTAGTCAAAAAAGCTAATGTGATCAGGAGATGCATAAAGAGGAGAATTTTGAGTAGCAGTAAAGAAATTATTTTACCTCTGTATTTGGCACTGGGGTAACCGCTGCTGGAAGTATATAGGTTTGATTACAGTCTATAAGTATCTACATGGAGAACAAATATGTATTATTGGGCTCATTGGTCTAGCAGAGAAAGGCATAACATGATCCAAGGGCTTGGAAGTTGAAGCTAGACAAATTCAGACAGGAAATAAGGTGAACGTTTTAAATGGGAGCAATTAACCACTGGAAGAAGTTACCAAGGGTTGAGATGGATTCTCCATCAATGACAATTTTTAAATCAAGAGTGGATGTTTTTCTAAAAGATCTGGTCTAGGAATTATTTTGGGGAAGTTCTATGGACTGTTACGCAGGAGGACAGACTACTTGATCACAGTGGTCCCTTCTGGCCTCAGAGTCTATGAATCCCTTTTCAGAGGGGAAGCCATGTTAGTTTTTATCAGCCAAAACAATGAGGAGTCCTTGTGGCACCTTAGAGACTAACAAATTTATTTTGGCATAAGCTTTTGTGGGCTTATAACCCACTTCATCAGATGCACGGAGTGGAAAATACAGTAGGCAGGTATAAATATACAGCACATGAAAAGATGAGAGTTGCTTACCGAGTTGAGTGAATGTGGCCTATTCCCAACAGTTGACAAAGTGGGTGAGTATCAACAGAGGGAAAATTATTTTTTTGTAGTGACCCAGCCACTCCCAGTCTTTATTCAGGCCTAATTTGATGGTGTCAAGACAACAGATCGTGTGATGTGGTCTGAATGAAACCTGGAGGCATGTAGGTACGTCTAGCGGTCAGTAGGTTTCCAGTATAGGGTGGTGTAATTCTTTATGAATCCCTTAAAAGCATAATTTTCTCTTTCAAATCCCCTGGGCCTGAATATTTCAGAGAAATAACACACACATTTGTGGGATTGCCTCTCACACATGGGTACCACAGGTTCACTCAGTCTTCACGATGGAGTTTTAAAGTGCCCAGGAGATCTCAGACATATTATAGAAAAGGTTTTGCTGTTTATGCATTTTGGTTTGCCTGTTTTAAATAGTCACATGATCTGTTTGTTGTGGTTGTTCATTTCTCATTAAGCTGTACAACAAGTGGTTCTCAATTTACCATTGTGGGCCACATATGCAGCTCTCTGTGTGTCATGTGGGCTGCATCCACACAAGATATGTATTACCTGTATGGCCCTGAGAATGTAACATTGGCCGCAGCTGTGTGCTGATTGGGCTGCAAGCGAGCTGCAGGTTGAGAACCACTGCTATAGAGCACTGTGCTATAAAGCTGCTCTCAGAACTGAGAGTTGTTTCCATTCCCAGTTAAAAAGCAAGACAGAGAAATTTCTGATTTAAAATCAAATCTACTTATCACAAAGAGTCAATTATTGGGGCTATCAAAATGGCAATCGCATTTACAGTGATAAATCAAATAATTTTTAAACCACCTTTATTTTGAGAAGGTGAGGGTCTCTGGATGTCACTTCTATGTGCTAGTTATTCTTTTTATTAGGAAAGCTTTTATTTCAGATTAGAGCTTCAGTGCAGAGATTGGAATATTGTTAGATCATCAGGGAGAGTCTGAAAGGAAAATAATATAAAGTGTGCCACCTAATGGTTGAGAATTCTGAGAAGAGGAATTGATGTCAGCAGTGCTGAAGTTCAAGTATTTGATGGAACATTAATGTAAAGGACTGGCAGACCTGGAGAGATGATATTCAGCAAAGTAGTTGAATTGCTTCTCTGGACATTAATTAACACACACACACACGACACTGAGAGTTGTATTGCTAACATCAACTGCTGAGTACGTACCTGAAATTTTAAAAGTTCCATGTAATTTTAAAAAGTGACAAAAGGGACAATAAAGTGGCACTTTATAGACTAACAGACATATTGGAGCATAAGCTTTCATGGTTGAATACCCACTTTGTCAGACGCATGGGTATTCAACCCTTTCCATCAGCTCATTCTTTTCTCCCCACTCTGTCTCTCTATTTGACTTTATTCTCCCTCACCCACATTTCCATTCATTCATTTCTTCCAGTCCACCCTCACTGAGACTCAGGTGGTGCATTGGGGACTACACTTGTAAGAGCTGAGCTTCCCAGGGAGAATGTCAGAAAACCTCTTCACTCATACCTTACCCTGCAAATCAGGATGTCCCTATGTCCATCCATGACAGCCTCCACAACTCAGAAAACCCTGTTACTGGATCTGGAAAAGTAGGCGGCCGAGGCAACTTTGGCTGGGGCTGTAGGTAGGAGAAAGTGCTTGAAGAGGGGGTCCAAAACCTGCCTCTGTGCAGCCAATCTGAATTAGCTAAATATATGTCTACATTGCATGTTCACTCCACCTGAAGCATGTGTTCGGTAGAAGCTCTTGGTGGAGCTATTTCCCTGGTGGCATGCAGCAAGGTGGAAGCAGCACCACAGTAGGAGTCCCTTCAGTCGGAGAAGATGGTATTAGAAGATCCTATCACACAGAGGGAGAAGTAGAGCTGAACACAGATGCTAATATTTGTATGGATTTTAGATTTGGCAGAAAGAGATCCAAATGCAATGGAGAATAAAGATTATATATATGGAAGTGTGCCACCTGGGAACCCTAGCCACACAAGATGCTTGTAAGGACCACAGGACTTAAAAACATTCCCTCTTCCTGAATTTCCATGGGATAGAACCTTGTGTCTAAAATTCTATAACATTTGAACCCTCCCCCCAACCCTGTTTAAAAACTCATTCATTGATATCGCTCTACCACCTTCCTCTAGTTCTTATCTGGATGGCTTTGGTACTTTCTCAGAAAGGAGTTTGAGATGTAACTTTCAACATAAGCAGTGTTTTCTTCAGTTGAAGCCTGCCCCTGTAGATATGGGGAATTCCAGTGAACTCAATACATGGAAAATAGTTAGCACTTTATTTACAAACAACAATACCTGATTGTCTATGTTATGGTGAGACAGCATCTGAGTGATGCTATCTATTGTTTAATTTGGTTTGTAGAGTTGAAGTTAGGCCAAAAAAGAGAAAAAATAAAGTGAAAAATGTATTTTCCAGTAGAGCAAATTATGGTTGAATACAATAAGCATTCAGTGGAGCTGAATGTGTTTAAAGAGGTAAGGGAATGGTCACAGAGGGGACATGGAAACTATTGAAAAACAGATTAATGTGTGCCAAAATGTAATACATGCCATATGGCAATAAATAGTGAAAGTAAAAAAAGGCCAATCTGAATTAATATGAATGTGAAAAAAGTAATCAAGGATAAGAGAGGCATACGCAAGTTATAAAACATCATTTGTAGTGAAGGACTAGAACATTATAGAACAAAGTGAAACTCATGTAAAATTCTAGGAAAATCAAAGACAGAGAATAAAAGGATGATTGCTGAAGATGTGATGATAAATAATAGGACAATTCTCAAATACAAGGAACAAAATGACATCAGAAATGCCATGCTGGATTAGACCAGTAGTCCATCAAGATAAGGCATATCCAACAATCACCCATACTGGATGCCCTGTATAATTTACCAAGCCAGTTCTGCCTCTGAGGCATATTTTAAAGGTTTGATCATCCAGTAACATAGGCATAGCTTGCATAGAAATGATGAGCCCATGTTCTTTTAATGGTCAGGGTAAGAAGGAAAGACTGGTGCTTCTACTCACCTCTACCATTTTTAATGTAAATTACCTATGTTGTAATGGCAGGTCAGTATAATAGATTGAAATCATCCATGGATTTTATTTCAAGGACAAATTTGGCCATTTATGCTTCAAGTACCATAAATTATTACATTTCTTGGATTTTTAATGCCATTTCTGTGCAGTGACAAGTACTGTATTCAGCTTTCCTGAGCAGATTTAGGGATTCCTGAGCGAGATCTAATGTGATAAGTAAGGATTCACACACAGCCGGCTTGGACAAGATTCAAAGTTTTAAAGTGTCATTAATTTCCCTGGACTAGATTACTGCAGTGCTTGTTTGGATCTGAGAAAAGGGTTTGCATAGCTGTAGCCAGAGAAAATGTAAGCTTGTTCCAAATCACATAGATCTTTCAACCCTTTCCAAGGAACTGGAGAGAGCATGATGCCCTGTTGCCAGGGACGTTCCTTCTGAGCAATCAGATTCCTACACAAACAGCTTATATTCCTCCATGAAATAGTGTTTACACTCAATATATGAACTGTTTGGAAGAAATGGTCAGATATCATATGGTGAATGTAGGTGTATTATAAATAGGGATGTTTTGAATGTGAAAATAAAGATGAATGCATTTGGATGTTTTTTTCTGGCTAGTGCTTTGTCAGACTTGTGTTTGATGTTCATCTCCATCCTGATATGTTGTGATTCATTAAGACTATAAAGCATGTAGGTACTCATAGTCAAAACTGTATTGATCACTTGAAAATGTTATATACAAAAGATTTTAAGCAAAATGAATGAGAGTGATTCTTCTTCCTTTTTTTTCTCTTTTTTCTTTCTTCCTCCACTTAATTAATGTATTGATTTAAAAATCTACTAACTTATTGAAACAGGCCGTGTCTTCTTCAAAAACACCTCAGGGGACGTAACAGGTAGGGAGTGCTGTGTATACTGCACTCTGTCATCAGGAAATCAATCACATAGTGAAACTAGTGGAAGTACACCCTGAAGTATCCATTAAAAGCTTTTGAACAACATTGCTTTAAACACATTCAAAGAATGTTCTCAACTTGAGTCCCTTTGTGTGCTGTTCCACACAACTAACATTTCCAAGAACTAAAAATAAAGCCCTCCAATTTCCATGTAATGGAAGAGGAAATAAAATGTAATTGTGTATTTGAGCAGTGTGTCTCATTTCCAGTACATCTGATCAATAATTCATCGATTGTCTTTTGCCTGAGGAAAGATTTGCAAGTGGATTCAGCCCGTGGGAGTATCTCCTGGTACAGTCTTGTCATGCCCATTAATTATACTTTTCCTCAATTTGGATCACTAGGCTACCAAGGTGACGGCAGATGGAGAACAAACAGGGCAGGATGCTGAGAGGACTAATGAGAGAGCCACGTCTCTTGGACAGTTCATCAAGGACACACTCCAGGCTGCTGAAGGTATTAGAAAAAGAAAACTATGGCAGTTGCTCCTCATGGAAATTGAAAGACAGTAGGGAAAGAAACAATGGGAGAGTGAGAGAGCATTAGCTGGTAGACGTCCTGTGATTTAAGAGTCAGGCTAAGAAACTCCAGCAAACTATCTGCAGACTTCTATAATCAACAGGGTGCAGTTCATAACAACAGTTAGTGGATTGGTAATTATGAGCACAGACTAGCAAGAAATTGGATATGTTCCTTCAGGAATGTTCCAGTTCTTGAGAACAGCTATTATGATTACATAACTAATGGGTGCCTTCTGCTAAGTTGTTGTTTATTTTCAAGGCAGTTAAAAAAAATTCATTTGGGCAGAACAAAAAAGCCTCATATAATTTTATCATTTCACTTGGTGCATTGAGGCTACATCTTAATTTCTCAGAACGACTTCAAAAATACATTACTACTTGCTGCTAATGAACATCTGCTGCTTGGAATTTGCGAACGAGTCCTAGCCATGAACAATAGCATTGAGCCAGTTCTCCCCCAAGAATTTATTTCTCTGCACCTACAAATGCAGTTGAGAATCATGAGCGGAAAGATAGCAGCCAGCTTCAGGAAGCAGAGCCTAAATACTCTACAAAGCTATAAAAAAAGAGAAAAGGTAAAGACATTTGAAAAACATGGCTTCTTATAATTAACTGTAGTTTAATTTGAGAAATATCGGGCTGCATTCTGCTCTCCTATTAGACTCTTACTACCCCTCATTGTTTTCAGTGGGGTTGCATGGGTGTTATTTACAGCAGAATATAGCCTATCCATTTAAAAAAAAATTGTCACCAGACTATACTGTAGATTAATTTTATATTGACTTTCATGTAATGCATCCCAATGTGCTCCACCTGGTAGAACTAATCAGTTATTTAAAATATCTTTTTATCTTGCAACCCTGACATAAAACAAGTGTTAAAAAAACAACATGAAAAGATCTGCAGTTTTCAAAGTGAATTTAAATAGAATTAGGCTGAGCTCCTTCCAGGCTGATCCTGTTGGTCAGATAAAAAATATTTCCTCACCCAGTTTGTGTCCCTAATATCCTGGGACCAACTTGGCTACAAAAGTGCAGACTCCATGCTCTTAGACTAAAGTGAGTTTGAAGGATGACAAGCCAAAGCTGTTGCTCCACAAAGTTTGTGTCCAATGTTTGGAATCACCACAGAAGATACTTCCGGCAGGTTTCCAGGAACAACTGGTAACATAGAATTAAAAGTTTTTGATGGGGTTGAAACAAATACACATAATATCCTAGAAGTAGAGAGAGTGTTTGACCAGTAGCCAAGTCAGTATTTTAAGAACAGATGAAAATGTGCTTCTGGCACCAGTTTTTCATTATAAACCATCGCTTCTTTACCAGTCAATCGACATCCAGGGTTAACCAACATTGTGAATCAAACTTAAGGTCAAGTTTTGCCCACAAGTACATCTGTGCAAACCTGGCAGATGTTAGGCACTAAGGCCAGGAGCCACAGAAGGACCTAGGTGTTACAACACTAAGCTTCACAATGCCTAATTTTATCCACCTAGGAAATTGCAGAAACAGCACTCTGATCCACAAAGCCTGAGTTAGGCACCTAGGCTTCCCATATAATTAATGAGGAGAAATAGGTGCCTTAGAATGTGATCCATAAAAGCAGCATGTTAGACAGGGAGCCGCCTAAGCTAGCCAATGGGAGATATTGATGAGAGGGGTGTATCTTAAGCCCCACCCCTTTCATAGAGATAGGCACCTAAGTCAAGACTGGCAGGGAGGTGCCTGTCTCTGCTAGTCAGAGCTGTCCCTAGCAGGGTGCGGGGCTCAGGGTGGAAGTGTTGAATCCATCACTTCTGGGACTGACCCGTCTCTTCCAGGACCGACCGTGCCAGCCAATCGCACCGGCCTGCGGGGCCCTCCAAAGCGCAGGGTCTGGAATGGTCACCCCGATTCGCTGTATCCAAGGGCTGCTAGTGAGCCACAGCTGGGTGCCTCTCTCCAGGAGTCAGGCAGCTTAGCAGCCTAAATTGTTTGTTGTGAGAATGATTGATGTGCCTACCTCACTCCACACAAAACTGCTGTTGGTGAATAAATACTTGAAGAGCCATTGAGCCACAGACAGTGAGAGTGAGTAACTCTTAAGCCTGGCAGTTAGCATATCCATCTGTGAGCCTTTTAAAATCTTTTCTTCCTATCGAGCAGAGGGGGGACTGGAACAAGGATCTCCCATATCCCTTACTACTGGGCTAAAATTTATAAGATGGGGACCCCCACCCAGAGTTTTGAATGGTACTTGTTCAGACTGGATCTCACATGCACGTTAGGGGCTGAAAACATGTCTTCCCCCAGTTTGTGGCTCTCTCTGGGGCTTAGGTGAGAGATAAGTGCCAGGACACCTACAAGGAGGCAGCAGTGCACATGTCCAGAGGCAAAAACTGAGGCTCCAAGGGAAGTTTTACTGTAAAAAAGTAGGCACTACGTGAGTTCGGGCACCTAGAGGGGTAGGCAGCAGCTGAGCAGGAGTTTTGTGGATCTCAGTGGAGCCTAAGTCTGATGGTTAGGGGTTAAGTACCTCCATGGACCTGAGCTTAAAAATCTGATCTCATGAAGTTCTCACAACCTTGAAGATTCCTGATTGACTATTGAGGAGTGAACAGTAACTTTCCTGAAAGTGGAACATTCCATTCTACCAGGGTGCTCTCTTAACAAAAGCATTCATATAAACAAACAGGCAGAGGATAATAACTAGGAATAAAATGCCGCAATGATTCTATTAAGTAAATATGTACTTTTGCATACTGTGGCAAATTGCCGGCACTATTATGATGGGTCTCACACTTTCTCTTCTTTGGAGGGGGTTCAGGGCACCATTTCTTGCCCCTAAATTGGAATATTAATTGCCCCACTAGTGTCCTAGAGGAGGGGAGTGGAGAGGGAGGGACCTGGGCCCACCCTCTACTCCAGGTCCCAGCCCAGGGCCCCTGAGGATAGTGGTGAACCACTTGAACTGACAGTTCCTTCCCCTGGGCTACTTCCCTATCCTGCCCGTCAGCTTGTAGGGGGCTTCCTGCCCTCCCTCTGCACAAGCTAGGTGCCCCTTACCTAGGATCTAGGATTTCTTAGCCCACCGCAGCACTTCTCCAAACTTTCCTCTGCTTCCCTTCAAACTGTTCTCTGCTCCAACACCAATCCTTTCTGCTCCAACTCCTCCAGACTGTTCTCTGCTCCAACACCAATCCTTTCTGCTCCAACTCCTCCAGACTGTTCTCTGCTCCAACACCAATCCTTTCTGCTCCAACACCAATCCTTTCTGCTCCAACTCCTCCAAACTGTTTTCTGCTCCAATACCAATCCTTTCTGCTCCAACTCCTCCCCTGTCAGATTGAAGCAGGTGGAGTTTATCAGGTGACTGGCTTCAGGTGCTCTAATTGGCTTCAGGTGCTCTAAGTAAGCTATAGCAAACTTTCTTCCCTCTACAGGGAGTAAGGCTCCCTTCTAACCCTCTCCTGCTGCCCTCTGGCCATGCTGTATCACAATACTTATGGCAGGATAGTTCAAGAAGTGCTTTGTTTTCTTTCATAGTTTTCACCCATTCTACTGACAAGATGCCACCTTTATGGCTCAAGTGATATTCCCATTTCTAGGTATTGATTTATATAAAGAGAGTGCATGAACTGGCATTTATACAAAGCCTTACCACCATGTGCACCAGCAGACACTCACTTTGTCTGACATGAGAACAGAATGTTTGTCAGATAACTCAAAATATTTAATAGATAAAAGCTATGCTTAAGTAGGAAACATACATATTCTGTCTAATGTAATATTTTCTGTGGTGTTGGTGATAAATATAGAATATATGGCTTTTGTTGTGTATCTTTGCTTCATCTGCACTATGTTCACTAACCCATTTCTATAGGAATACTTCTCACTTTTCAAGCCAGTGAGTAGTTGTACACAACCATCTTTAAAAACCACAACAAAATGTGCCAGTAAAACGTTTCTTTTTTTCTCCTCAAATTTTGAATTTCCCCCAAATAGACTCATTGCCGTTCATAGACAGAGACTATCCAGCCCTGAAGCAGTAGCATCACTGTAGTCTGATAACTTGCAACTCAGCAAGATTACGACATGCAGCTTGTCGTCTTTACAGTTGGATGAACAACATTTGCTTCTAACCTTTGTAGGTGTGAAATATAACTTATGTCCAGTAATTTCTGTTTTAGGTAAATCTTAGTGAATTCCTAAATTATCTATTTCTTTCCATTTAAAAAAAAAATAGAATTGGGTGCCTATCCACATCCTTGGATGCCCTGACCATATTTTTAAAATAACAGTCCTTACAAGGAATAAGCACCCAGTAGCATAACAAAGTCCATGCCCCCTCCCCCGCCCAACTTTAAATTAACCAGCCAGAAATTTAAAACAACAAAATATATACCATGTCACCCCAAAATCCCATCCCTTACCCAAACCTCAATCCTTCCCTACAGACCTAGCAAATAAAGAATCCTTGCAGTGTGCCCTAAAGTTCATATAATTGGTTATATGCTCAGACCTGTACGGTTAGACTAATAGTAAGGGGGACTAGTCCTGCAGTGAGCTCTGTGTGGGCATTCCCCTGTACCTGCATAGAGTAACATTCAAGTCAATGAGACTCCACACAGCTGGAAGGATCTGCCCACGTAGCAAGGATTAGGGCTTAAGGAATACAAAAAACAGTGACACATCTATAATAATTCTCTGATGAATTGTAAAATAGCTTTTGTTATTACTTTTTTGTTAAAGCTGTAGGATAAAAATTTCAAAAGTGATTACATCCCAGTTTGAACAGAGACTGAGGGTATATCTGCACTGCAATCCCAGCTGTGACTGCAGCACATGTAGACATACCCGAGCTAGCTTTGAACGAGCTAGCTCAGACAATAGCAGTGAAGCTGCAGCAGCATGGGCTAGCCACTAGAGTACATACCTGAGGTCCTAGGTAGGCTTGTACAGCCTGTGCTACTGCAGCTTCACTGCTATTGTTTTTAGATGAGAGCTAGCTAGGGTATGTCTGTCCATGTTGCAGTCACACCTCTGACTGCAGTGTAGACATATTCTAAGGCACTTTGCATCCTAATCTTATTGAAAGTCACTGGAACTTTTGGTCCTAAATGCCTAAATCATTTTTGAAAATGGGGCTTAGGCAGGGCCATCGAGAGTGGGTTCGGGCCCACGTGAAAAAAAATTTTCAGGCCCCCCCAGCAAGGGCATACCAGCTAAACAGGGCCGATGAAGCCGGGCCCCCTTCTGGATTGCCGGGCCCTGGTAATTTGTACCAGCTTCTCCCCCATCTCGTCAGTCCTGGTTTAGGCATATAGATGCTTTAGAAAATTTTGCTCACGGTATATTCTGAATATACCATGGGGTGTTATGGCATAAATATTCTATCAGTACTAGAATGAGATGCCCTGCAGAGTGGCTTTGGCATTTATGAGTAATTCAACCATCTTGAACACATGCCCATAAACTTTTATACACACCACTGTGCAGTCTATCCCTTTTTGCCCCCTTCTCCCCTTCTGTGTGTATAAACACATAAGCTTGCACTCTTTCACCAGTGCTCGCTCGCTCTCCATTTTCAGAGAGAGATCATCGTTTATTCTTCTTATCATTAGTAAACTTGAATTTTATAAACAGTAAACCGTCCTCTAAAACTCATTTACATTTCACCTTTTCATTCAATTTCTTGCTCCACCCCCTCACTCTCTGCTCAGTGTCCCAAATTATCATCTGACATTTCAAGGGTTTGGTACCTATTTTCTATATGTATTTCTTACTTTAGATATAAAACCTTCTCACTTTAATTACTGTGCCTGAAAGTGAAATACAATAAAGGATTTGATGGAACATATAACATTTTCTCATTTGTTACTGATCATTGGATTAACTGCCCTTTATATTTCACAGCAGGAATACCCATTGCAAATTGCATTTCCCTTGGTGATGATGATGATGTGCGGATGCTGAAAGTCTCTGTGTCACTTTTATTTACTTATTCCCTATATGTGTTTTTTACCCCCCTCTGCAGCTGTAAATGAAAATGCTGTAAAACTGAATGAGACACTCCAAATCCAAGATAAGACCCTGGAGAAAAGTCTTCAGGCTCTGCAGAGTGATATTGATAGAATGATGAGAGAACTGAGGAGAAGAAAGTTGAACGTGCAAGAAAGGGCAGCCCAAGATGAGTTAGAGTAAGTAGAAGGGCCATAAGCTTCTACCTCCTGAACCCAATAAGATAAGTCTGATTAATGTAATTGTAATCCATTCCGATGGGATTTCAAAACTGGAGGCCACTGAAACATAAGAGGAAAGGATTCTGATATTTCATGTCTATTTTGCAGCTCTTGGATTCCTGAAAGTGCTAACATTTGAGTAAAATTATCCACCAGCAGAGGCATTCAGAAGGATACGTTTTTCCATATTTGAATTATTATAGGCCAAAAGGACTTTTGCCATTGACTTCAACAAAAGAGTTGGGTAAAAATTAGCATTACTATAAAAAAAATTGTCTGGAAATTCTCTGCTCAGACTCTTTCTGGAGTTATTAAATCTTTCTATAAGGGAAAGAGATACAAATGCTATCCTTAAAATTATGTATTTATACTTTTTGAAATTCATAGTTTTCAGGAAAAAAAAGCCTTTTTGAAACATTTCCATTATGAAGGGGACTGCAAACTCTAGTGAGTACTTTGAAGTAATTAATCATGTTTACTCTTTTATCAAATGATTTTGGTTCTGGCTGGCTAGTTTTCAGGATTCTGGCCAAGGAAACAAGTGACTAGGATCTCCCCCTTCCCTGTGTTTGCCATGAAGTTCTACGTGCTAAGTGAGGAAGAAGGCTGTTGTAATTGTTCCCTTATAGTTGTCTTCTTGCTCCTATAGTCAGCAGAACTTTACTTGCAGTTGTTGCTTTCCCTCCTCCCCCCCTTCTTATTTCAGTGTTTAATTGAATTCAGGTCTGTAATCCTATTCCTCCCAGTCCACGTGAAGGACACATTACTGAACATAATTAACAAAAAATCCACCACTTTCTCATCAAAAACCCCAAACCTAATAACTACACAAGAAGTTTGCCCACTCTCATGATTTTATGAAGAATCTTATGAGAGTTGATATTTTTCTTAAAGCGCCCGTTCCTGGAATCATGAGACTATGTGACAATCTCAATTTTAATTTAAAAAAGTGTCTAACCCTCTAGAGGTTGGTTGTAGCAAAGGAAAAGGGAACAGACTTAATTATTTCAAACTGACTCTCGCAGCTTATCTGAAGCTTTGCTTTGAGACTGCTTCAGATCAGGCATGTCCCCTCCATTCAAGGTAATGGACCACTTCGTGACAAGTGTCACATTAATGTGAATGAGTGGATGCTTTTTGACAAGGGTAGTGATTCTCAAAAACTCACTTTATCAGTCAGATTGCAAAAATGACAATATAAAAAAAGACTTTCCTGAAGACTATTTCCTAAATAAGGACTCAGGGCGAATTTAAAATTCCATAGGAAAACCTAATATGAACTTGTCCGTTTGTTTTACTAACTGTGTACTCTCTTCAAAGTTGTTTTCCACTTCTATTTAAAATGAATATTTCAGCTGTATGGAATTAAAAATGATGTGATTACTGGGTGTGGTGAAGATAGATTCAATGTCTGTTTTTTGTTTGTGTTGGTGGGAATTGCAGAAATGCAGAAGCCCTTTTGAACAAAGTGAAGAAATTATTTGGAGAGCCCAGAGAGAAAAATGAGGAGCTCAAGAATGAGGTCAGGGACAAGATGGCAGATTACAAAAACAAGGTTGATGATGCTCGAGACCTGCTGAGAGAAGCCAGTAGTAAAATTAGGGAAGCCAATCGCTTATCTGCAATCAACCAAAGAAACATGACAGTGATAGAGGTTAGTGCTGATGATCAGATTCCCTTGACTTACCACCATCTTGAGGGTTAGACCAGAATCTAGAACTCTGATCCCTTTGGTTCGCATGAACCTTTTTACAACCAGCAGAATATATATATATGCTGTGAAGAGTCCCTTCAACTATCGGTTTTTGCTCTCTTCATCATTCTGAGATTTATATTTATATAAACCCATTAATGTTTTCTTATTAGTTCTTCTAAAAGCAAGTAGGACCCTAAGAAATTTCAGGTGGAGAATGCCCTGGATCCCCATAGTGCATGTGGGGTGAAATTCATCCCAGTGCAAAGACCCAAAGAAGTCCCTATGCAAAATTTAAACCCTGGGTTAAGGGTTTTAGCAAGAGACCGATTACAGTCTTCACCATCCTCTATTTGCATCTTGTAGCCTTGCACTTTCAACTCCATATTCCACCTCTAGAAAGAAATGAACTGGGTGTGTAGCTGTTAAAGAGTAATAAATCAAAGTATATCTTGGGTAGTTAGTAGCTGTTATAAATGATCTCCCTGGTAGCAGGGGAGTCTGCTTCTGATTTAATTAATTGCAAAGACTTGAAAAGCACATTATACTTTTCATTAACAAGCATTTATCCAAGACAGAAAGAGCAGAGTCAAATGTAAATGAAGATAAATGTTTCAAACTCTCATTGCTCTCGATGTGCTTTTGCCTAATATACAGTGATGAGGTTAGAGTTCCAGGACCTGAGTTTTCATCAGAGGTTTGTGCGCTTGATTGATTTACAGAGAGATGCTATACTGTAAAGAAGTTAGAAAATATCAGTTTCTCTACATTTCTTTTCCAGTGGGGTTAGAGCAGAGAAGATGGGGCAATTGTTTTTTATCTAGGTACTTATGCATTCCCTAGCACCATAGATTATACGAATAAATAATAATATAATAAAAATAATAATAATAACAATTATCTGAATGCTGTGAAGAGTCCCTTCAGCCAATGGTTTTGCTCTCTTCATCATTCTGAGATTTCCATCTTTTTTGCCTTTCTCTTAATTCGTGGTCATCAGAGCACTTTCCTGTTTGCCCGAATGGTGCAATTTCATGGCCCGCTGTCAATCTACTCTGTGATGCTTAATGGCTCTGTACACGTTGTAGCTAGTACTTTGAATTAGAGAGAAAGGAGGTGCCATTCCTCTTGTGCATGTATGCAGTATCCACTAGTTGAAAACATGAATGTCCCAAGGTTGCTTCGCAAACTAATAAAGCACTAGTGTCAAAAAAACCAAACGGGAAACTTTTATTAAATGTGGGATCAACAATTAAAATCAAGAATGTAAATTAATATGGATACTTCAGGAATCTTCACAACATTTTGGTTTGGACTAATTCACTGTCATGCTTGGAGAAGATAACACTATCAAAAGAAGAGGGAGGGTTGGGATTTCTGACTTTTTGAACTCATTCTACTCTAATACCACAGTCAGGCAGTTTTGTGCTGGGGCAATATAAAACTCAGATATTGATTATCTTTGCCATTGAGACATGCTGTATTTGTATTTTTTGCTCTAATATTTCTGAAGGTTTCAGAAATTTCATGTGGAGGGCCCCAGAAAAAAATGCAAGGTGTTGGAATGCCCAGCCATTCCTGCTTTATCTTTGCTTAATTAATTTATTTCATTGTGTGGATTATTCAACCTATAGAAAAGGAAGCAAGCTGTAGAAAGTAGCAGACAAGAGGCTGAAAAAACACTAAAAGAGGGGAATGACATCTTGGATGAAGCCTACCGTCTTGCAAATGAAATCAATGTAGCTGTGGAGGTGAGTGTTTTTGTTTTTATTTTGTTTTTGAGGGTAGGCACGTTGAGGCAGCTAAGTGGATAATTAAAGGGACACCTAATTAATCCAACCTTTATCAGTGCTGGAATATTTGAATTGGAAACCCTTGGCTTTCGACTGTTGTGTGTACTGCCTGGTTGTAAAGGATAAATGAGTATATAAACTGATCCAGGTTGACCCAATCTGATTGTATTACACACAAATGCACATATACACATCCCTCACTTTTTACAGACTCTGTCTGCTTCTGTATGTGTGGTATTAGGCATCTAGACTTGAATAAAGGACAGTAGCCTTAGAATAGCAGGTGCAAAAAGTCTATAGGCAGCGCTACCCTTGGCTTTATTGTCTAGATGCACATGTACACACACAAAAAGAGAAACACAACAGAGAAAAGAAACATAAGAAATTATTACATAAGGGCCTGTGGCTGCAGCCCTTGGGCTAGGTAGATCAATGGGACTTGCACACCTGTCTCACTTGAATACTTTTAAAAAGCCCACCCTAAAATTTATATGGACATGAGTTTGGGGGGATAGTCAGAAATAGTGACGGAATGAAGGAATTTTTCAGACCATTCCAGCCAATAAAACATTAGAGCAAATCATGCCATCATGTATTCTTCATATGCCATATTGCCTACAGAAAAATACCTTCAGAAATATTTGAGAGTTTTAACTTTAACATCGTTATTTTTGTATCAGTTTTAGGCTAGTTTAGCTATAACTTTATTTATTTCATGCAGTTACTTCTGATTTGCACCAGTGTAAGCTAGAGAGACCTTTAATGGAGAAAAATGAAAATAAATATATTTTAGAAACCTCTGAATGTCTGTTAGTGGGGAGGGATAGCTCAGTGGTTTGAGCATTAGCCAGCTAAACCCAGGGTTGTGAGTTCAGTCCTTGAGGGTGCCATTTAGGGAACTGGGGTAAAAATCTGGGGATTGGTCCTGCTTTGAGCAGGGGGTTGGACTAGATGACCTACTGAGGTCCCTTCCAACCCTAATAGTCTAAAATAACTTTGCTATGATTTTACAGTCTGATACTTTAGTAATATACACTCCCATTTCTATCCCTGATAATTTGCAAAATATTGAAATTCAGAACAGCCATTGGTCCAAGAAATGATATTTTCTGTCTTGCACCTCAAACAAATATAATTTTGGGGAAAATTCCTTATTTGGGGGGGGCAGGATTAGAAACCCTTTTGAGGTCATTTCTTTGGGGGGAAAGTGGTGAGTATTTCAAAAGCGTAGCCCTTATTGATATGAATTAATAAGCAAAAGTGCAGGTGAGGCAGTCAAAGGTGCATGATAAATAGAATTTGTCCTATTGCTGGGCAGTTTATCTCAGGGATATCATCACCACAGCATAGTATAAATATTTTTGCATCCATAATTTAGAAAATATCTCCCTAAGTGTGTGAGTGTGTATGTGTTGTGTATAAAGTGTGTTTTTATCTTTTCTCATCCATCATTTATCTTTTCTCATACATCATTAAGAAATAGGGAAGAACACCAAGTTCAAGACAGTCAAGTCTTCAATGGAATAGTGGCTTTCAAAATAGCCTAATTGTCCCCATATTTCAACACTGTTGTGTTTTTCCTTATTAGTTCACTGACATTTTATTAAATGTCCAGGCACATGTGATTACATCTCATAGAGAAACAATATGTGAAGGACTATGATGTTTGCATTCAGCTCTTTAAACACCTTTGTTTCGTGGCTTTCAGTATGTAGAAAACTTGGGGGATAAGATACAACCAATCACTGATGAGGTGAAGGATAAAATAGAGGATCTATCCCAAGATATTCAGGATAGGATGCTTCCAGAAAAGGTGTTGCAGGCTGAGAACCATGCAGCCCAACTGAATGAATCATCTGCAATACTAGATGGGTAAGACAGCCATTTCTTGATACTTCTAAAACTCTGATAGCTTAGTGTCTAGAATTCCCTGACAGAAATAGAAGAGGATTACTTTCAGACTTTAACTTCTGTGATTATGAATATACAAGACTCCAATTCTCTGTATAAAGCCCAATTAGGAGAGGCTAGATTCATTTCTTTGGAGGAGCATCAAAAGGCTGAGTTAGATATGGGGCTTAGGAAGGTATTCTACATGTCTTGGGCAAAATCCAAGATAATCAAACCCAAACATTTCTGAAAATGAACCAGTAGATAGAAAGTACTGACACTTTCGCAAGAAGTTCCCCTTATTTAAAAAAATATATTTTCAGTCTGATCTCTCCTGTGCCTTGTACCTTGTGTTGTCATTTACACCAGGGCAAAGTGAGTGCAAACTGGTGTAAGATGCTACCCTTCTGATTTAGTGGCATTTTTTACAGTCACTTTTCCACAGTAATAAATGACACCACAACAGGCAAGGAGAAGTCTGTTTATCTTCGTATGTTTGAAATTGGCAGCCTTTAAGAGTATGCACTTGCTGACTCTGGGGTAAAGGAGCGATTTAAGCATCACTTTCAAAGCAAATTGAGAATACCTAAAACTTATTCCCAAAAGCTTTGGTAGATTATTGTTTAGAATTCAATTGCTGAGCTCCCTCATGTAATTTGGAAAGAGTCATACAAACTGATGTGATGTGCAACAGACTGTGGAGAGGAAAGTACACACAAAATACTGTTGGCAAGTAAGTTCCTGTGGCCATTACAGCATAGAAGAACAGAACTCATAGCATCTGCTTTAGAAAGTGCAAATTGCTACAACTTAAAGTGAAGGAAAGTCTTCCTGTAACAGGGAGCTGTTACCCTTTTGGGGCTGGAGGACCTGGAGCTAGCCAACTCTGATTACTAAAGGAGTCACACCTATGTGACAGTGGTTGATTCCCCTATGTAGTGCAGCAGGTGGCTGCAGTGAGAGGGGACGTGTGTGCAGGAAACAGAATCCTGAGATGCTATAGCTGATTAGCAGCTGCAACCACCAGTAATGGCTCTTGCAGAGACATTGAATTGAGCCCCAGTTCTGGGAAAGACTTGGGACCATGTTGAGTTTGTTTGAAGAACTCTGAAGAAGAGGAAAGCAGAGATGGAGTGAGTGGGAGACATATAGCAACCTCTAACTATGAGGAGATGCTTGTCATTCCCTGCTGTGCCTCCTTACTTTCTGGTAATCGTGGGAGGCAAGGCTTGTAGTCTCTCCTCCTTTGATAGATTAAGCTAATTCAGAAAAAGGCACATGTATCAGTGTGTCCAGATGTGGCGCTATTGTGAATAGTTTGCTCTGGATTAGCTATTCCAGTCAATTTCTTCATGTAGACAAGCCCTTCATCCACCAGAGGGTAAAGAATTCAGGGTATAGAACCAGTCAGAAATTTTTGACAATTTTTGTTTTCAGTCAGGAAAGTGCTGATTAGTCAAACCTGAAACTTTTCACAGAAATGTTCCTCAGATTCAGGATAGACTTTCTGGTGAGAGAGAGTGTGACACCAGACCATCCAAGAATAGCCAGTTGGTTAGGACACTGAGGTGAAATGTGGGAGACCCTGATTCAAGTCCCTGATCTGCCTGGTTCAGAGCACCACCAGGCTATAGAGTCACTCTCTCTCAATCTCTCAAGCTCGAGCTATTCCACTTTGTATACATAATTAAATATTCACTGAGTTAGAAAGAGAGAGACTCTGACTCTGTAGTCTGGTGGTTAGGTCCCTCACCTGGGATGTGGGTGAATTGGGTTCATAGCTCTGCTCTAAATCAGGCAGAGCAGGGACTTGAACCTGGGTTACCAACAGTCTAGGCTATTGACCACTAGGCTACTGGCTATTCTGAAGTGGGTTCATCTCCCTAATTTTATTTGAAAATTTTTTTGAAAGATTTCAGTTTTGTTCCAGGGCAGAACTAAACACATTTTGAAACCTAAAAAAAATTTCTCAACATGGAATTATTGTTTCCCATCCAGCCCTACTGATAAACTGATAAGCTTGAGAAGATTGATAGACTATCCGGTAGATGGTGTTTATACAGAAACACCACTGAGTCTTATACAAATATGTCACTCAGAATATGGTTCGACTCCACAGAAGGGACTATATAAAAATAGCACTGGGGGCTCCCTGTTTATTGTGTCTCTCCAATTCCATATCAAATTTAATGAATTCACAGATGAAAAAAAAGCTCTTTTCTACTTGTCAGCCCTTCAAACTTTGGTCACCATTTTGACAGTCAAGCTGGGCTCCTTCCTTCTCAAGCATCATATCATCATTGGTAATAAATATCCTACAAACCATATATTATGCTCTTTGTTACATTTGTGCAACTGCATTGTCTGCAATTCGTGCCCTCACTTGTACCTGAAGTTACAGAGATATAAAAGGGGGCATAATTTGATCTACCAGACATTTATTACCAATGTTGATGTATCAGAAGGAAAGAACCCAGCTTTCATTTTCAGAACCCAGAGTGAGTTTGCAGGGCTGGCAATGCGGGGAGGATATTTTCATATGCAAGTTGAGCAAATTTGATATGGAATCAATGAGACACACATCATGGAGTTGCCTATTGCTATACTTTCTTAATAAAGCCCCACTTTGAAAAGGGAAACGATCTCCAGGATCTCAAAGCACTTTCCAAAGTAGCATTGGTCAAAATGTTCAGACCTCGGTAGGTCAAGTTAGGCTCCTAGATAAGTGGCCTAAGTGCACATCCAACTCCCATCAACTTCAATGGGATATGTGTGTCCAAACATTTCTATAACACCTTCCAGATGAATGTTTCAAAATCCTTTACAAGCAATCATGAATTTAGTCTCACAACGACACTGTAAGGTAAGTAATAGTTCATAGATGGAGAGACTGAGGATATGTCTAGGCTGCAATCATTGGGTGTGATTGTGGCTGGAACAGACATCCCCGAGTTAGCTTTAATCTAGCTAGCTGAGGTACCAGAGCAGTGAAATTGCTTCAGCATTGGCTGTACAAATCTAGAACCTAGAACCCTGCTGCAGCTTCACGGATCTGGGACCCAAGCTATAGAGTAAAGCCTATCTCAAGTATATTTACTCAAGCTGCAATCACACCAATGATTGCAGTCTTAGACATCCCTTAAAGAATGAAGAGGAAGAGCGATTTGCTCAAGGTATAGCGCTCAGAACACAGACCTTTTGATCCCCTGTAGCCTGCTGTAACAAAGCCTCCCATCTTTGGCCATTTTTGTTTTTTCAAAGCTGCTGCATGGATAAAATCACATCTTTTAAAGTGTATATTTTTAAAATTCCCACAGTAACTTACAGCTTTGGAACAAGCAATTTATCTCAGTGCCCACATCTTTTGTAGATAACTAGCAGGTCCAGTTCTAAAGACTTGTGAGTAGAAGCTCTTAGCAGCTATTTCCATGCCAGGGTACAGTATCTCTGGGATTACAAGTCACACAATTACCTCAGATAAAGTATCTGATTTGATACTTGCAAAATCACCGGTTTTGTATTCAATGGAGTCATATCTGAAAAGTAATCTTTAAAAATTGAAGCTTTTAAGTGGTCTTATGTGTGAGATCAAGAGGGAGAGGAATTACACAGTCTTGTGTAGGGATATCCTGTCACCTTACGTCAGGATAAAGCTATTTACCTCAGATGCCTAAACACTAGACAGTTGTACTTTCTATTAGCTATCTATGGTATTTATATGGACCTCATTACCGTAGTATCTATATGCCTCACAATCTTTTTAATATATTTAACCTCAGAACTTGGCTAACCTCACAAAGGTGTTGTATACCAATATTACTAAAACACGGAGAGACTGACAGTGATTGTACACTTAGAGCTGAAAGTGTACTTTATGACCCCAGGAGACATACCTATACTAGCTCTGAGCAAACTAACATGCTAAAATAGCAGTATAGCCTCAGGAGAAGCTCGCCACCCCGAGTACGTCCTCAGGCAGCTAGCTGCTGCAGCTACATGGCTATTTTTAATGAGCTAGCATGGGTACATCTTCTCAAGATGGAAATAACATCTCAAGCTAGAAGTGTAACTGTACTCTGACTTGCCCAAGATCACCCAGGAAATCTGTGGTGGAGCAGGAAATTGAATGTGGGTTTCCTGAGTCATAGTCTAATGCCCTAACCACTGGACCATTCTTCCTTTCAACGTGAAATATCTCCTTAACCCACGGTATACAAAACTATTATTTCTCCATGTGACATTATGAAAATAAAATTTGACATCTCCCCTTAAACACTTAGCACTCACACTCTGGAAACCTCAATTATGGTATTGTGAACTAGAGCCAATCATTAGAAATCTGGGCTGTTTGGCTCAAAGTGCCAGTGCATTTTGCTGTGTTGAGCTACAACTGCAGTTTTTAATGATTTGCTCTACCTTTTCTACCCTAACAGAATCCTTGCTGAAGCTAAAAACCTCTCATTCAATGCCACTGTAGCTTTCAAGGCATATAGCAATATCAAGGACTATATTGACGAAGCAGAGAGAATCACCAGGGAGGCCAAGGCCCGTGCAAATGAAGCTATGCAACTGGTAAGAAAATTGAATGATGTCTGTTGGAAGGGAAGCTCAGGCTGCTTCTATATCCCAGGCCACCTGCACTCCCTTCATTCAAACCTCCATGGTCTACCATCCCACTGCTCTATCTATACCCTCTCCTACTGCAAGAGCCCCCAGTTCTGAGACTATATCTTCACATACTCCTAGTCTATGTCCCTCCTAATCCCATTTTCTCCTCTGTGCCCCCTATGCTATCCTTTTCTGGACTACTTCCCCTTTGTTTTTATTCCTCTCTCACACCCTTCTGCCCATGACTCCCCTCACCCCCCATCCCTGACTCAAGCCAGCAGCTGCTGCAACAAAGCCTCAAGACGGGAGCAAGTCAGAAGAAATCTTTATCTTGGCAATCCCCTACAATAGCTCCATACAAATATTTAAGGGCATTTCACCACAACAAGGCCATTGAAACAAAACAGAACTGGAGATGGTGGGGCCAGTCCTTTCTGCAGATGTGATGAGCCACACAAACTTAGGAAAACTTTTGGGGAAGGAATGGCAGAATGATTTTTAAACACTGTAAGCAAAAAACTGCATTTCCAAACTGTACCAAGCTTCACAGAAAAGCTTCATCCCCAAGATGAGCTGCAACAAGTAAAATTTCAGGGGGTTGGTTCTTTGGGAGGGTCAGGGCAACTAGAGGGATTTTAAAGGGGTATTATAATGGGAAGCTAGCTCTTAAACTTCAACTATGCGGGAACTACCTCTGCTCTACAACAAACTCAGCAGAGGCAAAAAGCCAGGGATATTTTGTATTGGGAGTAATGGAGGAGTTAAAAACTTATTGATGGAGGCAAATATGTGACCAACTGACCTGTGCTTCACAGACACACAGGCTGAAAATACCCCTGCAGATTACAGAAAACAGTGAAATTGGAAAGTCCCTATTCCAGATAAAGAAATTGCACTGATACAAATAGCTAGCAGAAACAATACAAATCCCTGTGGATTCAGAGTTACAAGGCTAGAAATAAAGACAATGTGACCAGTCCATATTCATGAATAAGATAATAAGGTCTGGATTTTAAATCAGTGGTGGTCACATTTTTAGCAACTTCAAATATTAACTTACTGTTCAAGTAGCACTAATTATTGAATTTATCTCTTGATGGGAAAACGGTGCCTCGCATATTGATATGTGCTGGTGATCTATAAACATTGTTCCTTCTATCAGAATTACCAATTTTAACACAAAGGCAAATAAAGAGTAGTAGGTTTGTTTTCAGAATAAAAAAAAAGAAAAATATCTAATAATAATAATGATAAATAAATAATAATAATCTCTATCTTTTGGTCCTTTGTTGCCTCAGAGACAGTGAGGGAGACAGATATTATGGTGGTTGAACAGGAAAGGAGATGCAATAGTCAGGAAACAAAGCAGGTGATTGCTATATGGCTACAAAAGGGCATATGTCAGAGAGGCATTGAACCAGCTGATTATACTATAGAGAGAAAAAGGATAGATAATTTGAAATGGAATGAAGAAAGGATGTGGATAGTGTGATATAAATAGAGACAAATGTTTAGCAAGTAAGGAGACCAAGGCATGATTAAGGCAGCATATTTAAGGGCGTTCATTCTTATGGACTCAAAAGGTATAGCCTTATTTGTTATATGCAAGTTGTGTAGAATAGGGATCTAATTGATAGAAGAATAGGAATGTGGAGGAAACTGCTGCCCTTTTTCAAGTAATGAGTTTAGGGAAGTTCTTCTTGCTACGTATTTGCCATTCCTACCCTACATAACATATAATAAAATACCTACTTCTGTAACACACAGGTTCTTAAATAGAAGTGTGATGTGTGGCCATTTTAGGGTTTTATTTATGTTAATGGAAAGGATGCTTTCTTTTAAAATGAAGTTGACTATTAAAAGCTAGAACTAAAGAGACTAAGAAGCATTGAAGTAGCAGGAAGCCTGATTGATGACTAGAAAATATAATCCATATTTAAAAATATGACAGAAGAATTCCTCCCATTTTTTTTATGATGGATTCATTCTCCCTTTTAAAAGCAAAATAAAATAATCACTGATGCAGCTCTTCCAGTATTCAAGCAGTTTACCACTGCCCATTACTTAGCCTGGGTAGCAATGGTGATCGGGTTATCTGACTGAACAGTTAAGTCATGATAAAGTGATTTTTTAGTTTTAAAGTGATGCTTCAAGAGATATTTTAATGTGATCATATTTTTTTGAAAGTGCAGGTGTGGTGTACTAAGCAAGATCAAGGGACTAGGGCTTGCTCTATACTACAGAATTAGGTTGACATAAGGCAAGTTGTGTCAACCTAATTATGCCAGTTGCTCCCACTGACGCAAGTGCCATACTACACTGACATCCTAACTCCAGCTCCTCGAGAGGCGTAGGGCTTATGTTGGTGTAGTTAGGGCGATGCAGTGTACAGGGCCGGCTCCAGGCACCAGCTAAAGAAGCAGGTGCTTGGGCAGCCACTATGAAGGGGCGGACCTCTGGCCACTATTGGGGCAGCACTTTTGGGTCTTCGGCTGTAATTCGGCAGCGGGTCCTTCAGTCCCTCTGGGAGCGAAGGACCAGCTGCCGAAGAGTAGAGCAGCGTGATTGCACAGCCACAGCTTTCTTTTCTTTTTTTCTTTTTTTTTTTTGCCACTTGGGGCGGCAGAAAACCTGGAGCCGGCCCTGGCAGTGTAGTAGACACTGCATTACTTACATTGGCTGGTAACTGTCATTCTGGTCAGTTTCACAGCTCCAGCCATGACAAGAAAGCTTGGGGCCCCTTGGTGGCCTCCAGGTAGAGCCTGGCTGCCATCACAGCTCCTTGCTCCCAACCACGCTGCTGCCTGTGCTCCCCGCTCCTGCTGGCAGCCCTGCTGCACCTGGGCTCACTGCTCCCAACTGTGCTGCTGCCCGGACTCCTGGCTCCTCGATCAGGGAGCCAAGAAGTCTGGGTGGCTGCCCCTGCTCCCGGCAAGGAGGCAGTTGGGCTCCCAGTAGGGAGCCATGGGGAGCTAAGAGCTCTGGCTCTCAGCCCCCCACACTGCCCCTCTTCAGCTGGTGGAAGTGCTGTGGTGAGGATGCACACCACAGACAGAAGGAGGGTTGTGTGGACATGGTTCGACAGTGCTTTCCTTTTTCTATCATCCATTTTTTAGCATATGAACTGATACAGAAAATCTAAACACTGTATCAATCCATATGTCTAGACACACAGTATCACCTGCTATTAAAACATGAAGGAGTTCACCATTACACATTTGCCTACACACACAAACACTCACGTTGCACACAGTAAGTTATTGGTAATGTCTGTGCTTTTCGTTAGGTCAACATCTTATGAGCCACAAATCACCAAAATGCACACTTTATATAAGATGCTTTGATTAGTTGACTCTTTTTGAATAGCATATTTCCTTTTAAATTGTTTTCAATCTGTACATCTCTATTTATCTCTAAAAAGGTCTTTGTAAATATTATCTTTAAGCTGTATGCAGTGCAATCAGGATTGCTGGCACAAATATCGGCATGGCCCTAATTACTCAGCCCCTTATTCAACCCACATCTTGTTTTTGCATTGCAAATGCAGCCTTTCCAATTCTTTTTATCAATTATAAACTGCTTTAATAGCCAGTCAAGCAAGCCCAGCAATTGTTAATAACAACAAAAATGATCATTAAATCTGAAGTTCCATGCTCACAGAGTGATCATTCCCTAGCTTCTGAAGCTCAAAAGGAAAAAGAACATAAAAACATAATCTGATTTGACAGGTATATCTGCTGCCAAAACTGGCCAAACATGCCTCCTTCAGGAGCAATTCCCTTATTGCATTGGAGATCAAGTAATGATTCCTCCTGGATACTCTTTTTAAGGGATTATGGGTATCATTTTTTCTATATGTGCAATGGATTACATTAGCTGTTACTCTGTTAAAAATAGATATATAAAACCCAGCTCTGCAGTTTTTATGGGTATGTTGAAATTAGCTGTTCCATGTGCATGGTGACTGCAGACCTTGGGTCTGTGAAGCCCTAAGTGAGCTTGGAAGTGTGGAATACTATTGCACAATAATGCAGTGGCCTGGATTTTGTTTCAAGAGAGCACTTAAGCACTTGCTTTAGTCAGTCCCTATTCAGGAAAGCACTTAAGTATGTGTTTCATTCCTATATGATAACAAGGAGCCTGAAGCGGGTAGCTGTGTGTATATAGAGTACAGCACCATAAGAAGTAAAATGCTCCCTTACAGAGAACCACGCTGTGAGAGTGTATTGAATTTCCAAAGAACCCACGGCGTCTGACAAGATTTTTGTATGAGCAGGCAAATATATGGGCTCTAATGTACAACAGAGAAGTGGGAGAAATCTGCGAGTGTTCAAAAATATGACCTCTGGGCTTTATGGGAATATAAATATTAAATAATAACACTGTCATTTAATTGGCATGTAGTTAATTTTTAAGCCCATGTATCTGCCCTGGAAAATGAAAAGTGATTACTTCTTAATTACATACTAGTTACAAGGCTATGACCCCTGAATAATATACAATGTTATCTGGCTGTCAGGAGTATTCTCAAAGAAATGCAGTCTGTATTATGGAGTGACCAGAGTTCATTCTCTCAAAGTGAACAGTAAATGATTCAGATTCTAGAGTATTTCCTAGCAAGTTAAAATACTAATTTAATTTAGAAAAACAGTTTTTCCTATCAGTCAACCTTTGAAGTGTAGGTGCAGCTTTGTGCGTTTCTCAAAAAATGAGATTTTTAAATAGTATTTAGTAGTTAAGAATTTCAGATTTAACTACACCTTACCTTTTTGTCCCCCTCCAAAGCCTATTTTCATTCATTTCACCTTGACTGACTTGGTTTGATTCAGGAAATACAACTGCTATGAGAACATCTCTGTGGTCTATATTAGAGTCTGTGTTGTGAGATCTAGTCTATTTATTAAATATTTTATAGCTGTTGTTAGGGAGAAGTACTGAACTGTATTATATTATTGTGTCCATAGTTGCAGGAAGAAATCCAGACTGAAAAAATATGTTTACAAAGATTTGAAAAAAATCTGTTCCCAGATTCTATTCTGCTAATTGACTCTACTTCCCTATGTTAAGTTCTCCTCACACCTTCTATGGGTCATCTCAATTATCACTTCAAAGGGTTTTTTTCTCCTGCTGATGATAGCTCATCTCAATTGATTGGACTCTTCCAGTTGGTATGCTTACTTCCACCTTTTCATGTTCTCTGTATGTATAAATATCTCCTGTCTGTGTGTTCCACGAAGTAAGCTGTAGCCCACGAAAGCTTATGTTGAAATAAATTTGTTAGTCTCTAAGGTGCCACAAGTACTCCTGTTCTTTTTACATTCAGAAACAATTTCTCTTTCTCTCTTTTTTATTAACTTCATCATTGATATTCCAAGGAAGCCCTGGTTCCTTGTAAAAATAAAAGTAAATTAATAAGTGAAAAGTATTTTATTACTCTCTGTTGGAGGACCAGTGTAATGGCAGCAGCATATAATTCAGAGTACATTGAAGACCGCTTAAAATGTCAATGATTCTTCAGCTAGATCTTCCTCCTGTACTTTTTATTACTTTAAACTTGCCCTGAATCAGCTTAAAAATACTTTTCTGTAAATGACACTGCTTGTTGGCCTGCAGGCATCTGGTCCTCAAGGATCACTGAAGGATGGTGCCAAGAACTCGCTTCAGAAAAGCTTCAGGGTTCTTAATGAGGCCAAGAAGTTAGAAAATGATGTTAAAGGTATGTGTACTATATATGACATTAGTTTATGTTGATAAGCTACTAAGATCTGGTCTGTTCCTGGTGCAAGGAAGACACATCAGTGGGAAATTTAAAAAAAAAAAAAAAGCTCAGCAGGGGACACTGTGGCCTAAATGCAGAGCCTTAGACCACTAGGTCATCCTGATAGCATGAAATGAGTATAATGTTTAACTTTATGACTATTTATTTAAGACTAGCTTCAAATTCTGACTGTTGGTCCATGCAAAGTCTTAATGAAGTAATATATGCCACCATGGGCTACCTGGCTACGGTAGGGCTACTTGCTCCCTGATACTGGTGGGCAGATAAGGTGGGGTGGGTAATGGTGGAGCCTTAGTTTCATCACTGATTCACTGGATACATTAGATGAGCCAGTATTATAGATGGTGGGTAGTAATTTACTACTGTTACAAGCCAGCAATAAATTACTACCCCACCACCTAGGAGTAAGGATGAAGCAATGTAGGTTTTGCAGTGAAGAGCTATGTCTGAGTCATAGTGTCTCCCTGGAGTACTCATGGCTTGGTGTTAGAGCTAGGAAGAGAATTGAGGGTTTTTCCACTGAAAAAAATGTTTATCAAAATTTTCATAGGAAAATTCCAACTTTTCATTTAAAAATTACGATGTTTCACTTTTCAGTGACTGAAAACCATAAACATTAAGCCCTAAAACTGCAGATTTGGGGCTAACAACTGTCAAAAACCAAACCAATTTTAGTTTTTAGCAAAAACTTTTTTGCTGTTTAGTTTTCAGTATTCCAATGGAAAAAATCAAACATTTTTGAGGAAATGAGACACTTTCAGTGAAAATTTTCATTGAATCAAATGCAATTTTCTACTGCAAAGAATTTTCAACATAAAATTTTGACCAGCCATAATTGGTGCAGCTGATGCATTATTTCTTGCTGAGGGCTTTGCTTAAAAGTTGAATTCTAGCCCTTAAAATATGTGCATTACCTTAATATATAGTAAAGCTGGTCAAATCATATTTATATATAATGTATTTGAATATTTTCCTATCAATTATTGAATGTATTATAGGTTAATATATTTGTCATTATGTGACCAGTACATCTTGCAGCCAGTAGTAGCCTACTTCCAGAGCTTTTTATCCAGATAAATCCTAAACTGTTTTATAAACTACTTAGAGTATACAAAATCACTTCTTGTAACACTAATGAACAGGGCCGGTGCTACCATTAAGGCTAACTGGGCGGTTGCCTTGGGCGCCAAGATTTGGGGGGGCCAAAAAGCAGTGCCCCCAATTTTTTTTTTACAGCGTTCCTCCCCGAGCGCGTGGTCGCTGCTCCACTTCTCTCATCTCCCAGGCTTGCAGCACCAATCAGTTGTTTGGTGCCGCAAGCCTGGGAGGAGAATTAGAGCGGGGGCGGCGTGCTCAGGGAGGAGGTGGAGCAGAGGTGAGCTGGGGCAGGGAGGTGCCACACAGCTCCCGGGGGGGGCGGGCGCCTCAGAATGGGGGGGCGGGGAGCTGCTGCAGGGCTGGAGGAGGGGGCACAAGGTGGAAGTTTCACCTAGGGTGCGAAACTTCCTTGCACCGACCCTGCTAATGAAAGCCATCTCTGGATGGAGCAGAATATATCATCTGTTTAATAGTTGTCAACAACTCTCCCTAACAGCTTGGGATAGAAAGTGAAGAATATCTTATTGGAATGAAACTGAAGGGGAAATATTTGGTAAGCAGAATACAGTTAGCCACTTAGAATTTGGCCAGTACTCTGAGATTCTTCTTCGAGTGCTTGCTCATATCCGTTCCAATTAGGTGTGTATGTGCCGCGTGCACGTTCGTCGGAAGATTTTTACCCTAGCAACACCTGGCGGGTCGGCTGGGCGCCTCCTGGCATGGCGCCGCTATGGCACCGAATATATATACCACTGCCGACCCATCCGCTTCTCAGTTCCTTCTTACTGCCCGTGTTGGTCGTTGGAACAGCGGAGCGCAGCTTAGCTGATCTCCACTTCCCTAACTATTCACTCATTCTAATACTTACTGTGCATATAGTTTTATAGTTGTAGTTAATACTTTTAATAACCTTTTGTTAACGTAGTTAGTGTATATACTTCAGAGGGTTGGGGATTAGCCCCTTCCCCTCTCCCGGTGCCCAGGCCCATGCCTGGTTCACCGGCTTCAAAACATGCTCGGCCTGCTGGCGGCCAATGCCAAAGGGAGACCCCCACGACTCCTGCCTAAAGTGCCTGGGGGAATCCCATCTTACAGACAAGTTCCAGATTTGCAAGTCGTTTAAGCCCCGGACAAAAAAGGAGCGGGACTTTCGTCTTAAGCAGCTCCTAATGGAGGTGGCCCTCACTCCTCCATCTTCAGCACCGAGTGACGCACAGTCCGCGCTGGGGAGAAGTGCCTCGTCGGCACCGGAGAGCGCCGGCACCGCCAAGATGCCCCGGCACCAGCCATCACCGGCCCAGAAGCCAGCCCGGCACCGCTCCCTCTCCCCTTGTGCCAAAAAGGTCAGAGCTCCTGCGGTTCCAATATCTACACCGCAGTCTGAGCATCAGCCGAAACTGAGTCGCCCGGCACCAATAACTGCCGCGGCACCGGCAATCTCGGCACCGTTGATTCCGGCCATGCAAGAGCCATCGAGTCCGGTGCATGACAGCTCCCCGGCACACACCTCGGTAGAGCTTATCGTTCCCACCACGCCAAAGAGACCTTTTCGACTGCGAGGGAACTCATTGTCCTAACGGAGCCCACCCTGCCTCAACCCCCGGCACCGCCGGTGTGGGTTATTGCGTCAACAGGGAAGCCTGCCCTGGTCAGGCCACCTTCCATCGACACCGCAGGCAGGCACCACTCGAGATCGAGGTCTTGCCAGCATTCCCGATCTCGCCGCCGGTCCCGATCTAGGCGCCGCTCACAGTCCTGGTACCAATCTCCTTCTTGGTACCGGTCGTACTCACAGCATCGCTCAAGATCCCGCTCTCCGGAGTGATACTCCAGATGGTGGTCCAGCTCCCGGTACCATTCATGCCGCAGCCACTCTCACCATAGAGCTTCACGATCTCGGTCGAGCTCCCGGCACAGCACTGGTCGCAGGTCCCGGTCAACCTCTCGGCACCGGTACGACTCCCAGTACCGCTCTCCGGTGCGGCACGAAGTACGGTACCCTGCGCACAGGGCTACTCCTCACATGCTCTCTGCTCCGCCATGGCCATCATGGCACCCATCTGAGTCTTCGCACGCTGATAGCGCCGCATATGGGGATTCAGAACCGCAGAGCCATGTCCTCCAGGAGGCTCAGGGCATGGAACAAGTGCCTCAGTGGTCCTTCTGGATGCCTTGGGCATATCACCAGGCCCAAGGCGAACCCACGGTTCCATCTCGTTCCGCTCCGTCGGAACATCGTGCACCAGAGGCCACCATTAGCTGCCCTCCTCCAGCGGGTTCGGACGAATTGGCTCTGGCGCCGGACCCTCAGGTGTTCCCGGACCCTGATGCTCCTCCAGAACAGGAGTCACTAAATGAGCCAACCGTGCCGGGTCTGTCATCCACCTCTTCACCAGACAAGGCAGTTACTGGTACTTCATCATCGGGCCTGCCCCCGATTGATCTCTGAGCCCACCAGGACCTTCTCCGGCGAGTCGCCTTAAATATCAACCTACAAGTGGAGGAGGTCCCGGAGGTAGAAGACCTGGTCATAGACATACTGTCGGCAGATGCCCCAACTCGTGTGGTTCTGCCATTCATCCGTTCCATCCAAGCCAAAGCGGACACCATTTGGCAATCTCCAGCATCTATCCCTCCCACCGCCAGAGGTATGGAAAGGAAATACATGGTACCCTCTAAAGAGTACAAATACTTATATATCCATCCTCCTCCATGCTCTCTGGTCGTTCAATCTGTGAATGAGCGAGAGCGCCATGGCCAACAAGCCCCTGCCCCAAAATCGCGGGAGGCTAGAAGGATGGATCTATTGGGGTGTAAAGTCTACTCCACCAGAGGCCTCCAACTGCGGGTGGATAACCAACAGGCCCTTAATAATACCTGGCAATCGGTGGGTAAGTTCGCTGAACTGGTCCCAGAGGACTCCCGCTCGGAATTCCAGGCCCTTCTGGAGGAAGGGAAGAAAGTGGCACGAACTTCCCTACAGGCCTCACTCGACGCTGCTGATTCGGTGGCCAGAACCATGGCCTCGGGGATTACAATGCGGAGAATATCGTGGTTGCAGGTCTCAGGTCTACCTCCTGAACTGCAACACACTATTCAGGACTTTCCATTTGATGGACAGGGCCTTTTCTCTCAGAAAATGGACCCTAGACTCCAGAGTCTCAAAGACAATCGCATCATCATGCATTCCCTCGGGATGCATACTCCACAAACCCAGCGGAGTTCTTTCCGTACCCAGCCTCAGCGCCCTTACTCCCCACCCAGGCCACAACAAGACTTTAGCAGGAGGCGTGGTCGCGGGAACCGCAGACGGCAGTCGGGTTCCCAAGGGGGCCAGAATAACAGTCTCCCGCCAAACCATCAGCGGGACCAAAACCGAACTTTTGAAGGTGTGCCTGAGAGCAGAGCACCAGTCCTTCCCCAGGATCCCCTTCAGTTTTCCAACCGCCTTTCCTCCTTCCTCCCTGCTTGGGCCCAATTAACCTCAGATCGTTGGGTCCTACGCACGGTGGAATTTGGATACCACCTCCAATTTATTTTGCCCCCTTCCTACCCACCTTCCCTCCCCGTTCCTCTTCAGGGACCCCTCTCACAAGCAATTCCTCTGGCAAGAGGTTTGTACGCTCCTCTCCATCGGAGCTATAGAGGAGGTGCCGGAGGAGTTCAGGGGCAAGGGATTTTACTCCCAATATTTCCTAATTCCCAAGGCAAAAGGAGGTCTCCGACCTGCGCGGTCTCAACGTCTTTCTGAAGAAGTTGAAGTTCTGCATGGTGTCCCTGGGGACCATCATCCCATCCTTGGATCCTGGAGACTGGTACGCTGCTCTCGACATGAAGGATGCATACTTTCACATCGCCATTTACCCTCCGCAGAGATGGTACCTACGGTTTATGGTGCACCATCAACATTTTCAATTTGCGGTTCTTCCATTTGACCTCTCCACCACCCCACATGTGTTTACAAAGTGCATGGCTGTAGTGGCCGCCTTCCTCCGTCGTCAGCAAATACACATCTTTCCTTACCTAGACGACTGGCTTATTCGCGGCACCTCCGAGGCCCAAGTCACCAGGCATATTGCCATCATCACGGACCTATTCTAGCGGTTGAGCCTGATGATCAGTCTAGTAAAGTTTACTCTAGTGCCCACTCAAAGAATAGAGTTTATCGGGGCCATTCTAGACTCCAAACTCGCAACAGCCTGCCTTCCGCTACCCCGGTTTCGGACACTAGTTTCGGTCATAGAAAGCCTTCAAACTTTTCCAATGACCTCGGCCTGCACCTGCCTCAGCCTTCTTGGTCACATGGCCGTGTGCACTTTTGTAACCAAGCACGCCAAACTACGCCTGCGTCCCCTTTGAACCTGGCTCCCCTCAGTTTACCGCCCACGCAGGGACGCTATAGACATGGTCGTCTCCATTCCTCAGAGCATCTTTGGCTCCCTCAACTGCTGACTAACACCTTCCCTGGTGTGTGCAGAATGCTGTTCCAACTGAGACAGCCCTCAGTATCCCTAACAACGGACGCGTCGTCTCTCGGCTGCGGGGCACACCTAGGCCATCGTCGCACACAAGGCCTCTGGTCATCTCAAGAGCGAGCATCGCACATAAACGTCTGGGAGCTGAGAGCAGTCCAACTCGCCTGCCAGATGTTCCAACATCATCTGCAGGGCTGTTGTGTTCTAGTATTCATGGACAACACAACAGCAATGCACTACATAAACAAGCAGGGAGGGACTCGATCCTCCCCCCTTTGTCAGGAGGCGATCCAACAGTGGGAATTTTGTATAGCCCACTCTATAGACCTTTTAGCGTCCTTCCTCCCAGGGGTCCGGAACACTCTGGCAGACCATCTCAGCAGATCCTTTCTCTCCCACGAGTGGTCGCTTCGCCCGGACATTATACATTCCATCTTCCAGAAGTGGGGCTTTCCCCACATAGACCTCTTCGCTTCCTGCAACAACAGGAAGTGTCAGTGTCCTTCCAGGGTCTCGCCCTGGGCTCAGTATCGGACACCTTCCTAATCTCTTGGGTGAACCACCTGCTTTACGCCTTTCCACCCTTCCCAATGGTGCACAGGGTTCTCGTAAAGCTTCGCAGGGACAGGGCTCGACTGATCCCGATCGCCCCTGCTTGGGTCCGACAACACTAGTACACCACGTTGCTGGACCACTCAACAGCCAACCCCATCCCCCTGCCCCTTCATCAGGATCTGATAACGCAGAACCACGGCAGGCTTCTCCACCCAGACCTGCAATCCCTCCATCTAACGGCGTGGCTCCTGCATGGTTAACCCAATCGGAATTATGCTGCTCTGCCCCGGTGCAAGAGATACTCCTGGGTAGCACGAAACCTTCTACTCGGTCCTTACTTAGCCAAGTGGAAACGGTTTTCTTGCTGGTGTCAAACGCGGGATGTCGCACCTATGGAGGTTCCCGTCCCCACTATTTTGGACTACCTCTGGTATCTTAAACAACAAGGCCTCGCTATCTCAACTTTGCGAGTGCACTTGGAGGCAATTTCTACTTTCCACCCCGGAGAAGGTGCTTACTCCATCTTCTCCCACCCTATGGTCTCAAGGTTCCTCAAAGGCCTGGAATGTCTATATCCCCTGGTACGACGCCCCGCCCCTTCCTGGGACCTCAATTTAGTTCTGAAGAGACTTACGTTCCCCCCCGTTCGAGCCATTGGCAACCTGCTCACTCCTATATTTATCATGGAAAACAGTCTTCCTTGTAGCGATTACATCGGCTAAGAGTGTCTCTGAGCTTCGGGCTCTTGTGGTGGACCCACCATACACGGTGTTCCACAAGGACAAGGTGCAGCTACGCCCACATCCAGCATTCTTCCCTAAAGTAGTCTCAGTCTTTCATCTCAACCAGGACATATTCCTCCCGGTCTTCTTCCCCAAACCACATACATCTCGTAGGGAGCAGCAGTTATATTCGCTTGACGTCCGTAAGGCGCTCATCTTCTATATTGACCGTACGAGGCCCTTCCGCAAAACGCCCCAACTCTTTGTTGCAGTGGCGGAGGGGATGAACGGCCAGCCCATCTCTTCTCAGAGGATTTCATCCTGGGTAACAGCGTGCATCCGGACTTGCTACGATCTAGCTCATGCCTCTCCGGGTCATATTACTGCACATTCTACCAGGGCCCAGGCCTCGTCAGCTCAAGTACCTATTCAGGAGATATGTTGAGCAGCTACATGGTCTTCGGTATACACCTTTACTTCCCATTATGCCCTGGGGCAACAATCCAGAGATAATGAAGCCTTTGGCTTAGCAGTTTTGCATTCTGCAGTTTCTCACTCCGACCCCACCGCCTAGGTAAGGCTTGGGATTCACCTAATTGGAATGGATATGAGCAAGCACTCGAAGAAGAAAGTAGCCGGCAAGAAGGAACTGAGGAGCGGACGGGTCGGCAGGGGTATATATTCGGTGCCATAGCGGCGCCATGCCAGGGGGCGCCCAGCCGACCTGCCGGGTGTTGCTAGGGTAAAAATCTTCCGACGAACGTGCACGCAGCGCACGCAAACCTAATTGGAATGGATATGAGCAACACATCTCGAAAAACAACAGTTACAAAGGTAAGTAACCGTCTTTTCCCACCTCTGCGCTTGTGGAAAATGCTAGGCGTCTTTAATGATCATAAGTAGTCTTGACTTCTGTTTTTATGTCAGCCAAAGAAAAACACCTCCAGAACTATAGCATTTTGGGTCAATGGTTTAATAAAAACTTGGAAAGAAGTGTGCCACCTCCTGAATCAGCCTTTGAAGGCCTTCTATCCAAGTACTAACCAAGTTTAGTTTAGGATTATGAGATATGATATCAAGTCCAGGTGGTAACTTTGTGGCTTATTTCAAATTAAGATCCAGTAACTTTGACATGGATTCCTTTGTTATAGTTTGAAATGTTATCCTGGATCTTCTGGAAAAAAGCTATGTGCAATGATCATAGCATCTCTTGAATTTTGAGCAATAAGCTTGATCCGACTATGTCATGATTAACTGGCTGAAATTATCATAGCAATCTAGGGACACCTGGAAATAACCATGAAAACGGGAATGTTACAGTCCTTGGAAGCCTGTGAGAAGAACCAGATATAGGGCCTGCAAGGAAATAAAAATGACGGCACCCTGTAAACAGAGAAACTGACATGATTTTTGTTGCTTACAAATTGCAAGCTCATCATAGTATCTGACAATCAAGATGATTTCTTTGCTTTATGCATCATCACTAGAAAATCACCAACAATAAGATTCTGGAATCGGGTCATAGCTGGTTATTTCCTTGATGGTGCCTAAAGCCATCCGTAGTGCCAACATTAGTTATAAATTGTTTTTGTTAGAACGTAAACAACTTTTGTTCAGAAAATGTTGGGTCCAGTCCTTTGGTCCTTTTCCTGCACAACTCCCACTGACCTCATGCAAGTTGTAGCACAGAAGCATAAGGTCTAAGGGATCAAACCCAGAGGAGGTAGAATTTAGTGTGTCTTTTTTGCTTTTTGCGCTTAGACATATTTTGGCAGCCCTAGGAATTCAACCAACAGAACATATTTAACATGCAGTAAGTAGCTGTCAGGTTTGAAGAGATCATTTATTATATTTTACTATCATTCTCTTTGGGAATTAACAACATTTTATTACAGTCTAAAAGTGCAAGAGATATGAACATTTGTAGCACTGATAGCTTGTAAAGCTGGATGTACATTTTGGTTGCCCATTCCATAAAATTCTATTGTGTGTCTTGACTGCAAGATTTAGTAAAGATATAGTTCATTATTATATATTATGAAATTTGAGAGCAGTCCATAGTAACATGTGTTGCAGATCCACCAAGGCGCTGGAGAGTGGGGAACAGGAAGTAGTCAGGTGAGGGAGGAAGGATGCCTATCTCTCTAAACTCACAGGCATTCAAGCAGTAAACCCCTTTCTGGGATACAGCTTACTCCATCATGCACTGTTGGCCTGTTTCAAAGACCTGTGTATATGGGACATTAGAGATCTGGCTCTGTCTCCTCCCCATCCACTTTGATGACCACATTTATTTTGAATACGCAGGGCCACAAACAGTGGAACATGGTCCATAACAATGATCGATATGTTATGATTATTATGATATGGGATTCTATGAATAAAATTAATGCGATGGGTTTATGGAAAACAGATCCTGTCAGACTAACTTGATACCTTTTTTGATGAGATTAGAAATTTGCTTAATAAAGGTAATAGTGTTGATGTAATATATCAAGACTTTTGTAAGGTGTTTGACTTAGTGCCGTACAACCTTTTGGTTAAAAAAACTAGAACAATCTTAAATTAGCATGGTACACATTAAATGGATTAAAAGCTGGTTATCTGATAAGTCTTAAAATAAAATTGCAAATGGGGAGTCATGATCGAATGGGTGTGTTTCTAGTGGTGTCCCACAGGGATTGGTACTTGACCCTATGCTGCTTAACATTTTTATTAATGACTTGGAAGAAAACTTAAAATCATCACTGATAAAGTTTGCAGATGACACAGAAATTGGGGGAGTGGTAAATAATGAAGAGGACAGATCACTGATACAAAGTGATCTGGATCCCTTAGCAAGCTGGGAGCAAGCAAACAATATGTTCTTCTTCGAGTGCTTGCTCATATCCATTCCAATTAGGTGTGCGCGTGCCGCGTGCACGTTCGGAGATTTTTACCCTAGCAACACTCGGTGGACCGGCAGGGCGCCCCCTGGAGTGGCGCCGCTATGGTGCCTGATATATACCCCTGCCGGCCCATCCGCTCTTCAGTTCTTTCTTACCGCCCATGTCAGTCGTTGGAACAGTGGAGCGCAGCTTAGCTGATCTCCACCTCCCTAGCTCTTTGCTCGTTTATATAGTTATTGTGTACATAGTTTGTTTTCTATAATTCTAGTTAGCATTTATATTAATAATTCTTATCGTAGTTGTGTATATAGTTAAAGAGGATCGGGGGCTAGCCCCTTCTCCTCCTCCAGTACTGGGGCCCATGCCCGGTTCACCAGGCTTCAAACCCTGTGCGGCCTGTCATCAGCCGATGCCCACAGGAGACCCGCACTGCAGAGTCTAAAGGACAACCGAGTAATTATGCGTTTGTTGGGAATGCATAAGTCTCCGACTCAAAGACAGTCCTTCCGCTCCCAATCTCAGGGCCCTTACTCCCCCCCCGCCTCGGCCAAGACAAGACTTTGCCAGAAGACGAGGTCGTACCAATCGCAGATGTCAGTCTGGACCTCAAGGGGATAACAATCCTGGTCCCACCAAACCAACACTGGGACCCAAATCAAACTTTTGAGGGTGCGCCCGAGAGCAGTGTACCAATTGCCTCCCCGGATCTCTTTCAGTTCTACAAACGCCTTTCCCCGTTCCTTCCTGCGTGGTCCCAGTCGACTTCAGATCGTTGGGTCCTACGTACGGTGGAGCTTGGATACCATCTTCAGTTTGTTTCACCCCCTCCCTTCCTCCCCCACTCCTCTTCCCTCTTCAGGGACCCCTCTCACGAGCAACTCCTCATCCAGGAGGTCCGCAGGCTCCTCTCAATCGGAGCTATAGAGGAGGTTCCAGAGGAGTTAAGGAGCAAGGGATTTTATTCCCAATATTTCCTAATTCCCAAGGTGAAAGGAGGCCTCCGGCCTATCCTAGACCTACGAGGACTGAACAAATTCATCAAAAATTTCAAGTTCCGCATGGTATCCCTGGGAACCATCATTCCTTCCCTGGATCCCGGAGATTGGTACGCCGCTCTTGACATGCAGGATGCATATTTCCACATTGCAGTTAATCTCCCGCACAGGCAGTACCTGCACTTTGTGGTAAATCATTGACACTACCAGTTTACTGTCCTCCCCTTTGGCCTCTCCTCGGCCCTTCGTGTCTTCACAAAGTGTATGGCAGTCGTTGCTGCTTTCCTACACCGTCGTCAAATACACATCTTCCCTTACCTCGACGACTGGCTTATCCGAGGGGCCTCCGAGGCACAAGTCATTAGCCATGTGACCATTATCAAGGACCTGTTTATGCGTCTAGGCCTGATCATCAGCTTAGACAAGTCCACTCTGGTGCCTACGCAGAGGATAGAGTTTATTGGGGCAATGTTGAACTCCAACTTTGCAACGGCCAGTTAACCCCCCCACCGGTTTCAGGCCATAGCCTCCCTTGTCCAAGGTCTTCAGAGTTTTCCAACAACCTCTGCTCGCACTTACCTTGGTCTCCTCGATCACATGGCTGCATGCACATTCGTCACAAAGCACGCCAGGCTGCGAATGCATCCTCTCCAAATCTGGCTCACCTCTGTCTATCGGCCAGGCAGAGACACCATAGACATCATTCTGACAGTTCTGCCAAGCGTTCTCGGCTCCCTCGACTGGTGGTGAATGTCATCCCAGGTATGTGCAGGTCTGCCGTTCCATCCTCCCCAGCCCTCCACGTCCCTAACAACGGACGCATCCTCCCTGGGCTGGGGTGCTCACCGAGGGCACCTGCGCACCCAAGGCCTTTGGTCGTCCCAGGAGTTGACGCTACACATCAATGTCCGAGAGCTGAGAGCGGTCCGGCTGGCATGCCAAGAGTTCCAGTGCCATCTACAGGGCCGTTGTGTTGCAGTATTCACGGACAACACAACGGCTATGTATTGCATAAACAAGCAGGGAGGGACACGGTCCTCCCCCTTGTGTCAGGAAGCGATCCAACTGTGGGACTACTGCATAGCCCACTCCATAGACCTAGTAGCCTGCTTCCTCCCAGAAGTCCGGAACACGCTCACAGATCGTCTGAGCAGGTCCTTCGTGTCGCACGAGTGGTCCATCAGTCCGGACATTCTCCATTCAGTTTTCCGAAGGTGGGGCTTTCCCCACATAAACCTGTTTGCCTCCAGAGTGAACAGGAAATGCCAGATGTTCTGCTCCCTACAAGGTCGCTCCCTGGGCTCCCTGTCAGACGCGTTCCTCATTCCGTGGACAGGTCACCTCTGTTATGCCTTCCCACCATTTCCTCTCGTCCACCGAGTTCTACTCAAGCTGCGCAGGGACAAAGCCCGCCTTATCTTGATTGCTCTGGCTTGGCCAAGGCAGCATTGGTATGCCATGCTGCTCAACCTGTCTCTGTCAGACCCGATTCCCCTGCCACTCTGCCCGGACCTGATCATGCAGGACTTTGGCAGGCTGCACCACCCGGACCTGCAATCCCTTCATCTGACAACATGGTTGCTGGCTGGTTGAGCCAATCGTAGTTGCGTTGTTCCGCCGCAGTGCAATAGGTGCTGCTGAGAGGCAGAAAGCCCTCCACACGATCAACATACCTCGCTAAATAGAAGCGCTTCTGTCACTGGTGCGCCCAACAGGACCTTTCTCCACAATCTGTATTAGTCCCCACTATCTTGGACTATTTATAGTCTCTCAAAGAGCAAGGTTTAGCGATCTCTTCTCTAAGAGTGCATCTTGCAGCTACTTCCACCTTCCATCCTGGGGAGGCTGGCAGTTCCGTTTTTTCCCACCCTATAGTTTCCAGATTCCTCAAGGGATTGGAGCGACTCTACCCCCAGGTCAAATGCCCAACCCCTACCTGGTACCTGAACCTTTTCTTAACCAGGCTCATGGGGCCCCCCTTTGAGCCTTTGGCCACATGCTCGCTGCTGTACCTGTCCTGGAAGACAGCATTCCTAGTCGCTGTCACCTCGGCTAGACGAGTCTCAGAACTTCGAGCATTGACTGTGGATCCTCCGTATACGGTGTTCCATAAGGACAAGGTACAGCTGCGACCACACCTGGCGTTCCTCCCTAAGGTCGTCTCTGCCTTTCACGTTAGTCAGGACATCTTCCTGCCAGTCTTTTTTCCAAAGCCGCACTCATCACGACGGGAACAGCAGCTGCATTCCCTGGATGTCCGCAGGGCTCTCGCCTTTTACATCAAGAGGACGAATCCCTTCCGGCGTTCACCTCAGCTATTTGTAGTGGTGGCAGAACATATGAAGGGCATGGCAATCTCTTCCCAACGGATTGCATCTTGGGTGACATCCTGTATTCGGGCATGCTATGACTTGGCTCACATTCCGACAGGCCATCTCACCGCCCACTCTACTCGGGCTCAAGTCTCATCTGCCGCCTTCTTGGCCCATGTTCCCATACAGGAAATCTGCCGCGCAACCACCTGGTCTTCCATCCACACCTTTGCATCACACTACGCATTGGTCCAGCAGTCCAGAGACAATGCCGCCTTCGGCTCAGCAGTCTTACATTCCGCAACATCTCGCTCCGACCCCACTGCCTAGGTAAGGCTTGGGAATCACCTACTGGAATGGATATGAGCAAGCACTCGAAGAAGAAAAGACGGTTACTCACCTTTGTAACTGTTGTTCTTCGAGATGTGTTGCTCATATCCATTCCACACCCGCCCTCCTTCCCCACTGTCAGAGTAGCCGGCAAGAAGGAACTGAGGAGCAGATGGGCTGGCAGGGGTATATATCAGGCGCCATAGTGGCGCCACTCCAGGGGGCGCCCTGCTGGCCCACCGAGTGTTGCTAGGGTAAAAATCTCTGATGAACGTGCACGCAGCGCACACACACCTAACTGGAATGGATATGAGCAACACATCTCGAAGAACAACAGTTACAAAGGTGAGTAACCGTCTTTTTTTTTTTAATATGGCCAAATGTAAACATCTAGGAACAAGGAACACAGATATACAGATACAATGGAGGACTCTATCCTGGGAAGGCTCTGAAAAATATTTGGGTATCATGGTGGATAATCAGCTGAACAAGAGCACTCAGTGCTATGCTGTGGCTAAAAGAGCTAATGAGATCCTTAGATGCATAAACAGGGGAATCTAGGAGACGTTATTTTACCTCTAGATTTGTACTGGAGCGACCACTGCTGGAACATTGTGTCCAGTTCTGGTGTCCACAATTCAAGAAGGATGTTGACGAAGTGGAGAAAAGAGCCATAAACTGATTAAAGGATTAGAAAACATGCCTTATAGTGATACTCAAAGAGTTCAATCTATTTAGCTTAACAAAGAGAAGGTTAAGGGGTGACTTGATTGCAGTCTAAGAACCTATATGGAGAACAATGGGCTCTTCAGTGTAGCATCACATTGGCATTCCGTGATCCAATGGCTGGAAGTTGAAGCTATACTAATTCAGACTGGAAATAAGGCGTACATTTTTAATTATGAGAGTAGTTAACCACTGTAACAGCTTACCCAGGGTCTCCATCTCTGATAATTTTGAACTCAAGATTGGATGTTTTTCTGAAAGATCTGCTCTAGGAATGATTTGGGGGAGGTTCTATAGTCCGTGTTACATGGGAGGTCAGAGTAGCTTAGAATGGTCCTTTCTGGCCTTGGGATCTATGGCTATCTGAAGAAGTTACACAACTATATTGGAACAGTCATTTATTATGCACACTGCTTCACAGTGCAAGACATCTTGTGCTCAAAGTAAAAAGTGAGGACAGAATTTAGCTCAGATATGAGTGAATTCTATATGCATATATAAGCATATCACTTGACCCTGAAAAAGCATATTACAATATAAATTATATTTAGGGGATGTTTTAAAATACACTTCAACCAAAGTTTCACTCCTATCAAAATTCACAGAAGTGAAAGTGCAAATAGTGTAAAGTATTTGCAAGACAAATTTCAAGCGGAAAGGGACATTTATAAATTCACAAACTAGGTTCTCATCTACACTCATGCAACCCCACTGAAACAGATGTTTTTTCATTAGGATTCTTTAATGATTTATAGTAAAATTGCTTTGTAGAGGCATAAAACAACATTTCATTGCATGGATTCTGAACATAATAAAATATAGTGTCAAATTCCATCTGCCCTGCAGAAATCAGTTAAAATTTGTGCCCTGAATGCAGATACAGCAGTAAGATCAGTGAGCAGATTTCCCACCCCAACCCCCCGCTTTTACATAAAAATAATGATGTTACTGGTATTAATATAATCCCTCCTGTATGAGTTGGCATTTCTGGGATGGAAAGTGAAAGCTGAGATTAAAACTAATAGAATGAAACCTCCTTAGGATTCTTACAAAGCTGCCCTCTTCAGAATCCCTACTGGAAATACAGAAGTGAAAGATGGATGATGGGCACTCTATAAAGAACTGGTAGACAGAAGTGATCATTAGTTTAGAATTTCTCTCTCAGCACTACAGGTAGTACATTAGTTAAAGTGATGAAAACCTGTAAACCACTCAACTAATCTATCCTCCAGGAAGCCAGGCCTAAGCTATGACAGATGAGAATGTTTTCTTGTTACATTATGACATTCTCATGATCTCTGGACAATTACACTAGTTATAAAATGGCTGTTAATCAGAAAAATGCCATATATTACTTCCAAAAACTGCTGAAATAGTCCTTATAGAGCAAAACTTCTGACAGCAGCTATTACAATGGAGGTTTAGTCATTTCTCTCTCTGTGGGACTGAGAATTAGAAGAAATAAACTTGGTGGGAGAAGTAGATTCTCTTTGTAGTGCTTTGCCTAAGTGTAGAGTTTCAAGAATTTGGCTGTGAGGAAGTGAATGCAGCTGCCTTCCAGCTGTTCTCTGTCTGTACCTTGACAGATTCTCAGCTTGCCAGGAGCATTTTGTCTTCCTTAAAATTTTGAATTTACATTTTAAAAAATATATGATTGCTTCTGTGCAGATTTGAGGTTAAATATGGAGTTTAGTCCGAACAGATCAATGAAAAGTGAAGTAAAATTATGTACAAACTCCCTTTAACCTGGAGATGTAAAGTCAGGTGGCCTTTTAAAATCCAGCTCATATCATTTTCTTTAGTTTAAGGAGTGACGGCTTGAGGAGACTACCTCTGACAGATGAACTTTTTTAGCTAAAACATTTCACGTCTGAGAAGTACAGGTAAATCTCACGCAGGGAATTTGTCCCTACATGAAGTGGATTTTAGCTGATCTAGTGTGTTGTAATCACTAAACTGTTACACATAGTAAAGCTCCTGTATTAATTTTGATAACCAGCATACTCCTCAGTACAAACATTACAATCAATACTAAATATACAATTTTTTTTAGTAAAGATTGACCAAGACAGGTTGCATCTCTCAGTATATCTCTATTTCTTCTGCTTATTCCTATCTACTCTCTTGCATATTCTGTAAATAAAGAATTAACTTGGGACTCATAATCCTCTTTATAGGATAAGACAGTGGGGAGCAAGAATTCTATTTGCGAAGGAGCAAAACAAATGTAATAGAAGCAGCAAGATATACACATAATTTCACCAGCTAATTTGGATGGTACCCAGTCAACATTGTCTACTGTGTATGCAGTTTCTATGGTTTTAAAACTACTCTTTAAAAATAATCTAATGAAGCTTCCTTTCCCGTTCTTTGAAGTCACACATTTAACTATGTGTTCTTTAGGATGGCATCTTGGACAGTTTCCCATGAGAACATGCATTAGGCCATGTTACTATAAGAAAACTATATATGTTAACAGCCAAGTTAAGGTATTTTAATGGTGCCATGTCATTGGCAGTTAAACAGTGTCCCCAATATATAAAATCTGCAGAGACCTGAACTATTCCTTAGATATATAAATTTATAAATCATCCTCCATTTATATGTAGCTCCTTAATCACCAACAATACTCAGGCATATATGGTGCCAGATTAAAATGTGGGGAAATGGTTTTGCTCTTATGACTTCTTTACCTTTGTTTCCTTTTCTGCTGAGTAGACAATGCTTTATCCCTTAGTGCTATGTTTAACAACAGAAACATAAAAATGATTTGGCCTTCTTAATCCAAGTCACAGAAACAGGTGTCCACGGCACAAAACAATCACAGCCAGCACTAATTGGCGTTCTTGTGCAACTTTTTCACAGATGCTAAGAACTGAATGGGTACACAGGGACCAATCCTGCAAGGCATTCAGCCAACTCAATTTCAGTGAGTGTTGAGGGTGCTCAGCAGCTTACAGGAATGAACCCATTAACTCCTCCCAGGTCAGAGGTAAAGCACTGAGCAGTGTGGGCAAACTTGTAATACAGCTGCTCATGTTGTACCTATTCTCTAGCTAATTGAAGGATTTTGGTCTCCAGCATCTTTCAAAACTAAATATTTAAAGGGGAGGAAAAAATTCCACGTTATATTAAGCCAGAATATGTCATGATTAATATACAATTTACCTGCTCAGTGCTTAATAGAAAGTACTGTCTGAGTGATAGATTTACAACAGGTTACGTCCCAATATGGCCTTTAAGAACTTTATTACTTAGCAAAATTTTTAAGAGAACTTCTCATTAACAGTAGTTTTAGAAGCTCCTCCCTTTCAGCCAGGGACTGCCTTAGGGCATTTATTTATGGCTTTATTCTTCTAATACTAGGAAAACAATTAAAAATGCATTTGATAAATTAAAAGGAAAAATATTAAACAGCTGGAGTTTGAATATTCAAATTTAGGAGTTTCAGAGGGACCGAACGAATTAAAATCCATAAAAATTAGTTTGATGCTATGGTTACAAAACTGGAAACAGAGGTCTGGAAACACAATGCTTCAGAAATGTAGGAGGGCAATAATTAGGATAATTTCTGGATCTGGCAGGCTAGAGGGAAGGAGAGGAGATAATTTAAGACCACACAGCAAAATTACTAGAAACAGCACCTGAAATGAATAAAGTATGTCAGAATTATTAAAAAATTTATACACACTAATCTTCCAGAAAGGGACCAGAGACATTGGGGAAATATCAGGCAAATATAGAAAATTAAATGGATCTAATTAAAGCTGTTTGGAAGCTGATCTTAGTAGACAAGAAATTAGCTTTGCTACATTCTCTGATCATTTAGGACTAGATTCTGATGCCTTTACTCTCATCTAGAAGCACCTTACTAGTAGCCCCACTGAGTTGACTATTCAATGAGATTAAGAGTTTCAGAATCTGATGCTTAAAAGTACAAGGCACCTGGGCATCCAAGTTAACCTTTATACTATAAGTCAAACAAGATCTTTCCTGGGGCTTACTGCATCCTCAACTCACCTTCCTATCTCCCCCAGCTTGCCCAAACAGGGAGGCTACCTCCTGTTCTATGTGAGGCACTTCCCAGGAATGAAGCCTTAACTCCACCCAGCTCAAAATATTCCCCACCCTCCTACCTTAAATAAGAGGAGCAGATTCTTCCCTGGTTGACATTTCAGACAGTCTTGCAGCCCAAAATGTATCTCCCACTTACATGCCCCCCCAAACATTGCCCCTCCCACAACAGCAGAAGAGGTAAAAGGTGGGGGCCTCTAGTGCACAAGGGCTTGATCCTGCAATATGCTGAGTGCCCCCAACTCTCAATAAGTTGAAGGTGCTCTGCACTTGGAAGGATCAGGCCCTACCTGGGTAGTTAAATGTTTCTTTCAGGGAGCCACAGATTTGCTTGGACCAGCTCCCCGTCTACACCCACTTCAAGGCTGGCTCCTAATCCCTTCTTTTTTCATCCTCCATCAGGATGAATGCTCATGCTCCAGTGGCTGCTGTCCCTCAGCCCCCTTCCTTTCCCACCTGTGACTGTTTCTCTCTTTCTGTCCTTTTTCGCTGCCTGTCCCAGAGGTTGTGCGGATGCGTGTGCTCTTTTGCTCTCTTTTCTTCCCATTTTTTAAAAATGTAACTTTTTAAAAAGCAATTTTAAAAGTGCAAGCTACTAAAAAAAAAAAGAGCCTCAGTTTATAAGGCCAGTGTTAATACTGTTCAAATAAATCACCTGGAAGGGAATAAAAAAACCTGAATACATATCTGGTCATTCATTACAATAATTGGTCAATCAATCAAAGAGACAGCTTTTGTGCAGCCATTAGAATGCATGGGATCAAGCACAGTATATCGTCTAGCCAAAGATTTTCAGTATCCAAATGAATACTGTACACTTGGCCAGTTAATTAAGAAATCAGGAAAATAAGAATTTTTTGACACACAAAATCATTCGATTCACTGATAGTAAGTGATTAGCTAGTTTTGAGAGTTACAAAAAATCTTCAAGCCTTTTCATAATCTACAAAAATGCATATCTTAGTTTTATAGGTAATGTACAGTTTTTAGATTTTATTTTTAAAAAATAACTATTTGTCTTCCTATCTGTACACATCCATCTTTGAGAGATTTTAATTCTTTATAATCTATTGACTAGTTTCTCTCAAGCCACATCCAGAAAAGTTAATACCCATCAGTCCTGAGAAAAGCAAATATGCTTTCTTTTTAAAAAAAAGATCTTTGTAATAACTACTTCTAATTTTCTCAGTGACTAACAAAGTTCTTTAAGTCCTTTTGTCTTACTATACTGTTCTGTATAGCAGCTCAAACAGAGGCGTCCCAACCTGTTCCAAGCCATTATGTGCCACTGTAATACAAAAAATATTAATAATAATTGTTTCAGGTCAATGTAGGACAGACACAACTGCGACACTGTTTGCATAGATAATAGAGTCAAATTGCTCATACAGTCATTCTTCTAATAGTTTGTTAAAGTGGACAATACATCAAAACTATTGAATTTGATGTTGAACCTTAGGTAGGGCTGTATGAGATTTTTCAGTCTGCCACTAATGTTTCAAGTCTCTCCGATAATTTAACTCGCACTGGGAGCATTTTTGACCCTTAGTCAGCCTATAATCAGGGGACCAGAAAGGTGACTTTCATCTAGCCTGGTAGGCACCACAGGCATCTGTTTGGATAAGTTTTCAAAGTACTGTGACAAAGTTCCTCCTCTACCTTGGTGGGTCCTGTGCTTATTGGCAGATTTGCTCACCTCAGTGATCTTCCCCTCTGGTGGAACCCACAGTCTGGGTCTACTCCTCCTGTGTATGATCAGGAGTTGCGAGGTTTGGGGGGAACCTGGGCCTACCCTCTACTCCAGGTTCCAGCCCAGGGCCCTGTGGATTGCAGCTGTCTATATTGCCTCCTGTAACAGCTGCAAGACAGCTACAACTCCCTGGGCTACTTCCCCATGGTCTCCTCCAAACACCTTCTTTATCCTCACCACAGGACCTTCCTCCTGGTGTCTGATAATGCTTGATTGTCTGATAATTCCTCAATCCTCCAGTAGCACACCCTCTCAGTCTCAACTCCTTGTGCCTCTTGCTTCCAGCTCCTCACATGCACTCCTTCTCCTCTGGCTCCTCCTCACCTGACTGGAGTGAGCTCCTTTTTAAACCCAGCTGCCCTGATTAGTCTGCCTTGATTGGCTGCAGGTGTTCTAATCAAAGTAGCTATCTCCACTGCCTTCTAGAAAGATCTTAATTGGCCCCAGGTGCCTTGATTAACCTGGAGCAACTGCCATTTGGTTACCATGGTCCTATTGGCATCCAGCGGGGGTGGGCGGGCGAAGCCCGCCCACTTCTAAAGGGCCTCCCCCCAGCCTAAGGGGAGGACCCACAGGTCTGGGACACCAAGTAATTACAGGGGACAACTAATGAAAAAAAAAACAGGATTGGGAGTGAGGTCATAGGGCTAAACGAAGGGAACCTGATGGGGACACCGAGCAGAGAACCCCGGACAACGCCCACTGCTCCTCGAAGGCATCAAGGGAGCCAGTGGACGCCGCCCAGAGGAACTCTGCTCGGATGCGTGAGCAGACGGAGGAACGGAAATAGGCCCTACAGTCGCAGGAAATCCTGTCGGCCAACCTCCTCTCCCTGGTGTTGTAGATGGCCAGTTTGGCCAGGGCCAAGAGGAGGTTGAGAAGGAGATCCCGTGACTTCGTGGGGCCACGGATGGGGAGCGTGTAGATAAAAAGGTGAGGGGAAAAGTGCAACCAAAAACGTAGGAAAATAGTCAGGAGGAGCCGGAACAGGGGCTGCAACCTGGCGCACTCCAAATAAACGTGCGCCAAGGTCTCCTTCTCACCACAGAAAGGGCAGGTGCTAGGGACAGACGTGAACCGCGCCAAGTACACGCCCGTGCTCACGGCTCCGTGAAGGAGCCGCCAACTGATATCCCCGGCAGGCCTCGGAACCAGGGCAGAGTACAAGCTGGCCCACCGGGGCTCCTCACCCTCGAGAGGCGGCAGGAGGTCCCGCCATTTGGTATCGGGGCGGGACGCGAGGGTGAGGTAGTGAAGGGTATGGAGCACGAGCGAGTACAGATGTTTCTGTGGCGCGGTCTGGAACAAAACCGGCTGCAGATCATGCAGCCGGCTGGCAGTGAAAGGGTGAGGGGGCCGATTGGGTCCACGGGGCAGGGGCCTTGGTTACCATGGTCCTAGGGATTTGTTTAGCCTGGGGCTAACATACCTGTTTCTCAGTACTTTACTGTAGCCATCTGGCCTTTCCCCATCACAGTACTAATGTGTTTAATTTCACTAAACGTCTACACTTTTGAAGGTCACAGTTAGAGTTTATATCCCATCCCCTTTTCTACAAATTATTCTCCATATTCTGCAATCAGTTCAATCAGTTATTCTGATTGAGGGAGTGCATTGGAGCCAAGAAATTCCCACCTTTCTGTTCCTCAGCTCCAAAGAGCTCCATAACAAAGGGAATAAGTGATTAAAAATGTCCCCCCCAGTAGGTGTTTTCAGACTTAACTAGCATTTTCTTTCCCAGACTCTACTCTGGACTTTTTGAAATAAAGATGTCTAAATAACCTCAGTTGGAGCCTCTCTCTGCAGAGTCTGAAAAATCATTTTTATGTAGCATGTGGTTCCAGCAAAAATATCATTGTTATGCAAAACAGTTTGTGAAGAATATCGACTTATCTGTGAAGGATAATGTCAGTTTCATCCTTCATGTACTGATTATCACATTACTGTTCCTCTGATTTGTACTAGTTTTTCAGTTTAAACAAATTTTGATATATGCTTTTATCTACAAAGAAGTCCCCCCCCCAAATCAATCTGCATATTTCATTCTAACTTTTTCTTGATGTAGCCTCCTAATATTGATCATGATGCCGCTAATATGGTTTCATGCACTTTCTCTGGACATTGTATCAGCAGTTGTTGCCTTACTTTGAGAAAGTCCAGCAAGAACTGGGAAATAGGCATGCAAATGGTGATAGTACACTACGCTGATTGTATTGTTTTATCACACAAAATGGGTGAACCACTGGCCCAGAGCAAACACCTGAAGAAGAACTTGTGAGGTTATCATAGAAGAGTTTAATGTAGCTTACCTTTAAAGCACAGGTCTGGTAGTTTGGCTTCTTGGGTTCTTTGCCCGGTTTGCCATTGACTCACTGGGTGGCCTTGGGTAAATCACTTAGCCTCTGTCTGCCTTATTTTGTATACATACCTTACAGGAGCATTGTGTACATAAAAGTGCTTTGAGAGCCTTAATAAAATCCTTCTATAAGCACCAAGTATCAGTAGTCTAAGGAAATCAAGCACTTGGATACAAAGGAATTAAGTGCCTTTAATATACAGAAGATAACATTAGTAAACCCTGGAACTGAGTGTTACATATGTTCATTGCAGTAACTTAGTAAATTAATTAAATATATGTATATTGATGACAAATGGGTAGTTCATGATCTGTTTTATTACCGTACATACTAAATGAATGTGTAAATGTAACCTGTGCCTGCTTGGTGCGGCACTCTGTCCCTGTCTAATGGCACCTTGGCCAGCTACAGATTGATGAGTCTGCTGCAGGCTTGGCTAAGAGCCAGATGACTTTTGGCTCATGCAATAGAAGCTCATACACTAAGCTTCAGAGGCCCTGGGTTTGAGGCTGCTTGCTGACGACCAGGGTCTGTCTGTGTTACATAAACACAGCACAGTGAAAACAATGAGTTAAAGCTTTTTCGTATGTGTACTCTCTGCAGAAAATGGGGATAACTTGAATAGTATGCAGAACAAGTTGAAAAATGCTGATGAAAAGAATTCTGATCTCCTGAGAGCTTTGAATGACACCTTTGGAAAGCTGGCAGCCATTCCTAACGGTAAGTACAAAAAGTGCTGAAGCACTGGGCCCAGCTGTGCTTCACTGTGTCATCTTGCATCTTTTAAAAAATGTGTATAGGTCTTATTCTTTGTCTACATGCTCTCTCAGCCACAGTGCCCCTTTCACAATGAATGTACGCTGTGTGTGAGAGGGAAACTGAACTGAACGCAAATGCTTGGGGTTCATTTGTATTTTGGACTTTTAGGGGCTGCCATGTTTTTGTCATTCTCAGATGGCCCACTTCTGGTAGATAGTACTTCTGGAAAGGAGTGATGGCGTACTGTTAGCCAATCAGTCTTTTTCAGAAGCTGTGAGTCCATCCTGATAGTACCTCTTGTGGGAACAGTGCTTCCCAGAATGGTAAGAACAAAGATGATGGCATCAACAAACAGTTCAAAGAGACCTGGGATGAATAACAATCTCAAATTGCCCAAAGGACTCCAGATAGTCTGTATCTAGAGAGACCCAAATGAGCGAGTCATTTTGGTCCATCTATACTTTAGAATACTGCTCAGTCAACAGTGAATCATGGTAGTTTCTGTAAATAGTATATCGTTTTCCCAGCACTGTCATTTATGAATTAAATAAATGATTGTGTGTCCCACACCAATGGCCCTGCACTTCTTTATATATAAACATTGATATATGCAGAAATAGAATATATTCCCACACTAACGAACTATTGCTCTGTTACCTTAGGACTTGTCTAGATGGGGAAATAGCTCAGAATAGCTGTTGTGGAATAAGCATTCTGCACTAGGTCCCCATATAGACACTTATTCCACTTGAAGAGTTCATGGATTAAGCTAAACTGTACAAAGGCATTTTTAGTGCAGAATAAGAATGTCCACAGAGAGCTAGTGTGGAATTGCTTTTGCACTTTTAATTCACACCTGAACTTATTTCACAATCATTTCCCAGTGTAGACAAGCTCTTAATGAATGATTGCTCTAGTAATTATTGTTAAAATAGCTTAAGAGTGTCATCCTCAGCATCTCAGTGGCTCTCAACTTTGTCCTTGCTCTGCCCTGTTTCTTTTTTTCCTTCAATATCCCATTTCACATCCTACACTGTACCTTGTTGCCCTCTCTTCTTTCTCATACTGGGGCCTCCATGACTTCTTGCATGTTAACCCTGTCTCTGTAACTGCCTTCCTGCTCCAGTGTGCCATCTGTCCTCACTTTCCTTCCTTAAAATTCACCTCCTTCATTAGTTGTCCACCACTGAGTTCTGCTGCTATGTCACCTGCTCCGACTGTCATGCTTGACCTTCTTTTCCCAATCTGAATAAGGAAGAAAAATAATATTAAATAATACGAAGAGTAAAACACAACATTGATAAAAATTAGAACTAAACCCAACAACTTCAGAAACAAAACTGTGTGTGATCCTTATTTGTTGTATCTGTCCTCCATTCCCCACATCTCTTCAGACCGTTGTCTTCTGTCATTACTTGCTGGGCTGTCTTATTTAGACTTTAAGTTTCTCAGGACTGGGACAGGCTTTCTTCTATTATCATAAAGTGCTATGCAACTTACAGTTCTTTATAACTAATAGCAAAGAGTCTTTCATACTCATTAATGTGCAAGAGCTCCATATATTTGATACCTTTTGTGGTGCTAGTAAGGGACAAAGAAATACATTATAACTTCATTATAGTGGACACTTATAAACTGAATGCTTGTTTATGATAAACAAAAAATCTCTATCATCTATTTCAGAATGTAGTTTGCTATGCCTGCTCTCTCTAAAGAACTGCTCGTTGTTATGAACTGAAAAAATGCCCTGGAAATGTGCACCAAAGAAAAGTTATAATCTATCCATTTTGAGGTCTTCTCGAAGTACAGACCGCAGACAAAGCTCCTTGCAAAATTTTTCACCAATTCATTTCATGCATTTTTGCATCTTCCAGATTTCACGTAACTATAGATACTCTATTTTATTCACCCAGATCCTTGAAATCTTTCATTCAAGAGATTTTGTGCTATGTCATGCGCACTTTAGTTAATTTTGTGATGCTACTGCAACAGCTACTGGTGTGCCTGTGTGCAGATATATGTCTCAATCAAGCAGAATGGACCTCAGAAGGCCGTCATTCTTAGGACTCGGAATACTAAACACAAAGAAAGCATGAGAAATATGAAGTATGCAATCAATGGCAATGTAGATTACAGTTAGGGCGTGCTTGCTCTTGGGACACGGACACACATGCACGAATAGCGTGCTTTGTAAATATGATTCAAAGACGAAAATCTGTAGCAAATAAATGTCAAAGATAGGAAAATGTAGTAAATTGGTTATCAAACAGGGGAATTAACAAGGAAAAGCAAACAGCTCTAGTCATATCCCTGACTCATCAAAGATTCAACAAAACAGAATGGCCTGAACTAATATTTCAGGCTTGACCAAAAAAAAAAAAAAAAATCTCAGCAGGAATCAAAGTAAGAGGGCAGTTCACTTTAGGAAAAGGACCATATGCTTAGGAATGGGTGTATTTTATAAGTGTGCTGAAAAGTAAGTACAAAGTATGCCGTGAATAAATGTCAAATTAAAGCAACACAGTGGCCTGAATTTACATTATTCTAAGGTAGATATCACACAAGGAAGGTCAGAAGGAATACATTCAAACACCTTGGGGAAACATAGGGAAAGAAATAATCAGATCCCACTCTTTTGCCTGTAAAATATTATTAATAATGATAGTGTTAAAGAGTTCAATTGTATTTCCAAAGCAAAGCTGGCTTTTCAGAACCAGCCCACCCAGAGGGTGGTCTGGGCAGTATCCTTCCTCAAGAAGCAGAATTCCTCCCAGAGTGCAGCCTAAGTGACTGCCTAAGGTCAAACAGGAAGTCTGTGGTGGAACAGAAGATTGAACTCTGATCTCCTGAGCCTCAGTTTAGAGCCATAGCCACTGAGCTCTCCCCTTTCCTAATCAACAATATCTAATAGCTTCCACAGCATTTTCACACCTAGCACTGAAAATCATCTTGCTCAGAACTTTGTTGCAAAAGGAAAAAAATGCTCAATTTAACAGAAGTTCAGGTAATTTGTCAGGAGCCACATTTTGATGAGAAATATTATTACCACAAATATTTCACTCAGCTGTACTTCAAAGTAACCATAAACTACAGAGCAGCAGCTGAGTTATGTGGATCATGTAGATTAATGTTCCGTACTCTCTTCACCAACACATCAAAGTGCTCCCTATACCATGGATTCTGAAGATCATTACTTTCAGTCTCAAGGTTAATCAGATATTTCTGGCACACGGAAAGGGTCCATAGAAAAATTAATCTGGCTAAGAAGATATTTCATTCTCTACATTTAAACAGGGCTGGGTTTTTTGTTTTCCTTTTTAAAGATGCAACTGTCAGGTCAAGAAAGACAGAGGGTCTGATTCTGCCATCTATATTCATGATTGGTCTGACATTTTGATCTTTTCTTGCCCACAGATACAGCTGCAAAAGTGCAAGCAGCTAAAGATAAAGCTGGACAAGCTAACGCAACTGCAAATGATATACTGGCTAGGATTAAAGACCTCAACCAGAACCTCCTTGGCTTAAAAAACAACTACAGCAAATTAGCAGATGATGTGGCCAAAACAAATGCTGTTGTGAAAGATTCTACCAAGAACAGTAAGATCTTTATTTTGTTTGTATGCTTTTCTCTTCATCCCCTCAAAAGAAAGAGCTTTCCCTGCTGCCATGATGTGATTTATAGGGCATCAATATAGTTTTTGTTACAATTCAGTACATGATCTTACTAGAGTACACTTCTGTAATAGGAATCTTTTTGTATAGCCTCCATATTATTATACAGGCCTTAAAGATAGAAAAGCCTTTGAATCTAAAGGATTGCTGCTGGTAACAAAAACTATTCCTTAAATGGATGGAAGCGGGAGAAGAATTGAAGAAGCTATCAGTGATTGGAGATTCCACCTCTAGATTCATCAAAGCTTCCCTGTGCACCCCTGTGCTAGGTTAATCAGCTAATAAGTTCTATTAGGGATACACTTAATGACACCTTTTATATTGATCATTGTCTTCTTTATAGAGCATAAAGGCAGTTCTGAGGCATAATAATTAAAAGGGACTTCCAGTGAGGTTGTTTGCATGTATTTTAGCATTGAAGTGACTCCTGCTATCATATAGTGATGATTGTGTTAGAATTTTCATTGGAAGACCCTTTGTGTTTAGTGGAAAAAGTTCAACAATTTAAATTGCAGCATACTGTATAGTTCAATGAATCCTAGATATAATATCATTTGTTGTGTTCAGAAACATGTTGTCTCAACAAAAAGACAAAAAGATCTGTCACTTACAGTTGGAAACCTAAATTAGGTCACATGATGAGTGATCAGATTGGCAAATAGGCACCCGTTTATCCTGTTTAAATGACAGTAAATCTTTCCAAGTTTGATAACTAAGTTCTAGTTGTGTATTTCTGACTGTGGGGTGAGTAGTGGGTACTGAGTTTCTCCAAAGAAATCCTGTCTTGTAAGTTACTTGACTTTTGTGTTTTGCACCCTTTTAAAATGTTATATTGCAATATTTTCTTTTGTTTCTCTCTTGTCTCTATACCTTGCCTACAGAAATCAGTAAGTGTGTATGTGTGTTTATATAGGCATTGCCTAGGCAATGAGGCATCAGATATATACTATATATATATATAATGCATGAGTGTGTGTGTGTATATATTGCTATTTTTCAGTATCTGCTGCCTCATTGCCTACTGCAAAAGCTTTTGCATAGTGCCACATTTTTGTGCTGCATTAGAACATTTACTTTTTTAAATGTTGCAACAATGGAACTAAAGATTTAAATAATTCTCGCAGGATGTACCATAAGAAATATGCCTTATCTCAAAGTGAGGAGAAAGAGATTAACATAGGAGCTCTCATTGTTTCTTAAGAACCTGGTGTCTTGTGCCTACTGCGGAGTGAACCTTATATATCTTTATTGTTCAGTTTGGATAAACATCCAAAATTTGGATATCTGTTTGGACCTTATCCAAACTTTTTGAGGCTGCCTTCCTATTACTGGTTTGCCCCCCTACTATATCAGCCACACAGACTCTCCTTCCTGGACACTAGCTGCCATGCAAGTCAGATGTTTTACTCTACAGATCTTCTAGAGGTTGAGGGAGATTGAGAAAGCTGTGGGACTATTGGATAGCTGTATGTAGGAGGGAATTTCAGTCATTCTAGAACTCAAGAAAAGAGGGAGAGGAGGTGAGATCCTTATGTGAACTAATGGAGTTCATTTGAGAGATGGGAAAATATATGCAGTGGCTAATATTCTGTATAATATTTTTAATCAAAATTATTATTGCACATGGGATAATGTGAAACTTGTGATCAGGATCCAATTTTTCCTAGTTGTGACCATATAACTAAGTTAAAAACTAATTCTCTAAATTTTGTGCAAATAACTAATGAATTGCTTTTTTAATTCAACATGTTTCATTAAAGCAGGAGTAAAGAAGAAAGGTAAACTCTGAACTTGGAGCTGTATTGTACCATAGTTTTTTCTACCAGTACCAACCTCAGACATAACTACTGATCCATACCTCTACCATTTTTTCACATTGCAATTTTTAAATCAGTCTAAAACATTCCTAAAATTATTATCCCCATGGTTGTCTCAGGAAGCTGAATTTTCTGTAAGAATTTTCTTGGATTTTATTATTGTTGTTTGTGTCCACTCTATCAGACTCTCCCTTCTAAATGTCTGCTTTTTTTTTTTTTTTGTATGAAGTTGCTGATGCAGATGCCACTGTAAAAACCCTAGAAAAAGAAGCAGATCGGCTACTGGATAAGCTCAAACCAATCAAAGAATTTCAGGATAATTTGGGGAAAAACATCTCTCAGATAAAAGAACTGATAAACCAAGCCCGGAAACAGGCCAATTCTGTAAGCACTTCTTTTTCAGTAACTCCATCTTGTGGGTAGTTTGTATCCTTTCATCCAGCAAAAGAAGCCATCCCAGTCCAAAATACCTATGGCAAAGACTGCAGTATAAATATCTAGGCAGATATAACCCAGGATACCTGATATCTGGTTTTTCCCTCTGGTTTGCTCCTCATTTACAGCACAGTCCTGTTGCATGAGGAATACCCATAGGAATGTTAGTACTATGGGAAAATTGGGGGGGATAACTTGGATAAGGGTACAGGGAGGGGTCACGGAGGAGAAAATACCCCTCATTCGATAGTTGTGCACAAATTAAAACTGAAACAATACTAAAAAGATGTTTTCTGTCTCAGCATGGGTATAGGTATTTAAAACCTAATTTTGTAGGAGTTTCATTGCTTATGAAACATGTGGGTTTGGTAGCTGCAGATTTGGCTGCTCTTTGACCCCTTGTTGGACCATCTCAAGCTAACTGAAAATGTAGAGTGCACGTGCTTTCTCATTTTCTTGATATTTACTTCTCCTGGTAACAACTGAATAGACTCTCGTGCTTGGGTTACGAGCATATTTCCTTACCTGGTTACTGAGTCCCAAGTCTGTATCTCCCATGTAATTATATGTTTAAACTCAGGAATCAACTAGTGATGATAAACTTATTTGGATTCTGACCTGCAATAATCAAGAAAACTTAAAGAAAATCCTAAGAGATGAACATTCAGTAAACTCCTGTATAATTCAAACAAAACCAGCATACTAGAGCACAAATGACTGAAAGGAATGTATGCACAATAATGGAGCACAATAATGACATGTCTGCTCCATCTAATAAAGTGCATTTTGTATTCTCATAGAAATATAGGTAACACAGAAGGGCAGGTTCTTCTTCATCATCATCCTTTTCCCCTACATAACATATTTCATCCAAAGACTTCAAAGTACTTGGCCTCTCAGCCAGGGACGGCTCTAGGCATTTTGCTGCCCCAAACACAGTAGGCAGGCTGCCTTCAGTGGCTTGCCTGTGGAAGGTCCCCAGTCCCGCAAATTCTGCGGCAGCCTGCGGGAGGTGCGCCGAAGCCGCGGGGCCAGCGAACCCTCTGCAGACATGCCACCGAAGGCAACTTGCCTGCCGCCCATGCGGCGACCAGCAGAGTGCCCCCCATGGCTTTCCGCCCCAAGCATGTGCTCGGTGTGCTGGTACCTGGAGCTGCCCCTGCTCTTAGCATTTCTGTACACTATTGTTATCCTTATTCTATGGATGGGAAAGCTAACATGGAGGGAAATTAAATGGCTTGCCCAAATTCACATAGCACTATGTCTGAAGGGCCAGAAATGAGTCTGGATCTCTAGATTGTCTTTGCTAACCAGTAAACCGTGTTCTTTTACCGTCCTTGATCTTTTATCCTTTCAGTGTTTTTTTTCCAGGTTCATAAAAAGCTCTCATAAAACACATAAATGGTTGCAGTCATGCAGGCTCCTAAACCTTTGTGAATGTAGCATGATATATTTCAGAATAGTTAAATTTTATAAATTAGTATTTTAAAACTGTCTGGAGGCTGCAATAGGACCCTATTATAAGTGTACACTCCTGAGACAAATATAGAATAAAAATATCAGTTGATTAAAACTAAATGATCCATGAACGCAACAAAACTTTTAGTGCCCCCCAAAACATATCTCACACATGACACATACAGACCCTAGCCACTCCTCTCTGCTGCCCTTAGTGAGGTACTGGGTTCCCTCAGTTCACCAAACCTGAATTCTAAGTAGGCCCTGATCCAGCGAGTAACTTCAGAACCTACATAACTTTAAGCACATATGTAGTAACAATGACCTCACTGAGACAACTCACATGCTTAAATTTATGCAGGTACTGCAGTGATTTTCAGCATCAGGGCTTTAATTCATTTCTGTACCCAGAAAAGACATTTGACTTGGAGAAAGCAAATAACAATGTTTGTTTGCTTGCTTTCGGTACCAAGAATCCGGAAGCCATTAAATGATCCACGTAATTACCGTGGAATTTTTTCTTTAGTGTGTATGCCATTCACCTTAATACCCCATGAGTTGATCATGGTTATTAATATTACAGTCAATGTCAAAGGAACTTATGATCATCACTAATAGATTATGATATTTAAAACTTAACAAGGATTAAAATGGAACTAACAACATCTGACAGGAAAAGGAATCTAGTCTTAATATAAAACAAAGAAACCTGGAATATATAGTGGTGAAGAATGTCTCAGTTGGAGGCTACTTCAGAACTATGCAGTTATGAAACCAGTTATTGGTAGAAAGTGCTTTGAGATCAACTGATGAAAAGTGCTATATAAGAGCTAGGTATTATTACTATTTTTTACTATTTATTATTTATTAAATAGAGAAGCCATACAAGCCAAGATAGTGTCTCTATTCCTTTATCTAGCAAACTTTTTTTAATATCTCCACCACCTGAACTACCACAGCTTCCCCATTATCTACTGTAGTAATTCTTAATGTAAAATAAATTTCCTTCTGATGTCATGTCTGAATGCCAGGTAAAACTACCACTGCCCTTGATCACAATCCATCCTCCTAAACAAGGAAATCACATTTCAATGTTCCAGATGCTGAGTGGCAAGCACCAATGCCTACTCCTCAGTAATACGTGTGACACAGAAATGAAACAAAAGCACAATCTGATTGCAGTTATTCTGAAGCCCCATAAGTTTTCTCTGGAATAATGAGCTGTAACTCGGGTTCTCTCTGCTATGTTTTCTTTGAAGATCAAAGTCTCTGTGGCTTCTGGAGGTGACTGCATTCGCACATACAGACCAGAAATAAAGAAAGGAAGCTACAACACTGTCATTGTCAATGTGAAGACAGCAGTAGCTGACAACCTTCTTTTTTATCTTGGAAGTGCCAAATTTGTAAGTGTGGTTTCAGTTTTCCCTTGTCAGAGTTTCTCAATCAAACTGGATCATTGAAATACAAAAAGGAGGAGAATGTTTCTTCCCAGAGGCTTCAGAGAAACAGCATAGAGCCTGGGAGTTTTACTGGTTCACTAGTTAGTTACTGTTTCTCATAGAAGAAGCAAAAAATATTTCCTTTTATATTAATGTAAGTTTTTAGAAGTAACATAGGTGGCAAATATTTTGTTTCTAACTAGAATCAAATCTGCAACTCCTATATGAACTGTATTAAAACTGTAAGAACTGCCGTATGATGGGTGTGACTTTTGGTTTGTTTCTCATGTATTTTCCCTTGGAAATGAAGTAGATAATCATCTTAAATCTGTCAAAGATCCTGCTTAATATGACTTCAAGTCAAGACTATAACTTTCTCCACTGGAGAAAGTGGATATGGAAAAGTTATTTACTTATTCCCATAATACAAGAACTAGGGGTCACCAAATGAAATTAATAGGTAGCAGGTTTAAAACAAATAAAAGGAAGTTCTTCTTCACACAGTGCACAGTCAACTTGTGGAACTCCTTACCTGAGGAGGTTGTGAAGGCTAGGACTATAACAGCGTTTAAAAGGGAACTGGATAAATTCATGGTGGCTAAGTCTATAAATGGCTATTAGCCAGGAAGGGTAAAGAATGGTGTCCCTAGCCTCTGTTCATCAGAGGATGGAGATGGATGGAAGGAGAGAGATCACTTGATCATTGCCTGTTAGCTTCACTCTCTCTGGGGCACCTGGCATTGGCCACTGTCGGTAGACAGATACTGAGCTAGATAGACCTTTGGTCTGACCCGGTACGGCCGTTCTTATGTTCAGGAATGTGTAGTGATGAAAGATTCAGTTTTCCATGAGCCCTCCAGCAGACAGGCTTCTAGAAACATCAACAATAATTCAATGAATGGAAAAAGAGTTCTTTTCCTAACATCCTGAGCTATGCGATATTTTCCTACTATAAATGAAGATTTAGGATGGCAATGTGTATTAACATATAAAACACTTGCATTTTCCATTGTAGGATTGCTGTCCAAATGAATGTTTGTATAGTATTTCAGTTAACAACTTGAGAGACAGTCAATGATCCAGCATTGTGTGGACACACATCACTTGACAAGATGGGAACCTGGGGCTAAGAGGTGGAGGTCTGAACTTAGGTCTCTCATGGGAGTATTTGTATAAATTTTGTTATGTGAGCATGGGTCTCGAGGCCCATTAGGTTACTAATGATCTTAAGAAGCTTGAAGGGGTAGGGATTTACAAGGATTGTTCTAATCCAAGTATTTGATTCCTTATCCCATAGATTGTTTTTTGTGTCTTAGACTGACTTCTTGGCCATAGAGATGCGTAAAGGCAAAGTGAACTTCTTGTGGGATGTGGGATCTGGCGTTGGACGAGTTGAGTATCCAGATCTGACCATCGATGATGCATTTTGGTACCGGATTGAAGCCTCTAGGCAAGTACTCAATTAATTTGCAAGCTTTAGTTCTTACCCCCCAAAAATGATGAAACCGAGCAAGCAATCTGTCAGGTCCACTCTCTTCAGAGTCACATTCTTAAATACAGCATTTGTAACAGTAGTTTTAAAAAAGAGGTACCTTTGATGATGATAAATATAATTCAGTTTAATGGATTTTTGAACCTGTGTCCAACAGTCTGTTATCAGAGAGTTTGTAGCCAAAGAGATTATAAATGTGTTACAGTGTGTCTCTCTGACTGCTATTGAAATATATTACGCATGTTTAATGTCCATAATCTTTTACCCATGTACTTCTTTGCCCTTCCTCCTTCAGTCCACACAAAATCCAACTACTAAAAGCTCCCCTTTTTGTACTCCTCATGTTATAGCCTCTTGTCATCTCTTTAAGACCCTTCAGATCTTTGCCTCTCCTTCCTTAGCCACTCTTGTATTTTGTGGGAGCCCCCAGTCCCCTATTCTGTCAGTGATGCCAGTCTTACCCCCATTTCCACTTATCTCAAATTCCTCTTTGTGCTGGGAAGACCTTTCCTCAATGAATCTGTAAGACAAACTCTCTCCTCTAAACTTCTTCTTATACAGGGGCGGCTCCAGGCACCAGCATGCCAAGCGCGTGTTTGGGGCGGCAAGCTGCAGAGGGCACTTTGCCAGTCACCGGGAGGGCGGCAGGCAGCTTGCCTTCGGCGGCATGCCTGCGGAGGGTCCGCTGGTCCCACGGCTTCAGCGGACCTCCCGCAGGTGTGCCGCCGAATTCGTGGGACCGGGGACCTCCCGCAGGCAAGCCACTGAAGGCAGCCTGCCTGCCGTGCTTGGGGTGGCAAAATGCCTAGAACTGCCCCTGTTCTTATGACACACTTCTACCATGAGAACTACAAGAATTTAGCCAAATAACTGTGGGTTGGTAGACAAGAATTTTGGGATAGATTATCTAAAAAATGCAGTTGTACGTGCTGTTCCGCTCCCCTATTTTTTGTCTGTTTGCTTGTCAGAATGTAAGCACTTCATGTCAGGGTCTGTCTCTTCATGTGTGTGTGTACACTGTACTGTGGACACTACTATGATACAAATAAATATTGATAATAATGTTTAAAAAGTTACTCATTAGCACAGAATCATTTTTAAAATGTTTAAAAGTTAAAGGCTATTCTTGCACTCAAACTGAAAACTATATTTTTCTCTCTGGCTTTTCAAAACCTCTTGGTTTGATGCGGTATTGGGAGTGGATGGCCTGTCACATCCCAGTACATTGATTCTTACTCAACATGCCAACCTAATAGGCACAACGCCCCTTCATGCTGAAAACATTTGAAAAGATGTGGTTTATGGGAAGTCAACATTAAAAATATTTTGGTCCGTTTAAACAACACAGATTTTTTACATATTTTGAAAAAAAGCAAGTGTTGAATGTTTTTAATTTTAAAAGTTTACATAAATTAATAGCTGAAAATTATGTTGGCTTCTTGATATATATTTGGAGGCACTATATTGGTATTTCCCTGAAGCGCATACCATCTGGTACGGCAATTAAGGCAAAAAAAAAATATAGGTTAGTTTAAAAAAAAATTGATGTGCATACTATGTATTTACCATAGCATAGGCACTATTAAAATCTTTATAATTTTTGCTTTGGTAAGTAGATAACATCACTGCATTTAGCATAAGGAACGCTATATTTCATGCATAAAGAATATCGTGTCAGCACTAATTATTTGCAAAGGGAGCTGTAATATTTCAATAGAAAACCATGCTAGATGTGTGTACTTTGTATATGATGTGTCCTTTATTTGCTAGTGATGAACAAACCCCTATAATTTATGCAATATCAGATCAAATGAAATCAAAAAAAGAACATGAATCCTAATTTGAATAAATCTTGTCCCATCATAATATGTTAATTTTACATAGTGTGTTAGACAGACAAAAGATAAAATAGTCATCAAATGAGACAGGAAGAAAAAATAGGAGTTTTACTTTCTATTATGTCCATAGCTTTCAGAAGAGGGAAATGATGTTCAATTTAAACAATTTAATGAAATCACAGAATAAGCCATTCAAAGCAGAGAGCTAAATAAAATTACAGCAGAGTGTTCAAATGCTGGCTCAATTAAATCTTATAGCTGGGAAAACACAAAGTGGGATATGCAAGATCTTCATCAGGTTAGTGTGGTTTGAGTTCATATTACACATACTGAAATAGCTGCACGTCACAGTAGTACAGGACTTTCATTTACTGGAAAACTATTTCAGCAGAAAATGGAGTCAGGACATCCTAGAAATGCACATTGCTTGTTAAGCTGTTGTTCATGACATATAGGGCATTAGATCTAAAGCAACTGGAACAAACTGCTAAATCAGCAAGGGAAGCAATTACAGGAGCACAAATCTGAGGACTGGAGCAGTGTTTAGAAGGATTAGATTATGGAGACACTAGTTGGGTTTTTAGGATCAAGATGAAGAACTCAGGACTGGTTTTGAATTCTTAAAGCAGAACTGAGGAAGCACACAGTGAAGACTTTTAATTTACATCATTATTGTATCACTAAGAGCATTCTTGCCTCCCTTGATAAAGGTCTCAGACCAATTGCACTAATTTCACTTTCTCACCTTCTGTCTTTACATTTTGGCCAGATTCAGCTGCACACTTCTGAATTTACCTGACACCACTAACAATATATCCAGTGGCAGGGATACTCGCTTTTCTAATGGGCTCCCTGCAACCTCTGAAGCTTTGGGACTTTGTCTGGGGAGCAGAGAGGAAGAAGATAGTACACACACACACACACACACACACACACACAGCCTTGGGTCTCTAGGAAGGGTCTAGGTGGGTGTCACTTACCTGAACAAAAGAGCAACTGGAAGAGACTGCTCAGTTGAAGGAGCAGACCAGCACATGCACTGGGGGATAGGATGGGATGGGGGAAGGTATTTATATTCCACTCCTATCAGCCATAACCCCCTCTTCCATGAAAGCAGCTCTGTAGGTGTGTGTATATTCACAGATACGTACATATACAAATGATCATGTTGCAATTTTAGAATTATACAGCACCTCTTATACAAGGATCCCAACACATTTTAAAAAGGAGCAGAAACTGACATGCAAAGACGACTGAATTGTTCAAGTTCACTCAGCAGAGTGGGAAGGGGATATTCTTTCTCTCATTTTCAGGCAGCATGGTCTAGTGGTTAGAGCAGGGGACTGAGGCAGATTCTAGCTTGGATAATTCGCTTAACCTCTGAGTCCAGTTTCCCAATGTGTTAGATGGGTACAGTAATGATTGCATATGTTTTGTAGAGTATTTTTTTTATTACAGTCTAGAAGGACTTTTCTATGTTTATATGTTTAAAGTATGTCTATATATAAATATACATACACATATACAGTATGTATATGTGTGTGTGTATCACCTTGAAAACTTAATATTGTTGCAAGTAATTAAACTACAACTTATGTTATTCTATTGGTATTCCCTAGTGCAGGGACTGTTATGTATATTGTGAGTATGTTATTTACTTGTAAAGGTAAAAACTAACTGGGATAAAAATCCTGATCAATGAAAACACTGAAAAGAAAGGAAATTTACATAAAGTTTTACTCTATGAGAATCATGTTAAACAAGTTATCAATACACAAAGCAGTCAATTCTGTGACACAATCAAATACAATAAAGACTTGATCCAAAGCCCCAGAGTCAATGAAAAGATTCCCAGTGACTTCACTGGGTTTTGAATCAGGCCTAGTCTAATTCTTGTTTTGCTCAAATACTATTTAGATACCACCTCATTATTATTCCTTAGAAATCTTGCTGAGAATATTGAAACTATGTCTTTTCCATTAAGGGGAACCTTAACTTTCTGTTTGAAATAATCTTCCCTCGAGGAAGAACAGCTGTAGAAAGAGATGTTTATTTTAGGCACATACACTTTACTGCCAGTCCACTTTGCTCCTTGTAACTCCCATTTCAAGTGGGTCAAAGAGCAAGTATTTATATGTGGTGCTACAAAAGTTATTCAGATGTTGATGGCTAGTGCAAAATGAAGCCCGCTTGCTCCATGCATCTCTTAAGTAGTAAGCATTTATGAATAATGTAGTATGCATTTTTCAGGTTGTCAGTTACCAAGGTGCTGGTACATGTTCTCCAGTTTGCCAAGTATCTCATAGGAACCCAGCTGTCACTCAGAAATATCATTCAAATCCTATTAATGTCTCTTACCCTGACAAGTTAGTCAACTGTTCTTCCTTTAAAGCTCACTAGCCAGGGCCGCCCAGAGGAGGGAGCAAGTGGGGCAATTTGCCCCAGGCCCCGAGCCCCACTGGGGCCCCCACAAGAGTTTTTCGGGGTCCCTGGAACAGGGTTCTTCACTCGCTCTGGGGGACCCGAAAAACTCTCACGGGGCCCAGGCCCCCGGAGCTTCTTCTGCTCCAGATCTTCGGCGGCGGGAGATCCTTCCACCCTGGGACCTGCCATCGAAGTGCCAGGTCTTCGATGGCAATTCAGCGGCGGAGGCTCCCCACCACGGGTCTTCGGGGCATTTTGGCAGTGGGTCCCGGAGCAGAAGGACCCACCCACTGCCGAATTACCACCGAAGCGGGGGGCCTCCCGCCGCCAAAGTCCCCAGGCCCCCTGAATCCTTTGGGCGGCCCTGTCACTAGCCCTTCTCAAATGAGAGAAAGAGTTATTTAAGGAGGAGGATCTGTTGTTAGCACTTTATTCTAGTTAGAGATCAAAGATCGCCTATGCTGTTTAGGACATATGAGGGCTCTTAAAAATGTGTACCATATTCTGCTCAGTGATTTCAGATGTATTGAATTTGGTCTTTCACTCTGGTTTTACTAAATATTGATTTTAATGTATTAGTATTTGAAAGCACCAAACATCTTTCAGTGGCCTCCAAATATGAGTGGCTTTCACCAGTTCCTGTACTGACTATTTCTACCCTTTTAGGTATATAAGCCAAAAGTCTATACATTTTTTAGATAATAAAATTCAGAGTTTCAATGGAAATGAGATTTGTATATTTACAGGAGTCTTGCTCTCTTTCTTCATTCCTCTCCAAAACCTTGATTCAGTAGAGTGCCTAAACTCGTGTAATTTTAAACACAAGAGTAGTCCCACTGACTTTAATGGGACTACTTGCGTATTTAAAGTTATGTACAGGCTTCATTGCATTACTTTGGATATGGTCCTGAAGTAAAATATCAGATAGTGCTAATGACAAGTTCTTTCTAAGTGACTCTTAGGTT